>NW_006431918.1:14725627-14747434 GCF_000325575.1 Pteropus alecto | reverse complement strand
ATGCTCACTCTCAAAATTAACTGTAGATATCTTAAAAACTACCAAGGTACTAAGTGTCACGTCCAGCATATTCTTAGTGAATGCCTACAGTGTGACAGGCCTTTCTTTTCTCCAGTTTCAGCCACCAGTGTGCTAATGGCCCACGTCAGTTTATCCGACCCATATGTCTTCTCTGAGCTTCAGACCTATATAGTCAGTTGTTTTCCAGAATTATCCCCTTAGATATTTCAAACTCAGCGTAGTCAAAGCTGAACTTTTTAACCTTTTCTCAAAAGCAGTACTTTTTCCTGTATTATCTATTTCCCTTCGAATGAAACGAGGAGCTTGATAGGGTTGTCCTCTTCAGCTCTCACCTTCTCAGGCCCTGAGGATCCCACCTCATACCTATCTCTTAAGTCCACTGCTTTCTGTGCTTAGTACAGGTCTTCTGATTTCTCCCATGTGTATGCAGTAGCCTCCCACTTTGCTCTTTACTGTCACATTCAACACCCTTCATCCATTCTCCACGCACCACCACTGTTATTCATCTGAAAGTTAAACCTGATGTCTGTTACCTGCTTAAAACCTTTTGATGACTCTCATATAAAGGATAAAACTCAAAGTCCTTAAAAAAGATCCATGAAAATAATAGCTCACGTGTTTCGAATGCTTACTAGGTACTAGAACACAAATCAAAATGCTTTCCATGGATTAACTTTTTAACTTTCACAACACACTCTAAAGACTATAATTATTCTCATCTCGAAATGAAGAAACTGAGGCAGGCTTTCGCTCAGTGAATCTTGCATTCCAGTTATGGTAAACTACCTGAAGGACTCCAAACATACCATGATTTGTCACACTTCATTTGCATTTCTCTTTGCTCTCAATACCATTCCCACCTGATAACCACCCCTTCAGGGTGGAGTTATCCATTGCCTCTCCATGATACCCCTCTGGCCCTCTCCATCCCAAGCAATTAAATGTTCCTTTTCTTTTCTTGCTGTAACATTACATGTGTGTACTTAATTCTTTATTTTCATTAGTATCCAGAAGACATGGGCTGTGTCCAAATTTCGATAGATTTGCAAGGATTCAAAATATTTAGCGATAACATTGCGTGCTTTTTTTAGGATATGCTGCTTAAAACTTTGGTTTTTTATGCAGTTGTCCTGGCTCTTGCAACAACATGCCTACAGGAGCATGTTCATCCTTTGATAGTTACGTTGTAGCCTGGAAAATTTAATCTGAACGCCAGTGTTCCCACTCCTGATGTAAAATAGGGGTCAGCGACTGTCACCGAGAGGCCAAGTCCAGCCCTTTTTAGTAAATAGAGTTCTACTAGAGCACAGCCCACACCCACTGTCTTGCATGTCGTCTGTAGTGGCTTTCTCACTAGAACAATGGAGTTGAGTAGCTGCAACAGAAGCTTTACAGCCCACTAAAAGCCAAAAATACTTACTCTTTGGCCGTTTATAGCAAAAGTTTGCTGATACATGATATAGAAGAACAGGGACTAGATTGAGTATGTACTAAATCTCTCACCTGTATTCATGCCTACATTCATGCCTCATTCAATAAAACCTTAGCAATTAGTAGAACCTTTGTCAGTTATCACAATGTCAACTTATTTTATTGTTCTTTAGTTGCTTTTCCTTAAAGTATACCAACTGGGGGAAATGTCCTGTTATAGTTGTAACAAGAGCAACCGAGTTGCCTACAAAAATGTGTTTTATTAAACAGAGCTATTGTTTTTCATAATGGTTTCTGAAATGAGATTTTCTCATATGCGTGCTAGTACTATAGTTCTAATAGAAAGAGATTATTCTGGGAGGAATACCAGTGTTAGCCGGCCTCTCATAAATGCTCCCTAGATTTCTATTTCTTTAGAAGCAGGATAGACTGTATTATCTTAGAACACATATTCTCTTGCAGCTGAGAATCTGTGTCTATCACTTTTTACATGTGTGACGTTTGTAGCCTTGGCAATTGACATATTAATGTCATCAGCTCAGCTGCATTTGTTGTTGAATTAAATAATAGGTCCTATTGAAATAAGTTTGTTATATGTTAGTCATATTTCACATGTCTAAGATAAGCTGTTTATGACATTATAAATATTTCTGTCATAATGATACTAATTTCCTTTTTCACAGAATTATGTTAGAGTTGTAGAGGTTTGGTGGGATGAGTATAAAGACTACTTCTATGCTAGCCGTCCTGAATCAAAGGCATTACCGTATGGGGACATCTCTGAGCTGAAAAAGTTTCGAGAAGATCACAACTGCAAAAGTTTCAAATGGTTTATGGAAGAAATAGCTTATGATATCACCTCACACTACCCTTTGCCACCCAAAAATGTTGACTGGGGAGAAGTAAGTATCAGCCAGTATTCAGATCTCAAAGTGTATTAATTGGAGACTGAGTTTGGGAGAGGGCAGAGAGAGTTGGAAATGCTGAGTGAAAGAGAAAAATTCTTGGGGAAAAGTTTGGGTAAAAACTGTCTGGTAACCTCTCCCACCTTTCTACCAGACAGTTACAACTGCCCGGACCAACTGACCACGTGTTCCCGCCCCTCAGCCTAGGCACACAGGGCTCTAGCCTGGGACACCGTCTGCTCCCTCCGGCTCCTGCCACTTCTCAGCCCCTCACTCCAACTCGCATTCGTGGCTAATTCCAGCTTATCTTACTGCTCTCAAAGAAGAGATCACCAATACTGAAAAGCCTTTTTTATTCTTTCCCACTCCATCAAAAAGACTCAGTCCTGTGATCTTTCCATGGTTTTTCATAACACTCAAAATTGCCTCTCTCAGCCAGTCTGTAAGTGCTTCTTTGCCATCATGTCTAACACAGAGACCCCATATACAATAGGCACTCAAACAGTGCTTGTCAAGTGAACGAATTAATTAATGCTGACAGAAAATAATTACAATGAAAGGTATTGATCTATGCTGTCATTTCGTTGTTTCCGAAAAGGAAAGTTTATTTTTGTATAAAATGTCATGCAAAGGTGGAAACCTGTGGTTGCTTCTCACCAAATTATCCATAGTCAGAGAAAAGTCTCACTGCCTGGCCCACTAGCCATACCCTTGGCCCCCTAGCTCCCCGGAGCCAGCTACCAAAAGTGCCACGTGGCCATTTGGGAAAGTTACCTTACAAATTCAGTTCTGGTCTAGACATCTAGGGCCAGTGTTTTATACCACTGTGGTTACGTAACATTACTCATTTGTTTCTCATTCACATGAATTATCATGAATCTGAAATTGTATTTAATAATATCTTTTTATTTTTTCTCCTGTGCTATTTTATCAAAATCTACAGGCCAGTGCACTTTGTTAGAATGAGCTCATTCCAGTGTTGACTTCAAGACCATAAATTATTTCTGAGATGACTGCTATGCTCTAAACTCCTCCAGGACTGACAGTACAGCAATAACCTGGCATTACACATACCCAGATTTCCACTGTGAACTGCAGTATTTAACATGAAACTCTTTTTCTCTGATACCAGTGCTTATTAAAAACTAAACAGTTGCCTGATTTTTGGTTCTTTGTTCATTTTTTTTAGATCAGAGGCTTTGAAACTGTTTACTGCATTGATAGCATGGGAAAAACAAATGGAGGCTTTGCTGAGCTGGGACCCTGCCACAGAATGGGAGGGAATCAGGTAAATAACCACCCTTTCAATTTAAACCGATTCTTCAGTGAGAGCTGCCAGGCTTATTGATCACGGCATTTCTTTTGGTTTTGAATTTGGTAATTTTGTTTGGTTGGTAAAGTAAAACATTCTGTAAGATCACTGACAATGGTAAAACTTTTGCTTAAACAAAGGGATAATAGTAGTGCTGGTTTTCACATAAGCAGTCAGAATCTAGAATTTATGTCTGATACAAGAGATTAGAATATATTCATTTGTGAGTACATAGCTATGTAAGTCTAGCTCCCTAACAATTTTATTTGCAAATATTATTCAGTATTCCACATTTTGCCCTAATAAGCTGAAATGTTACTGCCAGTAATTCATATTTCTCTAATACATATATATTACTTCCTTCTGTGAGTATTTTTATTCCCTCTGCTTTAGACTGTGAAACATTATGTTTCCACTTTTTCATTTTCTCACATTGTTGGTACATGATAAATATGTGTTAATGACTTATTCTATATCTAAGAGGCTAAAGAACATAATCCTTTAAGTATTAGTTGGGTCTTTGCTAATATCGAAATGAATATAATTCGTGTCTTTGGACTTACAGTTCTGAACACACAGAAATATTATAGAAAAATAAGATAGTCATTGAGTTTAATTATAAGCATTGTTTGTTTGTTTAATGTATATCATCAGAGAAGGTGCTTCTCTTATTTTTTTTTTATAGCTTTTCCGAATCAATGAAGCTAATCAACTTATGCAGTATGACCAGTGTTTGACAAAGGGGCCTGATGGATCAAAAATTATGATTACACACTGTAATCTAAATGAATTTAAGGAATGGCAGTACTTCAAGGTATTCTGTATTTCAACTTCTGAAATAATAATTATATGCTATTTTATTTTAATAACACCTATCATGTGGAATTTAGATGTATAAATCTTAAAACCTATATTCAAATTGACTTGCATTTTCCTCTCATTTAGTCATTTGTTTTCCTGAGCACTGACTTATTGTTCTATAATGAATCATCACTTTTATTCTCTGGTGCAATATTGTCATGTAAGGAGATGTCCACAAGACCCACTAATTTCAGTAACTCTGGAAGATCAGTGTTCTGTGAGGATAAATATATATAACATAAAAAATATTGTTTATATTTCATGTTGTCCAGTAGGTGGAGATAGAGACAGACAAATAATACTTGGACGCTAGGCCTTCACAACTTCCTTATCATTGTTGTTTGCTAAATACAAGATAAATGTTGCCTATTTCTTGCTTTAAAGGTCACATTTAGTTATTCAGTTGACACTGCGGAGGGAGCGATTTTTCTCTTTTAGCTATGAATGTCAAAGTTCTATGCTTTAACCAATGACACCATAATAAAAAAATAATAATAATTTTAAAAAAGCAAAAAATAAAAGTTCTGTGCCAAGTTGAGGATTCCAACATATTAATGGATTTATGTATAATTTTGAAAGTCTTGACTTGCTTAAATAAATCAATTTACTATAAAACATAAAGTTAGGAAAGCTGCCCAAACTGAAAGAATGGGCAACCCTCAACTTTATTTGCTTATTTAATGTTCATTATCATACCTATCTGTCATGCAAGTACTTGTTTGCTATGTAGGTATGTTATTATGACCCGGCTTAAAATTCCCAGTTATCATCATTCATAGATAATTACTATAAAGTAGTTAGTATGTGTCAGTTGCTGATTCTTATAACAAGTCAGGAAGGAGAATATTAGCATAAACTCTGAAGGATAGAGCATTGATTTCCACAAAGAAATGAAAAATATTAATAAATGATAGATGTCAGTGAGAACAATGTTAGTAAAATAGTAAAAGAAGGCTAGCAGACCAGAAACTACCATTAAAAAGTAAAGGGCATAACACTGAATATACACTTGTGCCTCAGACATTACTAAATGTTTCCTGGGGCCCAATGATATGGTGACTTCAAAAAATAGCTAAAGCACAGCATACTACAAAAGCAGAGAAGGAAAAAAAATGCAGAAATAAAAATAAGCAAAATACCATAGGATAGCAAAAGAGAGATTAATAGGAAGAATTATTTCTGATGAGTTTCACATAAGAAGCATCATTGTACCAGGTCTTGAAGTATAAAAAGGCTTTTCATGGAGGATAAATAAAACTGGGTAAGCAAAGGTATGTCATAAAAGCTTAAGAAATTCTAGGAATCACGTTTAGTTCGGTATCCCCAAATTGTCTTCCATATGAAAGAACATTGATCTTCCATACTGATAAGCAAGATCAACTTCATTAGGAGTTCTCAAACTTGCCAGTCTCTGGGTTCTTTTTACACTCTTAAAAATAATTGAGACTCTCCTCAGACAGATTTTGTTTATGTAGGTTATGACTAACAATATATCCTAAATTGGAAATTCAGTCTGAGAAATTTTGCAAGTACTCATGTATTAATTTATGTAAAAGTAATAAAAACCATATTACATGTTTTAACACTTTTAATGAAAAATAACTTTTTTTCCAAAAATGTGAGAAGAATGGCATTGTTTTATAGTTTTACAAATCCCTTTAATGTCTGGTTTAATAGAAGACAGCTGTATTCTCATACTGCTTCTGCATTCAATTTAATGTCATATGTCGTTTTAGTTGAATTATATGAAGAAAATCCAGCTTCACATAAACATGCAGTTGGAAAAGGGAGGGGTAATTTAATAGCCTTTCAGATAATTGTGGCTATTCTTCTTTAATGCTACACCACAACTCCATAAGTGGTAGCTTCTTAAAAAGTTATTTGCTGTGTAGGATCTGAAACCACGTAAGTGAACATTTCGTCCTACGTTACACTAAAATCCATTGGTCTGTCTTACACTTTGAATGGATTTTTCCCCATGTCAGCTTTTGTAACATCATGCATTGCTCATTTGGAAAATACTGGTTCACTAAGTTATGATGATCTTCTAAATGTTGACACATTTCATTGTATAATGTCAAAAAATATAACCACTAATCTCATCAGAAACATCTTTAAGTATTAGGAAGCTGTCAAGTTCACGGTGGTGGATACAAGTTTTCCAAAATTCTTTATTTTTGCTCGAAAACTCAAATTTTACCAGTGGCAACAAATACTATCAGATTTGTGGATTTTTTCTTTTCCTTGAAGTGGCAGACTCACTTCATTTTCAAGAAAATGTCTACAAAGTCCCAAGTTTGACTAATCATAGTTTGTCTATTAGTTGACCTTTCAAGTCAGAATGGCATTCCATGAAAAAAGCAGCTACTTGAACTTTCAAGTCAAACAATTGCACACGTGTTTTCCCTCAAGATAACACATGGTACTTCACTATATAGAAGTGCTTTATGCATATTCCCCGTTTCATCTTACAGAATATTTTTAAAAGTATACCCAAGGGTCAAGATTTAATAAAACTAATAAGTTTTACTGCTTCATCAAGGACATTCTTAAATGAAATTGGCATTTTCTCTTTTAACTGTGAGTGCATGGTCATGAAGAAGGTGACTATTAGCACCTTCAAGTAGTTTTTTGTCACTACTTGATTCATGCTGAGGTACCAGCACTTTTATCTACCATTACTTTTGCGCCATCAGCATAAATGTCAATCCAGTGAAAAGGGCAAATGGAATCTTTGTATTATTATGAAAATAGTTTTGATATTACAGATACAATTGTAGGTAGCCCAAGGACCAGCGTCTGAGAAGCCCAGAGCTACATGAAGGTACCTACAACAAACAGATGAGGGCTAAACTAAGGCATGTGTAGTGGGGAAGGGAAATATCACACCTCAGTGACTGCTATGACATGGAGGAAGGGAAGGAAGGAAAGAAAGTGCAGCATGAAATGCCTCTGTCCTGAAGACTGGAAAGCTGGTATTGTCATTAGCCAGAATAGGAACTAGAGAAATAGATTTGGAGAGGAATATAATGAATTTAGGTTTGCATATGTTGAATTTAAGGTATTAGCAGTACATTATGACTTAAAAGTCATATGCACTTAAATAAACAATAAAAGGATTTAGGACATAGAAGATTGACAATCAAGAGAAATCTGAAGTCTGAGGTATGGTTGGTTTAAGCCTATCAAGTTTGCTTAAATTATCTTTTTTTAAAAAAAAAATTTTTAATTTACTTATAGTCGACAGTCAATATTAATTTGAGGTGTACAGCATAGGGGTTAGACATTTATATATTTAGGAAGTGATCTCCCCTATAAGTCTAGTACCCACATGACACCATACTTAGTTAGTATAGTATTATTGGCTATGTTCCCTATGCTGCACTTTATATCCTCATGACTATTTTGTAACTGCCAATTTGTAATGAAACAGAATAGAGAGCCCAGGAAAAACCCCACACTTATATGGCCAACTATGACAAAGGAGGCAAGAATATATGCAACGAATAGGTAAAGACAGTCTCTTCAATGAATTGTGTTGAAGAAACTGGACAGATACATGCAAAAAAAAAAAAAAATGAAGCTAGACCAATTTCTTATGCCATATACAAGAATAAACTCAAAATGGATTAAAGGCTTAAATGTAAGACCAAAACCATTAAACTCCTGGAAGAAAACATAGGCAGTAAACTTTCTTCTCTGACATTTTTCTTAGTGATATTTTTTTGGATATGTTTCCTTGGGCAAGGGAAACAAAAGAAAAAATAAATGAGACTAAACTAAACTAAAAAGGTTTTGTACAGCAAAGGAAATCATCAACAAAACGAGATGACAGCCTACTGATTTGAATTATCTTCTTATGAAAGCCAAGCAATGACTTCTTCTGATGTCGGTGACATCAAAAAATGTACAAATTTAAAACCTCTTTTTCCTGTGTTTTCCAGAACCTGAACAGATTTACTCACATTCCTTCTGGAAAGTGCTTAGACCGCTCCGAAGTCCTACATCAAGTGTTCCTCTCCAATTGTGACTCTAGTAAAATGACTCAAAAGTGGGAAATGAATAACATCCATAGTGTTTAGAAAGAATAAAAGAAACCAATAACCTACCTGCTGACACGTAAATTTTCACAGGACTGAAAAACGCCTGAAACCTGCTGCAACTATTGTTAACTCTGTACAGCATCGAACCCAGAACCTCCTGATCAGTTTGAAGGACATTAATAAACTGTGATTTTACAATAATATTATCATCTGCAGTTACTGTTTACAAAACTGCTTTTACCTTAAACTTTGTAGATGTTTACATCTTTTGTTTTGTTTTGTTTTAAGATGATGTTGGTAATTTGTGCACTTAACTCTGTTTTGTTTAGAACAGAGTTAAAAGCATTGTTGTCTTCTTTGGGATTACACTCAGGGGTCTGAAAGGCAGTTTGATTTTTTTTTTTTTAACACACTTGAAAAAAGGTTGGAGTGACCAGACTTTCATATATAACTTGGTGATTATCAACCTGTTGTGTCTTTATTTAATTTTACATCTTTTTGAAGCACTGCCACAGGTTATTAGCCAACGTGGCCTTCCTTCACAGTCATGCTGCTTTTTTGAAAGGTGAATTTCAACACATTTAGTGCCTCTTTCATTTCTCAGTATCTATTTTAAGAGCTTTCGATGAAATTTATAGGACAGTAATGATGGAATTGTCACCGGTATGAGGAATACTTGTACTACTCAGAAATGAATTTATGTGCTCCCATTTGCTCTGAAATTGAATGTTGTATGGCTTGAAAAAGAAATGACAGTGTGAAACATCCCAAGGCTCTTTCATATGGATTGAAGATTGTATGGCATTAACTCCCTTGGTTGCTGGCATTCCCAATGCCCTCTGTTGATACCAACTCCTAAGAGAGCAAAAGTATCTACCAACTAGAGAAAAATTGTCCACTGACATTTGGGATTTGCTTTTCCTCAATACCTGTCACTATAGAAAACTATAAATAATTATCAGTTTGAAACCTCAGAATGGGGCTAACAAAAACAACAAAATACCACTATAAACACATCAAAGATTCATTCTGAGGTAAGAATTTCCAAGCCCTTGTTAGATTAAGCCTTACAAAAACTCCTGTGCATTATAACCTAAGCTGTGCAACCTTTCAAGCCAAGAGTGAATGAATGTTTCATTTTTATCTTCATCTAAGTGAAATTTTTTTTTTTTAAAATAAAAGCTATTAAAAAACAATTCATTAATAAATTCGAACTCCTTTCTGTTAAATTAGGCATTAGTTTCCTAATGTTTAATTTTTTTTTTTTTTTTAGGAAGCATATTTCTAGTAGTATTTTTCCAGTGAAAAGACTTGTTTAGATTTAAACTTTTATTAAGACAGTATAGGAAAACCAAATACCGCAAAGGGTCAATTAGATTTTAATTTCTAAATAAGTTTAAAGTACTATGTTGAGCGGGGGTTGGGAAACATGATGAGGTCAGGAATGAATGGCAAATAAATTAAGCATTTTTGATCCTGTAATCATATCATTACAGTGAAAAGAATTCACAAACTACTACTGCCAGAGGGAAATATTTTTAATTAAAGTTCAAAAAAGAAAAGAAAAAAACTTACATTTGTTTAAAAGAAAAGTCTACAAATTTGTTTCTTCCAAGATTTGTTCTTAAATTTGGAGTCAGTTAAACATCATAAAGAGAATTTTATTTATAATTTTGAATTGTCAATTTGTATTTTGCTACTGATCTATGATCAACCATTTTAACTTTCATCTTTAGAGATGTTTAAAAAGGAATACATTTTTATGCTGATATAATTGCAAAATAAATCAACTATAAAAAAGAAACCAAGAAAATTGGTACTTTAATTACTTGTGTGTTTGCAAATAGGCTCCATTTTCCTTGTTGAATAGATTATAACTTTGTTAACTATGCATAGGCCTAAGAAAGGTGGCACATAAACTGTGCATGTAAATTTTAAATGGATATTTTGTTCATTAAGATAATCTCTGAAATCTATCCTCTATTGAAATCAGAAACCTTATCAAACACAAAAAACATCAGAAGCTGCTGCCATAATGACTATTTTCTACTGTAGGCTGCTTTGGAAATAATTCCCATATTCCTTGCTTTGTAAGTTGATAATATCACTATGCATTTCTACACATTTTATAAATTTGATTTGTGCAGATTTTGATACACTGTATGTTTCTGTAGAAATTGTATAAATATTCAAAATTTTATTAGGGATAAATTTGAGAGTTTATGTATATCTTAATTCTGGGTTGCTTGTTTTTTAGGTGAGAAAAAATAAAATACTGTATTTTAATTCATGGGTTTTTTTCAGTGCTTGTAATTTCTAAATCAAAACACTGCATGTTTGAAGTAATTACATGATTTTATTGTTTATAAGATTAACATAATAGCTAAACTATTGTAAACCATAGTTACATGTTGAGTATGTGCTTGAGTGTTGGTTAGAATTCTACTTAGAGTGTGCTTAGAATACTCAGAGCAGTAGAAAGGAAATGTAAAGATTTATTTTTATCTCTGATTGCCTACATATAGCAATTTTTTTAAGTCACTTATCCAATTATAAAAAGCAATCCCAGCAACATATATCTTTCTTGACAGTATATTCTACAATATAATTGCCTATTGAAAGCAAAAATTTCTTTAAGTCAGAATTCTTTACAACCTGACCAACTAAGTAGAAAGAAAGGAACCCAACCAAAACCAAGTTAGAAATAGGCCATAAGACCTTGTGGCCCAAAATGTGGCGTCTCAAGAGAAGATATGACTATAAACATTCCAGTAAGTGGCTGGCTTGATTTGGGAAACTTACTCTCAACTATCTTGGCTCTTGTCTTCCAATTCTCAGCTGCTTTCCTAAGAAATATGAAAACGTGACCTAGCTCCAGACGGCAGTAACTGGAGGCACACTTATTTCTTAAGATAGTCTCTCTCAGGGATCTTGGAATAAGTTTCATTTCTGGACAGAATGTAATTGGGGGAAAAAAAATCTCTTATAATTCAGTGGAAAACATGACAACTACCTAGTAGGCCAGTAGTTTGGGCATGTGAAAATTAATCCATGTGAAAGCACTTTTAAAAGGTATCGAGTACTATGAAAATGCATATCATTCATTAGAATCAATCTGTTGCAAGAAAATAGACAAAAGCCAGAATGATTTTAGGAGACCACTATCCCTGGAATTAGAGATTAAAAGAAGGGCTATCTCTAAATTCAATAATTGCTTTATAATTCTCATTTTAAAAATATTGCAATGCCCACAATTGAGGTTGGTGGATGTCACTTGGTGATTTTCTAAGTGAATCTCCACATCTCAGCAGAGGTGGGGTGGAGGGCTCTATAATTTTTATAACAGAACAATGTTACAGTTTGCTCATCTGAATAGTGGTGTAAGTGTAGACTTGTCTGTATTGGAATGCCTGTTCCACAACAAATTACTTGTGTGACCTTGGATAAGTTATTTGACCTTTATGCCTCAGTTTTCCTTTTGTAAAATGGAGAAAATAATCGTGCCTATTTCATAGGATTGTTACTAGGATTGAATTAGTTAACAAACATTAATTTAGAATAGTTCTTGCATATAGTCAGAGTAATACGTCAGCTATTACCTGGTTTCAAAGTCTTAAAATCTGTCTTTATTCAGAATTAAGACAGCTACACTGCAGACCCTCTCTAAAGGCTGTGTGTGTGTGTACCTGTGCTTCAAATGATATCATTACCTCCACTTTACAAGTGAGGAAATGAAGTTCAGAAGTTAAACTTCATAAACTGGGGGTGAAATGTTTATCCATAAGGGAATAAATTATCTATCTCACACTGTTCATACAGCATATGCAGAATATAGTTTTCAGTGGTCCAATTTAACCCTGGATAGAACTAAGTGCATCTTGAAGAATATTTAAGATAGTGTATCTAAATTATCTTTAAATGAAATATCTCTTGGGCTTTTGATATGAGCAAATTAACAGGCTATGTTAATGATTAAATCCTCAAAACTAAAACTTTCAGTAGAAAATAGAGATGACTAGATTTCTACGTCTGACCATGACATAGAAATTAGTATTGGACTTATCTTACTGTCCTGAACAACTACAAAACTGGACAAAATATATGGGGCAACTGTTTTCAGGAGTTGTATAACTGGCAAAGCAGACGGTGATAATTGAGAGAAAGGAAACACAAGGTGAACCTCAGGTTCACCATGTCTGTCTGCCTGGGAGCACTTTCCTGGCCATGGTACAGGAAGGTAAAACTCAGTGATAATATCTCTGAGGAGGCAGAGAATGGGGCTGCTGAGATGGCTGGAATTTACAAGGCAGGTTACTGGAGGGGAGTGCACTTGAATTCTAGGAAACCTGTGCAGGAATTTTTATTGCATTGCCATTTAGAATAATGAAAACCCCAGGAACAACCAACCTAAAAACCCATCAACAAGAGAATGGATAAATTATGGTATAATCACATGATAGAATGTTACACAGCAATGAACATGAATGAACTAGTTGTAAACAAGTAGGATACTGATGAGGGGAAGGCAATTCCCAAAAGACTTCATTTAGCAAACACTTTCTGTAAAATCAAAAGCAACTAAAATTAAACACACGGTAAGTTACACATTTATATGTGATAGAGAGGTTATAAAGCTTGTCCAAACTCACAAATTTAGTACTGGAGTCATTAAGTGCATTGCCTTATTTGATACTCAAAATTTTTTCTAATTTTACAGATGAAGAAACCAAAAGGTTACAGGACTTGCCTGATGTTACTAAACCAATAAGAAACAGAGCCCAACTCTGATCTGATTCTCAGGTACAAGCTTTTTATCACCTCACTTAATTTCTTTCATAACCTTGTTTTTCCTTTCGTATGGTTATATTTTAATTTCTTTGTAATTACCCATCTCATCTTTATTGGAAAAAATGTGGAGAATCAAAGAATAATACATAAATGTGAATGAATTAATGTTTTACCATCTCTTGCTAGCTACCCAGGACATTGTCCTAGTTAACCGCCATGTCTTACTGAAGATAGGAGACTGGTCCAATGGATGTAAAGCTTACTTTCAGTTCTGAAATTGGATGCTACATATTGCATGTTACTTTTCTTTCCTTTTAATACAATAACATAATTGTGCTCCTGAGCCACTATTCTATAGATATAACTCCTAGGGTGAGGCTAAGAGAAAAGTCTGCACTGTAAGTCCTGAAGAACAAAGGCCCAGGAGCACAATGCAATTCCATTACAACCTCAAAAACAATACCTTTATTTACATTTACTACAGGATAAGAGGGTAGATGAGTTTCCAATTTCCAATCAGGGCAAGAGGGACTTCTTAGACAGTTATAAAAACAATGCTTAGCTAGAAGGTATACATAAACTTTTCTAAACAGCCCTAACTCATGTAAATATTAACAATTTTATATTCACCTATACTGTTTAATTTATAGAAGTGGCAAACTCGTGACCTACAGGCAGAATCTTAACCTATAGACATGTTTTGACTGGATATTGGAATTCATTGCCAAATTTATAGTTCACATATCATTTTTAAAATCCAGATTTCTAGTTCCACTTGAAAATTTATGAGATTTAGGAATCCTAGATCCACGTTTCCATACAAACAGGACTGAGCTAAATAGTGGCTGTCCCTCTATCTTGGGCATTTATGTTTACAAATATTTGTTTCTGGCCTAGGTATAATGTAGTACAGTAGTCTCCTCTTATCCATGGGGGATACATTCCAAGACCCCCAGTGGAACCCAGTAAATATTGATGTTTCCTATACATACATCCATACATACCTATGATTGTTTAATTTACATATTAGGCACAGTAAGAGATTAACAATAAGAAAGTAGAACAATTATAACAAGTGCATAACTGATCTAATAACTGAGACCACTACTAAGTGACTAATGGGCAGGCAGCATATAGAATGGATATGCTAGACAAAGGCATGATTCAGGTCTGGGGGGAATGGATCAGGGGTCAAGAGATTTCATCATGCTACTCAGAATAATAATTTTTAATAGAATAGCAAAGATCGAGAAGTTTGAGAACTATTATGTTGAGATGAAGAAATAGGCACTCTAAAACACTCATTGCTATGGAGTATATATTAGCACAACTTCTGAGAAATTTTGGCAGGCTTCAGTAAGTTAAAACACAAGAACAGTTTCTAGCATATACCAAGTACAGGTTTGTTATTATAATTAGCAAATTTTAAGATGTGTAACTTCTACGTGTTTTTTTTTTTCTGTAGGATTATTTGAAATCATATACAAGGATATCCACAGCAATATGGTTCTTAAAGCAAAAAAAAAAATACAATCTTTAGGGAACTGGTTAAATTACGTTCAACATATGCAGATACTATGAAGGTAGTTAAATGAATGTGGCAGCTCTGTTGTACTAACAATCTCTAAAATGATAAGCAGAATATATACAGTAAGCTTCTTTGTATAAAATGTATATAGACATACATGTATGATTATGCTTAAGTCTCTCTTAATGGATAGATTATTGCGTTTTGGTGGTTGCCTCCTGGGAGATCCAGGTAATTGGGAATCAAGGCTGTTAAAACTGTCCACTACAAAGCCCTTTTACATTTTGTACCATTATGACCTATTTTTTAAAAGAAAATAAGAAGGGGATTTCATAAACATACCTCAAAGTACTGGCTGGTCTGGGATAGAAGCTAATTTCTACCCCTATTTCAATGCTTTCCAACATAACCATTCCTTAAAGTCACAGTCTTGAAAGCAGGAACAAAAATTCTCAAACATAAAGGTGATATAGAACCTGACAGGTCTCATTGGTCTAACTTATAGATTTAGAAATCCTCAAGTTTCTCTTTCAATTTCAGAAACTCCTATTGAACATCTCCTCCGCACTATTATTTTAAATATAACATTCTCATTTAATCATGAAAACACTGTGAAATACATACTAACCCCATATTACAAATGGGGAAAAATAAGCTGAGGTAAAGTTCATGCAGCTAGATATTCGGTAGAGCTGGGGAACTGGGATCCAGACATAGGGTATGCCTAAAATACATTACTCCCAATTTTTTAGTGTTTAAGTCACCTAACACCAGAAAATATTAAAATGTTTTAATCTTATGATCAACGAAAGCTCCACATTTAAATCTGCAACCACTGGGATGATTAATAGAGAACAATCATAAAGAAGTTTGAAGATTTCACCTGAGTCCATTCACTCTGATAATTATGCTAATACCTGACTTCCAATTAACAAAACTTTGTATTTCTTATTTAAGAAATGAAATAATCCTTACCAAATATTTCGAATAAGAGACAACGAAGGCTCCCATGGTTGGGTAATAAGAATTTTGGCTTCTACTTTAAAACTTCATAGGTAACCGAAACTGTCAGGTTTAACTATAAAACTATCAACGAAAGTTTCCTTCTATGATTATTTAGCGAACAGATGGTAAACTTCCTAATAGCCTAACTATGCAAGTTATCTAAATTCAAATTTAAGCTGCTTCCTCAAATGAGCATTTCTCAAATAACTGCTTCCCCCGAAATATAAATCCTAAACTAGTCATGGGAGATCCCAATAATTACCTCAAATGCTTTCTTAGGTTACCCCAAATTCTAAAGGTTAAGACCACACTAATTTTTAAAAGATTTAACTCACTCAAAATTTACTCTGGTATTCTACCCTGAACTAGTTCATTATCAACAGAAAATTTAAAGCTTGTTACCAATGCTTTTACAAGTTTTTTTAGATATAGATTCACTGTACTAGTTTCTCTGCCCTCATATTAGTTTCCCTCCATAGTGTCAGTTAAAAAAACCTGAGGGACATTTTGCTAACAGAAATATCAAGAATAAAACATTCATTTGTAAAAAACTTTTAAAGTTCATTAAATTCCAGATCTAATTTTTTATAACATTTTGTAAATATGAATATGGGCAGATATGACTTTCTCTTAACCAAAGATTTTACTAAATCAGTTGTCTAAAAAAAATTAGGCAGAAATACAAAAATGTTGACATGGTCCCAGACCCAGTGTTTTTTAACATCCAATTTAGCATATTAAGACAAAGACAATAGAAATAATATACATAATTTTATTACAAAATTTTTTAAAAAACAAAATGCAACATTCTAAAAAACCCAAAATTTACTATTGATACTAATTCCTATGAGTTTGCTGTGCTACCATACACAAGAAATTAAACCATTAAATATTTAGAAACATTTAACATCAGAAGCCTTAAAATCTAACTGTATGTAGTAGCCCCTCAAAAAGCTACAACCTGCATTTTTAAAAAAGTATTTTCTCTACAAAGAATCTTATCAGCTATACAAAAATCTGTACAGTTTTTATACTGAAGCTAATATTGAGCTGCACTTGAATTCACATTCTTAGCAAAACAATTGCCTGAGCACACACGCACACTCCACACACATTACAGGATAGCCATTTATTCTTCATCTTCATCCTCTTCCTCCTCATCATCATCTTCCTCTTCTTCCTCTTCCTCCTCATCTTCTGGTTCATTCTTCTTCTTCGAGCCTGTTGGCCTGCCAGGGCCCTTCTTTCCCGCTTCACTTTTGCCCTTGGCACGGTATGCAGCAATATCCTGAAATGTTGTCAAGAATATAAAATCAATATCCGGTGTCATTTCTCAACTGTGAAAACCACTAAGTTGTAAACAATCTAAGATTATTGACCAATAACCCTGGTGACTGTCTAAAGTTTGATTCAGAGTTGAACTCAGTTTTGAAAGCATTTGTTCCCTCATTAGACTTTAGAAAGCTAGCAGATGGGGTGGTATCAGATCAATGTCAGTACTTTCACTACCAACATCCATTTACCTCACTTGGCACCCACATCTTAAGTTCACATTTTAGATATACCTAAAAATACATCTGGCCCTCCATTTTTCCAAACTAAGAGACCTATAAAACCACAAAGAAATCTACATGCAAGAACCTACCAATGCTACAAATACTGGTTTCAGTCAAAAGGTTTCAATTAGCTGGTGTTGCTTAAGTATTTAATTTTCATTAGGCCTTTTTCAAATTACAGGTGACAACCATTAATACAAGATTATCTAAACTTCTCAACTTTCTATAGTTTATATCTAACTCCTAACATAATTAGACAATATCTACTTAATTTCAACCATGGCTTTAAAACATAAGACAATGTACCTTTTCATATTTCTCCTTTAGCTTAGCTGCCTTCTGTTCATATGGTTGCTTATCTTTGGCTGATTGTTCAGACCACATTTCACCCAACTTTTTTGCAGTATCCCCAATGGATAAGCCAGGGTGTTCGCTTTTGATCTTTGGGCGATGTTCAGAGCAAAACAGGAAGAAGGCAGATCTGAAAGGAAGCAACAGAGTTAATAAACTGAATGAAAAATCAAGGGGCGACTTGAGTGATTTAAAAGAAAAAACTTACGGAGGCCTTTTAGGAGCATTGGGATCTTTTTTCTTTCCTTTCTTATCACCTTTGGGAGGAACATAATTTTTCATCTCCCTGTCATAGCGAGCTTTGTCACTTTTTGCCATGTCTTCGAACTTTGACTTTTCCTTTGCAGACATGGTCTGTGGGCATGAAAGGAGCAGTAAAAATACAGCAAACCTGTAAGCTACATACATCCAAGATGTAGATAATCTTTAAGGGCCGCATTTTCCTTAGCTAGTAGCATTGTTTTAGTAGTCTTAAAAACAAAAACCTAAAGTAGTCTGCCTAAAACTCTAAAATATTTATTTGAGCAAGTCATCAGGGTAGGATTTGAAAGTTACAAGTAACCTGCCTGCTAGTCACCTGTCCTGGCCCCAAAACACACCTGAAAACCCTTAACTCTGCATTCCTGTCTCACCTTCCATCTCTCCGAACATTTCTTGGAGAATTCGGCAAAATTGACGGAAGAGTCTGGGTGTTTCTTCTTGTGCTCTTCCCGGCAGGTTTGCACGAAGAAGGCATACGAGGACATTTTGCCCCTGGGCTTGTTGGGGTCTCCTTTACCCATGGTGACAGACGGCGTCCACCTGGTGAGGCGAAAGCCGGTGGGTGGGCGCCGGCGGGACTCGGCTTCCCGCCCAAATGCGCGCCCGCCCGCCTGCCCCCCCACCCCCACCCCGTCGCGAGGGCGGCCCAGAGCCCGGCTCCCCCCGGCCCGCCCGCCCCGGGGCCACGGCGACGCCGCCTCCGCCTCCGCGCACACGTTCCTCTAGGGCCCAACCCGCGCAGTCCTAGCCGAGTCTCCTCACGCGCGATCACCACGTCCCTCCCGGAGGCCGGCGCCGCCGCCCGCCCCCCACTCCGGGTGGAGGAAGGGAACGCCGCGAGCGCCCTCGGGAACCCCTTTCCTGACAGAAACCTCCCCCGGCTTCTACGTCGCGAGCCCTAGAGTTGTCGCCTCGCGACCGACATTCAAAAAACTACCAGAACCGGGCTGGGGCGAGCTTCCCCACGCCCGCCCTCCACAGCCCCCGGCCCTGTCCGGCCCGCACCCGATTCTGCTTGCCGGGGCGGACCCCGAGAACCACAGCGCTCAGTTCGGCTAGGTGGCTATGAGGGAAGGGGAAACGGCAGGCCCACGACCCCGAGGGGGCGAAGGGGATTCTTGCCTGGTGGTAGCTTTTCCTCAGAGTCCCGCGGAGCTGCCGGACCGACAGAGAAGCTTCCTCCGCAGGGCGCCGGAGTGAACTGGTTTATCGCTAACGCAATCCTCCGCCTCTTGTTTTGCAGAGTTCTCCGCGCCACGGCAACTTGACGAGCCGACCCACAGGCCACACCCCCACCTCTCTGATTGGTTGTGGTGATTATTCAAACGCCGGGAGGCCCCGCCCCCTCCCTGTAGGGGCTTCCGATTGGCCGGTGTCTCTCCTGGCCCGTCCCCCCACCCACAGCCTAGCAGGTTCGGTGGGTCGCCCAGGTCGTTAACTCCCAGACCCGTTAGAACCGGTCAGGAGAGGAATGTACTGCTCGATCCTGATTGGCGGCAGGAAGAGGGTTTGAAAAATGGCGGGCCTAACGCTGAATGGCTAGGACAGTAAACGGGGGGAGTGGTTGGCCCGAAAGGAAAAGCCCCGCCAGATTTAAAAATACCAAGTCGCGAGACTCAGGGTCGTTTTCTAGGGGTTGGCGGCGGAGACAGGATTTGCTGGCGCGGAGATATCAGAAGCAGCCTGCCCTACCCCTGCTCCGACCACTGTTCAGGTCCTGTTTCTCCTCTGCCCCATCTAAAGAATAATAAATGGGGAGAGACTGAGGAGCGTGCCCCGCAGACCGATTGCACCGCTCCGCCTGTTGTCGCTGAAGTTGGGGTGGAATCCAAGGAAGACAGGTTGCAGGGAACCTGGGAAAGGGTGCGCGGGGTGTGGGAGGGGAGCTCTTCCCGCCTCTCGAGGGATGTTACAAACCAATCTTAAAGTAAGGCGCTTTCCGCCTGGGTAGTTTCCCTCAGGAGGTCCCTCCTCCCTTCCCCCTTTGTCTCGGGTGTCAAATACCGTGAGGTAAACAAGGGCGCATTCAGGGTCCCGAAGGGGCGGAGGCGAGTGGCCTCTGCAATGGCCCCACCCCTTCTATCCTGGTCGAGATTCCGGGCTGCGACCGCCTGGCTGGGCCTCCCTCCACCCAAGCGCCGCGCCGGAGAGGTCGGAGCCCTGGCGACCTCCCCACTTTTGCTGGCCTAGCTGTCACCTTGTTATTCTGTCTTGTCTCTCTAATGTAATAGTTTTTTTTTTTTTAAGTTTTCATTATCAAAGATTAATTTGAGACTATTATAAAAGCAATATGGGTGCTCCCCACCCCCTATTGCATAAATTCATTAGACTGCATGCAGCAGCTTTTACGGACTCCTCCAAGCCCAGGTTAACTTCGTTTTAGTGGCCAGAGAGAGCGCACCAAAAGTACCTTAACTTGCTGCTTACTGGCATCACAAACTGCTTTTCCTAGATCAGGAGGACTTTCACTTACAGTATACTATTTCTGTGTTGTATTTAGTTTTGAAGGCTGTTTTTTCCTGTTGGCCCATATGTTGCATTGACGGTTTTAAATTGTCTTGTTTTCCCAGTGAGGTCGCTGGTGTTTGTTAGAGTGTGTGCTCCTGTGGTTTGTGTGTTTGCTAATCATACTCAATAGAACCTCAGAACCAGCAGCTATTTATCTAGACTTATTTAGGTTTTTTAAAGCATATTTTCCTTGGAAATGGATAATGTTCCACAGCATTATGCAAGTATTTAATGCCACTGAATTTTAAAATAAATATGAAAGGTGTAATGCATGATCTGTTTGTTACTATTTGAATAATGTATGATTTATTTTGTCTGTTTGCATTTCTGTGTGCAGAATTTATAGCACAGTCGTAATTAACCTTATTTGAGAATAGGGTCATTGCAGATGTTATTAGTTAAGATAAGGTCATACTGCAGCTGGATGGGTCCCTAATCCATTGCTACTGGTGTCCTCATGAAAGGAAAATTTGAACAGAGACAGGCATAGAAGTAAGGTGATGTGAAAAGACACATGGAGAAAGTGGTCATCTACAAGCTAATCCACTTTTATCATTGATGCCAAGACTTCACTCTCTTGCTATGGTTCCTGACTTAGAAGTAACATTGAAATACACAGAGAAGTGATAGATGACATAAGATTTAAGTGAGAAATAGAGCTGTTGGTACAAAACAACTTCCTTTTTTTAGTAAAAACTACATACAGAATCTGGTAGCACACACAAAAAAGTCTGGTCCTAAATGTAGTTCTGAATATATGGATTAAGTACACAAGAGGCCTAGTTCACTGTTATGATTTACTTTGGCATACTGTTATGACTATCAGAAAACTAAAATGTCCTATAAAGAGAATAGGAAAGGTGTTTCTCATTGTGTTTCTAATCTTGTTATGGTTCTAAGTGGGAAAATAATATATTTCTAAAATTCAACTTTAAAGCCATTTCTTTTCAGAAACATCAATTTCAAATATACTCTAAAAATAATATTCCAAATTTATTTTTAATAGAATGATGCATCTTTCTAAAAGATGATAAAAATGGAAATGTTTACATCCTTCATAAAAATATATGTATAAATTAAAATTTAGCAAGCATTTGCCATTTTGAACAGTACACTTAATATTTCTGGGCTTTTGATTGACAAACTGTACAATGACATTTGGGGAATAATCTCTAAGGTACCATTCAGCTCTTAAGTCATAATTCTATAATTTTGTGAATATGCGATCATAATGTAG
>NW_006431918.1:14656131-14725340 GCF_000325575.1 Pteropus alecto | reverse complement strand
AAATAAATATTTTAACTTTTGCAATTGTTAGGTGGTCAAGAGATTATAGTTAAAATTTAAAAAGATAACTTGGGAAAAAAAAAAAACAGGTTCTAGGTTAGTTGTGAGCCCAGTTACATCAAAACAGTATTTGATGAAGTAAAAGTTTATAGCTACCCAAATGTAATATACTATAAAGACCAAACTTTAGATTATACAATATTGCTCAGTCACTTTAGTCTTATAGTAAAATGGTCTTGTCAGGGTTTTTCCCTGCTGGATGACACCAATATATCACTTTATTTGCCTTAGTTCAGCATTTCATAAATCATAACAATATAAATATTTAGCAGTAAACTAATTGAGTTAGGCTTGAAGCTATTTACAAAGTAGGTCCCCTATCCTACAGAATAAATAGCTTCTCTGTAGGTAAACTGGAATTTATCTATAGCAGTATCAACCTGGTAGGATTGTGTAGCAATTATCGGGGTTGTGCTAGCTATTGAAATTCCTATAATTTATTTGGTCAATTATCTTAAGAATTTGGACTTTTCATAATTCGATCATCAACCAGATTGCAAAATCCTGAGGGAAAGAATATTATATACATTTTGTGCAAAGCAGCAAATAATAAGTTTTCAATAATTGTTTATTATTTATTGATTAACTCACACAGCCAAAATTACATAACATCAGTTGCTTTATATAAGATTAGTTGCACATAAAATAATTATTCTCTCAAATTGCGTAGTTAATGTAAAAAACTGAAAGCCATTTATTCTGTACACGTATTAGTTTCTCAAAGATGAAATATTGGAGTTTAATGTTTTCAAGTTTTGTAAAGGCAATGAGAGGGGAAGGATAAGCACACTGAAGTATTACCAAACAGGCACATCCACTTACGGGGAGATCACTCCTTCTGAGACCTAACTGTATACTCATTCCAGAGGTCCAATTTAGTGACATAGTTAAACAATATATTTTTGGTGCTAGCATTTTCACTGAAAAATTTTTTAAAAACTAAGTTTTTCTTAAAAAAAAAAAAATCTATTAACTGTTTTGTCCACCAAGAAGTTATTTACGTCCTAAAAGACTTCACTGCCATAATTAGGGGAAAAAGGACAAATTGCAAAAATCATGTTTCTAAATACATTAGAGATCTGTCAAAGCAATCAGAAAATAGTTCAAACTAGAATTCCAGACAGAGAAGACCGCTTGCTAGGTGTGCTGATGATTTGGGGGAATAATTTGTAGATTTTAGGAATGGAACTGAGAAGCAATCTGACTTGACCCAGGAATAAGGACTTTTACTAAGGAAAAGAGAATCTAGCAAATTTGGGGCAGTTGTGTGGAGTTAACACAATCAGTTGAAAACTAGAGGACCCCTAAATATACATAATGATACATTTTCCACAGATGAGCTGAATTCTCAGGTGGTATGGGAAGGTAGAGAGTTGTGCCAGAAGTTTCTAAAAGACAAAGTAAAATCTAGGATTTCTTGATCCTTTATGGACAAAAGTCTGGCTAAAGGAAGGTGGTCTGCCACAGACACAGGACTGGTCTCTCCCTGAAGACATTTGTCATATTTTGAAGCAGTGTGGGCAGGAACGTGGAGAGTCAAGCTCAAAACCCCCAAAGAGCAGAAATGAATACTCCATAGCATTTCAGGTCTAAGGAGACAGAGACTGCCAAGACCTCAATCAAAAGCCCATGTGATAATGTTTGAGGAACAGAAGTGAACTGGGTTTTACTAGAACTTTATAACCCAGCCTGGAGCCTGGATACATAAAGCTCAATCCCTCACTGGATTGAGATAATCCACCTTTTATCCTTCTACCTATTGGAGGGGTTGATTCTGCCTAACAGAGGAAAGATCAAATCTCTAGTGGAAGAGATCATCTGCAGATGATCATAATAAACAATTTGAAAACTAAAGACAAAATCTTAGGAACCAGAGGGAAAAGACACAGTAAATTTTAAGTCTAACTACTGACTCCTTGACAGAACTAGGAAGCCCAGAAAACCATTAAAAGACATCTTTAAATTACTGAAGAAAAAAACTGCTAACCTCAAGTTCTATATCCAGGGAAAAAGCTTTCAACAATTAAGATGTTTTCCGACAAAAGCTGAGAATTTATTGTCAACAGCCCTGCTTAAGGAAAATGATCCTAAATCCTCAGGAGGAGAAAAAGAACACAGGCAAGAGTAATTATGTACATTTTTAAGAATATTATTTGCTTAAAAGAGCAATAATAATGATTTTCTGTGGGTTTTTATAACGTGGAAATACAATATATAACAATAGCACAAAAAATAACAGGGATAGTGGAGTTAAATTGTAAGGGTCTTTTGATTATTCAGAAAGTGATAAAAATAATAATTTGTAGTAGGCTGTAAATATGCCTAGCATACTATAATTTGGGGTGCTAGTTATATAAGTATATGTATATATTCATACATATGTAAATGTGTGCATGTGCTAAACTTCATCCTACTATACATAGGATATCAGGTCTTAAATTAGTCTGCTAAAAAGCCAATGACTAATGGCTACTAACATGTGAAAATGTTTATGATCACTAATCATTAGGGAAATGCAAATTAAAACCACAGTAAGAAACCACTTCACATCCACTAGGATGTCTATATTCAGAAGAAAATAGCAAGTGTTGGTAAAGATGTGGTAAAATTGCAACACTCATTCATCACTGGTGGGAATGTAAAATAGTACAGTTACTATGGAAAACAGTTTGATAATTTCTCAAAATGTAAACAGACATTTACCTAGCAATTCCACTCCTAGGCATCTACCCAAGAGAAATGAAAACCTATGTGACCCCCCATCCCCGCCCCGAAAAACCCTTGTTTGCTGTTTTTTGTTTTTAAAAAAAGCCAATGACTTATTTTTCCTCTTTCAGAGCACTGCATTCAAAATAATCAAGAACAATTTAGGGCTGCAGAGTACAGTATGAAAATAAAGGAATCATTTGAGAGGAAGTAAATACAACTAATCTATTTTAAGAAAATAGTAGTTAAGAGTGTCAGCATCTCTTGAATTGTAATAGAATTGTTAATTTGGCCAATATTTAGCTGAATATTTCATACAATAGGAAAATAATTTTTTGTGAATTTTTTGAAAATATCTACTTTTATGTGTTTCCAGTTAAAGAAAATTTGTGATATATGAATACTATGCTGATGCTATATCTAGCCAATGATAGTTTTAAGTTTGGTAATGACTAAACATTGCAAGTTCTTATATAAATACTCATAAATATAAAGGTGACTTATTTACAACTTTGTCCCCTAAATAATTTTGTTATTATGTTTAGTAGTTTGTATTTAAAAATACATTCACAAACAATACCAGATTTTCAGATGTACTTAAAAAAAAACTATCTAAATTTAAAATCTAGAATTCTTAGACTAAAAAATGCACATATGGATCGTGGAATTTTGGACTAATTAATATTAGACTAAAAAACACATATATGGATAGTGAAATTTTGGACTAATTAATATAGAAAAAAGTATTTACACCTTGTAGGACAAGCTGAAAGATTAAAGGACAGTAAAAATTTAAGTAGTAATCTTTGTTGAAAATTTCAAGACAGAGATTCTAGGAATTTCTGTAATCAATTCTATGGATAATGATCAACCCTTGTCCAGCCACAGTAGAATTCTGCCTATTCAATAACCTCTAGGCCTATCTCATTCCCACTTTTTTGTGTTTTTTTTAGGGAGGGTGGTGAGTAGAAAGGATTGTCTCCAGAATCTTGGGAATGAAGTAAATGTAACCCTAGAATCTGAGTATGAGATCAAAAACAAGTCTATGTTCAATATCCCAAAACAGAAGTCAATGAAATAACTCCATGCAAATGTAAGATAGTCTTAATGTAAACAAGATTTAACCAAAAGAATCTGTATTTCTTAAGCCTTTCTCCTACATGAGGTCCCTGACATCCTACTCTGAAGATTCTAGATTCATCTTCAGGTTCTAATAAAATCTGTTTGCCTTCCACTTACAGTGCTACTTCCCACCACCTGCATACGCCTCTCACCACCGCAGTATTCTAAAATACAATAATTTCCTTAAAACACTGAACCCTACAGACTTCCAAAATGTCTATATTATGTTTAAAGCAAGTGAGAGAAAAAGATAATGAAAAACATATACTCTGTTTTAGAAGAGATGAGCAAAGGAGGACAGGCATGAAAGGTAAGGAAGGGATAGTGATAAGCAGTAATGACAAGGGAGGATTATGGGACAGGTTGCACAAAGGGGTAAGTATAAGGAGCGAGACATTAGATTTCATAAACTGTATGGCTAATGCCATATGTACTTAACAATAGAGTATAAAACAATACCATCGACTTAACATAGTGTCTGCTTTTTGCCAGGCACTAAGTACTCAAAATATTAACTCATTTAATCCTAATAATACCAATAATAGAGATATATACTATTTTCATTTCATGAAAGAAGTCACTGAGACACAGTCACAGTATCTAACTGTCAGTATCGAGTCAGGAAAAGAAAAACCACTTTGGGTATTTCAGAGGGAATGCTGTTATCTTTATTATTGAGAGAATTTTTTATGAGAAGAGCTGGAGGACCCCAATCCTGGAGCCAGATAGAGGAGCGCCATGCTTCTGAGGCTGCTGGAGACCAAATGAGAAAAAATGCCCTCCATCCTTTTGCCTTTTAATCTTCTATTAGCAGAACCTAAGTGGAAACCAACTGGCAAGTGAATCTGGGAAATGCTTTTTTAGGATTCCAGTACCCTTGCAATACAAAGGAGAGAACAGGAGAAAGGAGCTGAAAGACAACAGACAAATAACCAGCACAGTTATTTGTCTAACAACTGGCAAGTGGCAGAGTTTAAATCTCATTCTGGCTCCTGAGTCTGTGCTCTTTAACTGCTGCAGATGATGCTATGACACTATGATATACTCTAACAAGAGCATTTCATACATTTAAAAATTAATGTCTGATTATAAATGCAGATTGGCAGAAATATTGTAGGAATTGTATTCATTGAATATTCTACAAATATTCAATTTGCTACTTTGTGCTAGGTACTGTTCTACTGGAAATACAATGATGGGGAGATAATAAATGAAGAATGAGAGAGAGCTCTTTTCTTCCACTTTTAGGTTGAACGAAATTGCCTGGGAAGGATTCCAGCTGGCTTGGCTTGAATCATGTGCCCGCCCACTGAAACAACATAGCTGAGTGGTAGGTATTGGGGAAATAACCTAGTGGAAATGCCCACTATAATCCTGAGACTAGGATTTGAGTACAGGTAGTTTATCTAGAGGATTCAGGAAACACCTGTAGGAGGTGGAGAAGTGAGACAAAGAAGGGAAAGCAGTAAATAAAGGGTGCCTTATCAAACCAGATACCACTAGAAATGACTTGCGCATAAACTCATGGGAAAATTCAGGGTAATGGTATGAAATACATGCCTCAAAATTACCCCACGTGAGGGGCAAAGGAGCTGGGTATCTATATGATATTTGCCTAAAGGCTGTTTGAGATGGGAGGTTGATTAATTCTCAAGCACTTAACCAATTGCAGAAGTTTCTTGAAGGTAGGGAATGTGTATCATGTTTTATATCTCATAGAACCTAGCTATACATATGTCAGAGGCTCAGATATTTACTGAGTGAATTTGTCAGTATCTGAACACATTATTTTCTAGGTTTACAAAGGTGGAATTATTTTTAAACTTTCCTTAAAATCAATAACTCGTTTTTCCTAACTTGTGAACAAATTTATCTGTTTCAAGAATTTTAAGTAGCATGGTCTTGTTTTATTCCTTTTATTATATTTCTCAAATGTAGATCATTGTAGATAACTGTTAATTGCTTATACAGTTATTTCTCCTTACTTGAAAAATTACATTGATTATAAATAGGGTATTGATAGATTATTTCTGGTTCAAACCAATCATGAGAATGCTACTCTGAGTAGCAGAGAAAAGCAAGACAATCATAAATGCCAACCCTGATGTTGTTGAACTACGGAAGGCATACTAGGAGCCATCTTCCTTTGGCCTTATGTCAGAAAAATAAACTAATAATACTGTTAAATAGATATTCTGTTCTATGCAGCCAGTGATTCACACGGAAAACAGGCGCACATGTGTATGCAGGCGACCTAAGAAACGTGGTTTATTTCTCTCGGTAAGTTTCTGAGAGCACTCACGCTAACGGTACTGAAGGGGTTCTGCGTCCCCTTTTAAACGATATTAGACTCTGCCCTTCTCCAAGTTCATTCCTGAAGAAATGAAAAAAGAACAGGGGTGGCGGCGAAAGAAGCCGTATTATAGTCAACTAATCCTTAGCTCCACCTCAGGAAGCGGTAGACTTTCTTTGTGCACCAAAGAATAAAACGGGTTTTCTACAGGAACAGGCAAGGATTTAGAAACGGCCATCAGCTGAGGCATTTGCGAGGCGGCCCTGTCCCAGTCCGGAGGTCGGGATGGACGTTTTCCCCTAAGCAGACGCTCTTAATAATTTGGTGCGTCAATGAATGGACCTGCTCTCGTGCCGCGGAGTTAACTGCAGGACCTCTAGGACACGCAAAGCGCCAGCTCGCCTGAGTTTTCCTTGGTTTAGGTTTCCCACAAAAGCGTGGTCACACCAAAAACTCATCACAGATACGAAACAGGCCCCCAAACTTTTTTTCCCAGAACCTTTACTCCCCTCTTACCCCGCCCCCTGAGTTTTGCGCTTCGCCTGGTGAGTTGAGCGACCTCTTCGTCTAGAAAGCCAACTCTGCAAAATCCCAGGAGCTAAATACCTATCAACCAACCAACCAACATCCCTGCAGAGATAAGCGAGAAAACAGCAACCCGGCCAACCACACGCCCCTGTTTTCCCCGGGCTTAAAAAAAAAAAAAAAAACCAGCCTGTTGCCGCGCGATGCATGCTAGGACGAGTAGTTCCTTCGACCCGCGAGGCGCAATATTAGGCCGCAGATCTGGCAGACCTCCCCAGAAGAGTACTACAATTCCCGTCGTGCCCTGCGGCAGAATGGAAGGGGCGGAACCCGAGAGAGCGCGTCGCGCTTGCGTACATCGTGGGGCCAGAGGGAGGAGGAGGTGCAGCGGTCCAACTGCTAAAGTCTCCATGTGACAGCGAGCTGGGTTCCAGCTCCAGGCGCCGCTGGACTCTGGTTCCCGACCCCAAGCACTAGTCACTGTTCTGGAGCCCGCAGGCACGACCAGGCGGGGGACGTTTTTGTGTTTAGCTGTGCCGCAAGAGGACTTGGGGCGCAGAGTGAATTGCCGCGGGGGCAGGTGCCTGAGGAACCCCGCTGAGACCCCGGCGTCTCCGAAATTGGCGGAGCTGAGAGGCGATCGGGGATTTCTGTCAGCGTTGGCGCCAGCGAGCGTGGAGTCATGAACGGCTTCACGCCTGAGGAGATGAGCCGCGGCGGGGACGCGGCCGCTGCAGTGGCCGCCGTGGTCGCTGCCGCCGCCGCCGCCGCCGCGTCGACCGGGAACGGGGTCGGAGCGGGCGCCGGGGCTGAAGTGCCCGGCGCTGTCGCCGTCTCTGCAGCTGGGCCCCCAGGAGCGGCTGGGCCGGGCCCCGGACAACTGTGCTGTTTGCGGGAGGACGGTGAGCGGTGCGGCCGGGCGGCAGGCAACGCCAGCTTCAGCAAGAGGATACAGAAGAGCATCTCCCAGAAGAAGGTTAAGATCGAGCTGGATAAGAGCGTAAGTGACGGCGGGACAGCCCTGCACTGACCACCTCTTTAGGGCTCCGGGAGGGGTTGTTGGGCAGGGCGTTCAGGGGTTACCTCCCTTCCCAGACCTGACTGCAAACCCGTTGTGGCGTCTCGGGTAAGAAGCAAACAGCAAAGTCACAGCAACTCCGACCGCCACCCGCAGCAGACACATAACTTGCATGCTGTGGTTTCCTCCCCACCTCCCCCCATCCCTGCGTCCCTCCCGCTCAGTCTTTCTTCCCCCTTCCTCCTTGGCTGAGATCGGGAAACGAAACAAAGGGAACAGGCGCACAGAGAGCCGGGAGTAGTTTTCTTGTAGCCTAGCAGCTACTTCTGGAATGGAGGCGACTTCTTTGTTTTGCTGCCCAAGCTGGCCTTTTGTCCCAGGGAGTAGCTCCCCTGGTCTATGAAAAGTGGAATTCTGCAAGGACCTGACACAGCAGTCGGGAAAGATCCCGTTCCTGGTTTCCCTTAGTACGGAGTGAGAGGGAAGGCGAGCTCCCCCTGGGCCTTGCAAAGAGCCTGGGCTGTGAACCGTGGCGGCGATGTCAGCATCTAGGGACAGCTGCTCCAAGCGTGGGGAGCACGTAGTCTGCGGCTTTGCCATCCGTTTGGCAGCCATCAGGATTTCTTTTTCCGTCATTTTACACGTCTGTTCTTTTGACAATCTACGAGGCTTTTAGAAACAACCATTGCCATTTTTCCGAGCTTTGGCTGGCGGTAAATGAATAACAAGATGCCAGAACCTCTCACTCGTCCTTATTTTCAGCTTGCACTTAGTTTAGAAGTTAATTGAAAAGCCTGTTAGCTCAGTCAGTCCTTAATTATTTGTGTTTTTTTTTAGGGAGTAACTGTTACTATATGAAGCCCAATATTTCAGTTGTTGCTATACAGCTCCAAAGATTGTATATATGTAATTAAAGTTTTTGTAAAGTTCGTGATACTTTGTGTTTTTATACAGTTCTTCAGTCATGTTCATGAGAAACTTTTCAGGTAAACTTGAATAATTGCACATCGCTTTGGTTGGAAAAATGTGTTAAAATGTTCTACAGATAAGTACATTCATTTAATATTCAGAAAAATTCATAATTTCAAATTTAAATGTAGTTAAAATATGAAATCAATAGCATATTTGTTAAAGTGAATAGTTTTGTATCTGGATTATAATTTGGGTATTCAATTAGAAAGAAAAATTAGGAAACATATATTGTTACTAACATATGCTCTTTAATAGAGAAAATACTCTCAAACAGCAAAATTATGGCAACATCATCATTCCCCTTGTTAGAAAAACAGCATGACCTAACTCATCTAGTTTAACCTCACTGCAATTTGATGACTCAAATCCAGAGGATTGGACTTTGTTATTTTCCTTCTCTACCTCCCATTCCTACTGCCACCCTCCTCACTTCTTAATCCTCTCAGCAGTATTGCCAGACATAGTATGTTTTAACTGGATGCAAGACTTTAGAAACATGCCCTTGTCTTAATGATGGCCTGTTTTGACTTTTTTATTTTTAATAATTCACTGTGGCCTATATACTTTACTAATATATAGGCAAATTTTACTGTAATCATAAGTAGTCTGTGAAACTTTTCTTTTTCAGGTAAGGCATCTTTACATTTGTGATTATCATAAAAACTTGATTCAGAGTGTTCGAAACAGAAGAAAGAGAAAAGGGAGTGATGATGATGGAGGAGATTCACCTGTTCAAGATATTGATACTCCAGAGGTAGAGGAAAGTTTTTGTATGTTAAATGTAAATCTTAGGTAGTGTATTCTGAAACTTTGATAAAAAGATATGAACACATTTTTAAAATACTTGAAACATTTGAAACAACTGAAAATGAAAGCAAAAATAAATATAGCTAGTTAACATGCAGTTCCACAATTTGATTTGTTATATTTTCAATTGGCAATTCTCATAGTTCTTTGCCTTATAACTTTTCCCCCAATTTTTAGTATTTGTCCTCAAATAATTAAAGTTTAATACATTTATAGTTTCGATTATATAAAATACTTTTTAATAATGGAATGAAGTTTTTATTGTGCTGTAATCGAAATGCTATAATCCATATTAAAGATGTTTTTAACAAATCGCATGAACTAATTGAGGTATGTTAATATTTTCTAGGTCGATTTATACCAATTACAAGTAAATACACTTAGGAGATACAAAAGACACTTCAAACTACCAACCAGACCAGGACTTAATAAAGCACAACTTGTTGAGGTATTTATGAGTTTTAAACTATTTAAAACTTTAAATGAGCGTGTTCGTACAAAAAAGAGTCATTAAATGCTAATGAATTGTTAACATAGTGTGTATAACAATATCTTTTAGTTAGGAAGAGCGAAGTTAATAAAAATCTATTCTGAAAGAATCTAGTTACCTAGAAATGTTTGTCTGCCTCTTAGGATATTTCTTTATGTAATGACTATTCAATGGATTGTATGCAGTTTTCCAGGCATCGTCTAATACTGAATATTGAGAAATATTGAGTGAGAATTGCAGAAATATTGAATTTTTTTCATTGCTTTAATTTTATTTCTGTACCAAGACCATACTATCTTAATTATTATAGTTTTATAACAGGTTTGATAAGACAAATTCCTCCATTTTATTCTTCTTCAAATTACTTTGGCTCTATTGAGTGAGAATTTTTTCTCATTCTAGAAATCTGTTTTAAAGTTCTATTTACTCAGTAAATATTGATTGAACACCTAATTGAGGCACAATAAAATAAATTAATAAGCTTTGATGTCTTTATTGGAACTTATCTCTTTAAGTTTCTGATGGAATAGGTCTTAGAGGTAAGTCCCTAAGCAGTGTTCCCATAACTTTCTGATTTAACCATTCCAGAATTTGTCCTTGTTGATGTTTATTTTATTTTAGGCATCCATGTTTTCTTCATATCTAGAAGATGCAGACTTGTATCGAAGCTTACTTAAATAGTTTGCTTTCATATAGGACTTCTAGTCCTTCAGTGAATTTTAAAAATTTTAGTGTGTGTGTTCTCAGGAAATAATAGAACCAAGAAATCTTTGCATCATATTAAGATGTTTATTGATTTGTATATTTATATTTTAATCATATTTAAAATGAAAATGGTTAACCTGCTTGACAAAATAGAAATATATATGTATATAAACCACTTTTCTCATATTCTTTAGCTTGAATTTAGTAATCCAGCATTTTCTAAAATGTGCATATTGAATAAGATAAAAGATGAATAGAAGGTACAGTTCTTTGGCAGAATGCTTTTTCACATTGAGATCCAATATAGTAACTTTTTAGCCAGAATTACTTCTTCCTTCTTGCCTAAGCAACAATAATTCAAATTTTCTTTAAATCTGATTTAAAAGATCTAGTCCTTTTGGATTGTATAGCAGATTACTATAGCATAAATGTAGATAATTGCCTACCATTATTAACCTAATTGAGTGCAAGTCCATTAGTTAATTATTAATTATTAGTTATTTATTAATAATTAACTAATAATTATTAGTTAATTATTAACTAATGGACTTGCACTCAATTAGTATCTGTATATATCAATATATACAGTGCAAGTACTTTTGTTTTGGGACAAATAAGAAGCAAAGAACTGATTATTTTAAATGCGACATTTAAATGTACATATTTTTTTAATGCATAAGCCAAAACTGAAGTGTTTGATAATCTGATATTTTAAAAAATTTTATATTATTTCTAGGGCAGTTTTCTTCTTTAGAAATGAGAAATAACCATAATCCAAATAGCCATGAGTATTATAGTTTATTTAGAAATCCAGTTATTTATAAGTGATTCCAGAGTTGGATAACTATCCACCTTAAGTCTCTTACTTATCATTTGGATAACTTTTCTTTAAGAAGTTTTGTCTTCTAGAATCTAGATAAGCATATGAGCACCCTAGTTTAGTCTGTTGTACTTCTATTGGTAGTTGCGGTACACATGATAGATTAGCACAATGAAAAGACAAGAAAGCAGGTAAACATTTTTCAGTGATCACCTCTCTCTCCCCTCTCATTTTCCATCTATAATCTTTATTCAGAAAAATTTTCAAGAAACTTTAACAAAGAATACTGCCAAAAATAAATGAACATAAGTTGTAGCAAACATTTGTAAGCTATTTTATGGTTTGTTTCTATAGTACCAAAACTTTTCAACTCTATATTTATCTTCTTTAAGTAGGGTCTAAACCATTACATGATGCATGTGGACTCTTAAAATCTGTTTTATTTCACCGATATTTCAAGTCTAAAAATATTTACTTCCTATTCTAGATTTCACTTATAAAATTTAAAATAAATAAAAGGAAATACACATTCTAATTAATGTATATTTAATTGAGTGGGCTGAGGGTCCTTTGAAATCACACTCTTTTTTTCATATAATATTCTTATATGCTTTTCACCCTGGGGTATTTCGTTAAGTACAATTTATTAATTTTTTTTTAAAAAATAGCCTTATCACATAGCACTTTTTCTTTTGATGAAAGTATTTTTTATCTAGTTTTAAAATCTGTTCATATTTATAATTTAATTTCCTCAATTTTTTTTCTTTGTAGATAGTTGGTTGCCACTTTAGGTCTATTCCAGTGAATGAAAAAGACACCTTAACATATTTCATCTACTCAGTGAAGAATGACAAGAACAAATCAGATCTCAAGGTTGATAGTGGTGTTCACTAGGAGAGATGGAATTGAGACTAAGCCTTGTATGTTCAGATGTTAAGACTGTTTATTGTTTTTCACATGTAGAAATAAATGTTTCTTGTGTATTTTTTCTACAGAGGATTTTCTCTGGTTTTATTTTGTTTGTTTCTGACTCTAATAATTAGCTGGAAACTCATGTAAAATGAGCTTTCCTAGATTAACAAATATTTTAAATAAAGGTTAATACTATTATAGTTGCTTCAGTGTATTTATTTTGTGAAACTTTATTTTAAACCGACTTTCAAGGACCAGTATTGAGATTTTAATATAAAGATCATTTTGTTATGCCCACCTTTTTTTTTTTTTAATTTCTAAGAATTAAAAAATGTAGCATATTTGCTTTCTCTGGGACCATCTGATTTGGAATTAAAGATATCCTAAATAGCATTATTTTGTAAAGTGCTTTTTAATACTAACAAGTTTAAAAAATAGACTTCCATTGGGATGCAACTTTTTTTAATTTCTTATTTTATTATTACTTGAAGTATAAGAAAGAAAAATAGTTTAATTTAATGCCTGTCTCCTTCCAAAGAAGACGTAATGTACCAGCAAAGGTAAGCTCAGTGCTAAAAGTTCAAATAAGAACATAGAATTAAAGTTTTAGCTGTTTCTTAAAACTTTGTCTTATAGAAAAGGTATTTTTATGGCATGAATATACAACTTCTGCAATGCCCCTTAACTTTCAGTCATGTTCTATACTGTTTACATTGCAAATTAAAACTAGTAAGTTGGAGAGATCTAAAAATCTAACAAGATCTTTGAATTTTGATCATACATAGCTGTTACTTGATTTATTTTATTCCCTTTAATATTTCATTCTTTCTCAGTTTTCTATTGAATATTTTTAACCTCTGCTTTTCCTGAAATTGTATTGCTTACCCAAGTTCTTATAATTACAAATCAAATTTATACCTTGTGACATCTAAACAAAATAGCTTCAATGAAGTTCTGAGATTGTGGTTTAGATTTTAGGCTGGAAATGGAGGAGACTAATAATGAAGCACAGAATTTCTCAAAGTTGACATTTGTGTCTGACGATTCTTTATTATGAGAGGCTGCCCTGTGTGTTATAGATTTAGCAGCATCGCTGGAGTCCACACACTGGTACCAATAGCACTCTGGAGGTATGACAACCAAAAATATTGTTCATCATTGCCAAACATTTCATGGGAGGGCAAAATTACCCCTGGTTAAGAACCACTGATGTAGCTAAATCTAAAGTACTGGTTCATTAGAAAGGTGAGTCTGTTTATAAGTGTTCTAAGTTTGTTGGCATCTAGAAAACATGGTGAACAACAAAACCTTTGTTTTTGCTATCACCATTTAAAGATTTACTTCTTTATTGATATGTAGAAACTATGATAATTGGTATATAGAATCCTCTAACCTGGCTTCCAGGAATCTCTGTAAGAACTTTTATCTTAGCTATATGAAAATGAACCACATAGCAACAAGATGTGGTTTATTTGAAGAAAGCATTACTTCCAAATTTTATATTTTTACCAAAACTTATACAGACAATTTTTTAATAAAAACTTTACTATAGGCTTACTTTTTCCTATAAAAACACACTCCATTCTTGAGAAAAAAAGCTTGACATTATTTTCTTACATTAAAATGTATGAGTATAACCTTGGACTAGAAATGTTAGTTTCATATCGCTATTTGTTTGCATAAAATGTAGCTGGATAAGAAGTGAATACGAATTGGTGTTGATTAGTGAATTTAAATCTTTTTAGAGCAATTTAAAACATGAAAAATTGAGAACCTCATCAAAGCTGGGGAACTCAAGAAACTAATGAAAACGTTGATATTATATAAAATTTTTATTTCTTTGCTATTGGGTTTTTAAAATTGTGAATTCACTAGAAATCTTTATATCAAAACAAAAAGTCACTGAAAACATCTCTATAAGGGTAGAGGTTACTTTTAATGTCAGAGCATCAGGAGAAGAATCAAAAATTGCCTTTGGGTTAGAAGAAAGAAAACAATGAGTTCAAGAAATAAGTTATTTGGTAATGACCTTTTAGGAAAAGGCTAAAAATTAATACCTGAAATGTATTTATTTAAGGAAACAAGCTCTATTATTTCTACATAATGTCTTTTTTAGGTAAAATTTACATAATACACAACCATTTTAAAGTGTAGAATCTAGTGGTATTTAGTGTATTCACAATGCGTAACCACCAACTCTAATTTCAAAATTTTTCATCACTCTGTAAAAACACTCATAAATAATCACTCCCAATTCCTCTCTTCCCCCATCCCTTGGTATCTTCTAATCTGCTTTCTTTCTCTATGGATTTGCCTATTACATATAATATAGAGAATCATACAGTACAGTTGACTCTTGCACAATACAGGGTAAGGGCACTGACACTCTGCAGTCAAAAATCTGTATATAACTTTATTCTCCAAATACTTAACTACTAATAGCCTGCTGTTGACCGGTAACCTTAGTGATAATATAGTTAATTAACTTATTTTGTATGTTATATGTATTATATACTTTATTTTTATAATAAAATAAGCTAGAGAAAAGGTGCTAAGAAAATCATAAGGAAGAGAATACATTCACAGTATTTATTGAAAGAAATCTGTGTTCAAGTGAGCCCACGCAGTTAAAACCAATTTTGTTCAAGTGTCAACTATATTATGTCCTTTTGTGTCTGAGTCTTTTCATTTAGTGTAATATTTTCAAGGTTCATCTAAGTTGAAGCATATATAAGTACTTGGTTATTTTTATAGCAGAACTTTATATACATGTGTGTGAGTATATATATGTGTGTGTATATCACAGATTGTTTCCCATTCATTTATTGCTGGACATTTGGGTTTCCACCTTTGTCTATTATGAATAATGCTGCTATAAACATTCATGTACAAATTTCTTTGTGGACATGTTTCATTTCTCTTGGATGTATACCTAGGAGTGGAATTGTTGAGTCACACGGTAATTCTTTTTTTAATGTTTTGAGGAAACTCCAAACTTTACCACAATGGCTGTACCGTTTTACATTCCCACCAGCAATGTACAAATGTTCCTATTTTTCCAAATCATCAATACTTGTGTTTCCATTTTTTAAAAAATTAAAGCCATTCTACTGGGTGTGAAGTGTTATTTCATTGTGATTTTGATTTGCATTTTCTCAATGACCAATGATTTTGACTCTTCATGTGCTTGTTGGCCACTTGTATATTTTTGAAAAAAATGTCTATTCAAGTCCTTTATTCATTTTTTATTTTATCATATATTTATTTATTTGTCGTGCTGAGTTGTAGAAGTTCTTTATTCTGGATGTTATTCTGGATGTTAAATCCACATCTGACATACAATTTGCAAATATTTTCTGCCATTCTGTAGATTGCCTTTTCACATTCTTGATAATGATCTTTGATGTACAAGAGTTTTTAGTTTTTATGTAGTCTAACTTGTTTTTCTTTTTGTCGTTATTGCTCATACTTTTGGTGTCGGATCTAAGAATCTATTGCCAAATCTGAGGTTATGAAAATTAACCCCTATGTTTCCTTCTAGGAATTTTATAGTTTTAGATCTTAAGGTCATTGACTCATTTTGAGTCAGTTTTTGTATATGGAGTGAGTTAAAGGTCCAACTTCATTTTTTTGGCATGTAGTTATTTAGTTCTCCCAGCACCATTTGTTGAAGAGACTATTCCTTCTCTACTGAGTGGTTTTGGCACCTTTGTCAAAAATCTTTTTGTTGTAGATGTTTAGGTTTATTTCAGTATTCTCAATTCTATTCTATTGGTCTATATTTCTTTTCTTATGTTAGTACTATACTCTGAACTGCTGTAGTCTTGTATTAAATTTTAAAATCAGGAAGTCTGAGGCCTTTTTTTTTTCTTCAATATTGTTTAGGTTATTTGGGCTCCCTTGCAGTTCCATATGAGTTGAATATTGGTTTTTCTCTCTTGGCCAAAAGACCATTAGAATTTTAATGATGATTGTTTTGAATCTGTAGATCATTTTAAGATTGCCATGTTAACAATGTTAAGTATTTTGATCCGTGAACATGGGATATCTTTTCATTTATTTAGGACTTCTTTAATTTCTTTCCATAGTGTTTTATAGTTTCCAGTGTACAAGTCTTTCACCTCTTTGGTTAAATTTATTCCTGATATTTTGTTCTTTTTGATGCTATTGTAAATGGAATTGTTTTCATTTCTTTTTTGGATTTTTCATTGCTACTATATAGAAACACAACTGATTTTTGTATGTTGACCTGACAACTGTTGAATTTGCTTATTAGCTCTATCTAGTAGTATTTTTGTGTATTCTATGAGATTTTCTCTATGTAGAATTATGTTATCTGTAAATAGAGATCATTTTACTCTTTCTTTCCAATTTGGACACCTTTTATTTATTTTCTGGCCAAATTGCTCTGGTTAAGCCTTCCAGTACAATGTTGAATAGAAATGGTGAAAACAACCATCCTTATTCTTTTTTTAGGAGGAGAGCTTTTAGTATGATGTTAATCTTTGAGGATGATGTTAGTTGTGGATTTTTCATAAGTGCTCTTTGTCACGTTAAAGACGTTCCCTTCTGTTCCTAGTTTGCTGAGTGTTTTTTATCATGAAAGGATGTCAAATTTTGTCAAATATATTTTCTGTAACTATTGAGATGATCATGGTTCCCCCGCCCCCACCACCACCTTTGTTCTGTTAATGTGGTGTGTAACATCAAATGATTTTCTTATGTTGAGCCACCCTTGCATTCCTGGGATAAATCTTGCTTGGTCATGGTGTTTAATCCTTTTAATGTGCTGTTGGGTTTGGTTTGTTAATATTTTGTTGAAGATTTTTGTGTCTATATTTATAAGGGGTATTGGGTTAGAAATTTCTTGCGCTATCTCTGACCCCGGTATCAGGGTAATGACGGCCTCACAGAATGTGTTAGAAGTAGTTCCTCCTCTTTTATTTTTTGGAAAAATTAAAGATGGATTGATGTTAATGTATCTTTAAGTGTTTGATTGAATTAATAGTAAAGCCATCTGATTCAGGGTATTTCTTTTTTTTTTAATTTTTATTTAAATTAATTATTTTTTTTATGATGACATTGGTTAACGAAATCTAGTAAGTTTCAGTTGTACGCTTTAACAGTAAGGCATATATATATATTTACACTGTGTGTTCATCTCCTATAGTTAGATTTCTTTCTGTCACCACATATTTGACCTCCTTTATCCTGTCTACCTCGCTCCTCCTACTACCCCTTATCCTCTGGTAACCTCTAGTCTACAGTCCATGTTCATGAGTCTCTTTTTGTTCATCCTGTTCATTTGTTGCTTTTACCAGGATATTTCTTTGATGGACAATTTTTGATTACCGGTTTAATGTCTTCTTGTTATAGTACTGTTGAAATTTTCTGTTTCTTCTTGAGTCAGCTTTGATAATTTGTGTGTTTCTAGAAATTTGTTCATTTTATCTAAATTATCTAGTTCATTGTCATACCATTGTATGTAGCATTCTCTTATAGTATTTAATTTCTGTAAGGTCAGTACTAATGTCCCTGCTTTTAGTTCTAATTGTAGTTATAGTCATGCCCTGAATAATGACATTTCAGTCCACAACAGACTATATATATGACAGTGGTCCCATAAGATTATAATAGAGCTGAAAATTTCCTAATTATGTACAGTACATATACTTGATAATGATAATAAACAACTCTCACTGGTTTATATATTTACTATACTTTTTATTGTTTTTTTGGAGTGTACTTTTCCTACTTATAAAAGTACAGTAAAACATGGTGCGTTATACTGGCAGAAGTCTCATACATTGTTTACCACATCTCTTGATTGCATCATCTCTCTTGTGCTTGATTTAAGCTTGTGTTCTGTATAGTAACACGCTGTACAGGCTTATAGCCTAGGAGCATTAGGCTATACCATATACCTAGGTATGTAATAGGTGATACCATCTATATTTGCATAAGTGAGCTCTGATGTGCATACAACAACAAAATTGCCTATTTCTTAGAATGTGTCCTTATTAAGCAGTGTGTGACTATCTTTTTTTCTTAGTAGTCTAACTAAGGGTTTGTCAATTTTGTTGATCTTTTTTTATTTGGTTTCATTCTATTTTTTTATTCTCCGTCTTTTATCTTTGCTCTAATCTTTATTATTTCCTTCCTTCTGCTGGTTTTGGATTAAATTTGCTCTTTTCCTAGTTTCTTAAGATATAAAGTTTGGTTGCTGACTTGAGAACTTCTATTTTAATGTAAGTGTTTACAGCTATGTAGTTTCCTCTGAGTACTTCTTTTCACCTTATTCGATAAATTTTGGCACATTTTGTTTTTATTTTCACTCATCTTAAGGTATTTTCTAATTTCCCTGTGATTTCTTCTTTGATTCATTGGTTGTTAAGGATGTACTGTTTAATTTCTACATATTTGCAGATATTTCAGTTTTTATCATGTTAATGATTTCTAGCTTTATTCCACCATGGTTAGAGAAGATAATTTGTATGATTAAAATTTTTCCAAATTTATGGAGAATTGTTTGATGACTAACATGTCTTAAACCAGGGTTCCCCAATCCCCAGGCCGCTGACTGATACTAGTCTGTGGCCTGTTAGGAACCGAGCTGCACAGCAGGAGGTGAGCGTCAGGAGAGCAGGCAAAGCTTCATCTGTATTTGCAGCCACTCCCCAGTGCTAGCATCACCACCTCAGCTCCATCTCAGATCATCAGGCATTAGATTCTCATAGGAGCACCAGTCCTTGGTGCCAAAAAGGTTGGTGACCACTGTTCTAATGAATGTTCTACGTACACTTGAGAAGATTGTGTATTTCGCTTTTGTTGGTTGGAGTGTTATACGTCTATTAGGTCTAGTGGTTTATAGTATTGTTCACATCCTCTGTTTCCTTTTTAATCTTCTGTCTAGATGTCTCTTATTTAAGGTAAAGTTTTGAGGTCTCCAACTATTATTCTAGAACTGTTTTCTTCCTTCAGGTCTGTCAGTATTTGTTTCATATTTTCTGGCTCTTATTTGATGCCTATACATTTATAATTTTTATATCTTGTGAATTGAGCCTTTCGAAGTATAAAATGTCTTTCTTTGTGTCTTATAACAATTTTTTATTTAAAATCTATTTTGTCTGATATTAGTGTAGCCATCCAGGTCTCTTGGATACTATTTACATGGATTTATATAAAATTTATATAGCAAAATTCAAATTATGATATCTAGGCAAATGATGGTGGTTCAAAAATAAATATTTGTGATGTTATTGCTTATTCATTTATAGAGTTAGTTAAAATGTCAAGCAACATCTTGCTTATATACTTATTTTTATGTGTAAGTACTGTTTACTCTAGAATTCATTCCTTTAAGATTATGGAATTCCTTATATTTCTTTTTAGCTGAAAGTTAATGCTATGAACTTTATGTGTCATGTCCTAGTTGCATTGATAGTCTATATTGTCTACTATAGTCCTCAAATAATAGTTGTATTAATTGCTACTATATTATATGTGAATAGATACATATTATATACGTATACATATTATATTATATACATATTATATGCGTATGTATTCCCTTTAATGTATACATAATGTATCAAGTCAGTTTTGTACCCATAATACCCAATAGACTTATTTTTTGACTTCTAAACCTCTGGAAATTAGATCACATATAGTCTTTTGTTGAAAATTTGCTGTAGACTTGTAAAATTTTTAGAATATATAGGCTACATATATGCCAAACATTTCTCTCGAGGTATACCACTCTACAAAAATGAGCACATATGGTACTACCATTCTATAGAAGTAAACTGAGAAAGCTAATTCAGTATTGATTTACTATAATTTTCTAATATCAGTTTCTCTTCAAAATCTTTGAGAGAAAATTTTAGGTTTAGGTTGTTAATGCAAAATGATTTATAAATGTATGACTTTGATCATTTTTTCCTTTTGGGAATAGTTAATTTTTAATAAAAGCTTAGTTGTCTTGTAGTTAAAAGCTATTGAAAAAATAATCTCTTGGTTAATATAATTGAATGAAATTCGGCTTTTAAAAACATACTGACCTAGTCAGAAAATGTTGCATAAGGTAAATTGTGTGAACATTCATGGTTTTACATTTATTTGGTAGTATAAAGAATGTGTGCTTATATAATACATGCATTTGTAAAAGGACATAAGTGAATTTCATATTACAAAGTTATTTCCAGAAAGGAGAGAATATGATGAAGAATAATCATCATAATCTATACAATTTCATCTATTAAATATTTAGCTTTTTTCAAAGACTATTTTTCTCATTAGGTTTTGATTGCAGTAATAAGAGAACATTTGTTCAAAAGCCATTGTTGCCTCACATATGCCCTCACAGTGATGTGTCATTTATAGAGATACTGAATACCACTTTTTCTCCCTTAAAGATAGTGTATACTGAATAGAAAATGAAACAGGTTAGTAATGCTTTATTTACTTTACTTTATTCTATGCACTGTTCTAGAAAGGATTTAAGAGTTTTATTACTGAGTTAGTCCCATTTTAGTACCAGTTAATTCAGTGAAGAAAAAAGTTCAGTCAAATCATGTGGTATTGATAAAACAACAAATTTTATTTTTTAAAACAATTTTATCTCATGCACTTTTGTAGGCAGTCATACTATTTGAAAACATGTTCTTATGTTTATACAGATTTTAACAGGTACTGAATTCTGACTACCTCAAAATTGTTTGGTCCATCCCAGTTAATACTTATTGAACACTGACTAGATACCAGATACTGTCCTAGATGTGGTCTTCACAAGCAGATTAGGGACCTCTAAGGATCTATTTCAATTAAACAATGTCACTTTTTTTCTCAAAATGATATCTCTTAGATTTACTACAGGCATAGTGCTTCTTAAACTTTTTCCCACAACAATATATAGCACCCTACACCTTCTCTTTTACAGTCTTCACATTTATAAATAATTATTTGTAATTATTACTCTTTTATTAGAATCCAAGTTCCAAGAGGACAAGTACATCTTATTCTTTACTACATCCCCAAATCTTATTAATAGCTGGCACTTAGCAAGCATTAATAAATTTTTATAGCTTAAAGGACTTTCTGAAATCACCTCTTATGCCCCATGATGGAGACATAGTCCAAAGCTGTCTCCAACAATCAGAAAATATCTTTTAAGGCATCTGTTTTATTTACTTCTAAAATTCATGTGGCTTTAATTTTTATCCATGTGGTTTTTTTTTTAAATATGTGTTTTGTTATTCTCAAGTTGATACATTGGGCATATATATCATAGTTTTTAAGGGTACAGTTGTGTGTGAGTATAATATATGGGCTTTGGAATTAGGACTTTTCAAATTCTTGCCTTGATTTTTAGCAAATATCTTACATTTCAGTTAGCATCTGAAAAATGGGTTTACGAATAGTTACCTTGGAGGTTTTTCTTGTTATTTTTAAGAGAGTAAAATGAAAATGTACTTAAAATTGTTGACATGCATAATATATACTCAAATATTGGTTCCCTTGTCCCTTTTTACTAGAAAACTTCTAGTTTCCCTCCTAAGAACCCCAGTTTATATCTGATTCTTTCAGTTAAGTATTATTAGATGGTCAATAACTAAGAAATTTATCAGTTTTTGAGCCAGGATATGGCTCTTCATCTGGAGGACAGAATTATTCTACTGAGCATAGTGACCACCTCAGAGGAAAATTTTCTAGCCAAAAATTTTAACCAATGTCAACAATGTCCACAGAGAAAAATTAAATTGAATTAATTTTTATTGCTACTTATTTAACACTTTACTTGTTCTAGACAAGTAAAAATTTATAGAGTCTGTGTTTTATTGTACTGGATCAAAACTAGAATTACAATTACACTGATATAGAGCAGTTTGGAGGAAATTGGGGATGGTGTTCTTCAAAATACAAAGATTCTCAATGATTGCTGCAAGGAATCACAAAAGAGATCTTTGGTCCAAAGAAGACATTTCTGAAAGAAAATAGAACATTAGTTAAATTTAGCTGAAAGCTAAGATATATATTTAGTCTTTTCTGGGATAAAAATGGACAGTGATTTCTAGGATTTCAGATATGACTATTTTTTTTAGGTGATTAAAGTACAAAGAATGAAAAGCATGAGTGAGAGGACTTGCCACAGAAGCCACAAAGACCAAGAAGGTAAACTAATCGATTCTTCTACTTTCCCCCCATTTGCCACTGATATTATGCTATCATTTATTTATTAAAAAAAAAAAAAAAGATTAGGTGATTTAAAAACCTTATAATCATACCAAAAACCTCATTCCTTTGATATAAATGAAATGGGCCATGAAGTTTAAAAGATAAAACGCAGGATTAAAAATTTCTCAGAAAGTCAAATAAATACATTTCTACCATTTATAGAGAAGGAGAAATATTAAGCAATTCCATGGTTATTGGAAATATCACATAGGTAATGTATAAAAATGCATGAAATAGTATAAAATTGTATATAGAATTGTGAATCCTTAGCAATATACTTAGTATATAATGTATAACATAACTATAGTTAGCACTGCCGTATAGTATATTTGAAATTTGCGAAGAGAGTAAATCCTAAAAGCTCTCATTACAAGGGAAAAAAATTGGTAACTGTATAAGGTAATAGATGTTAACTATGAACTTTTTAAGGTAATCATTTTGCAATATATGTTTGTCAAGTCATGCCATACACCATAAACTTATACAGTGCTGTATGTCAATTATATCTCGATAGCATATAATTAGGATGGGAAATTAAAATTTGTGTTTATAGGCAGAAAAAAAAAGAAATATGCTTAGCAAAGTAAATTCGTTGCTACTGGGAAAAAGACGACTCAAAATCAGATAGAAATTTCTTTCATATATCCATACTATTCTGGTCCATTAGCACAGCTAATCACAAAAGTATATTGTAAAATAAATACAAATACATTTCTATAAATTGGATTCAAGCCTTACAGTTACAAAAAAGAAAACATGGTATTTTAGTATTGGACAGTATTTCATTTATGTAGTCTGGGAAAAATTAAGTCATTCTGTGGAGTCAGTTAACTCAAGTTGTTGATATCATCATTTAGTACTGTGTTTTTCAAACTTTATCATGCATCAGAATCATATAGAGACATTTAAGCCATAATCGCTATGCCTCACCTCCAGCATTCCTGATTTAGTAGCTCTGGTCTGGGGACCAATGATAGATTGCATTTTTAACAAGAACTCTGGTGACATTGATGCTGCTGTTCTGGGAAGCACATATTAAAAACCAACTGGATTGGTAGAAAAAAAATATCTGGTCCAAATCAGACCTGAATTCTAGAGTCAGTGCTGATATTAACTAGTTAGGTGGGATAGTGCTGCTCAGTTTACTTCTCTGTGCCTTTTCTTGATAAGATGGTTATATCTGCCTCATAGGTTTCTTAGAAAAATGAAAATATTATGACATGTTAAAAGTAATTAGAAAAAATGAATTTTATTATGAAATAGCCAAGATCATAGTATTTGAAAGATTCTTCAGTAACCAGGGGAAGATGATTTTAAAATCAAGAGCTAAAAATGTTTATTGATTTATCTACTAATGTATTATACTTAAAATATGTCTACTTTCCAAATTAGTGGATAACTTTTATTTAGTCCATTTCAGGTTAACTCAGAGCTAGAAATTTTTTCTTTGACCATTACCAACCTTTAGTCCAGTTAATTACTTGACCTTGTTCACTGGACTCTTATCTAAAGACTTTTATTAGTTTTCATATTGATTTAAAGTATCAACCTTGAAGTTGACCTCTGCTATTTTGTGTTATAAATAGGGAATTTAGAATTTAATAGATTGGAGTCTTATTAATTTTCTTGATTTCATTTAGTTTTATTGAAATCTGTCAAACTCTTTCTTAAAGGAAAACATTCAGTTTCATACACAATGGTGATGATTCTACAAAATAGCTGAGATTTGAAAAGGTGTATAAAAAAGAATTGTTATGCATATATTTCATAGCAATATATTTTATGATTGTATTTCCTTACTTTGGGCAGCAGAACAATTCCCTGAAGTTGCAGTAACAGATCATCTCACATCCTTTCCCCTTCCAGAAATGTTCGTGGACATTTACATCAATCTTTGTCAGGTCAGCTACTCCTTCTGGAAGGTTGTGACAGTTGTGATCTTTTACTGTCTTTCTGTAGCAAGAGAGGCGATTTGTAGGCATGGTTTGGACTCCCAGCAGCAAAGTTAGCCCAACGGTGACAGCAAGTACTATAAATTTCATTTTGGCTTTTGTCTCTGAGATAGAAAAAAAAATCCAAAATGCGTCAGTTTTTTTTTTTTTTTAGATGAAATTCATCCAAACATAAAGTTCTGTAGCATTCTGATAAACTCTTAGATAGAAAGAATAGGGGTTGATCTTGTGTTTCTCCAAGTGTAGTTTTAAGATCGTTTACAATAAAAATCACTTAGAATATTTGATAAAAATTAAATACCTGGGCTCCACAAAGAAATAGTGCATGAGAAATGCTGGGGGAGGATGTGGTGGTAAGATCCATAATTTGCATTTTTAAGTACTCGAAGTAATTTTTTTTGTATATTTATTTTTGTATATTAGTAGAGAAAAACTGCTTTGTAAGGTGGCAAAACTCTTGTAAATTTCTAGAACAAATAGCATCATTAAGTCTAGTGGTTCTTGACTTTGCCTATATTAACAACATTGTCAAAGAACTTGGGTCCCACCCTGACATTGACAAAAGGTATTCTGCAGATATATTTAAAGTTCAATTAAGTTTTAAAAACCTTCCATAATTATTTTTGGGACCTATTTTTGTTACAAATTTTTAGTCATATTGTGAACTTTTATTTCTTCAGATTACTTCGTTTTAGCATCAGTTGAAAACAAAGGCTTGAATTCTCCCTAATAAACATATAGCCTATTCTTACACACCTACCATGATGAGAAACTCATTATTGACTAAGTCAACATATCCCACTGATATAGTTCTAATGTTTCCCTTACTGTAAAATATTTTTCTGTAGCTACTATCCATGAAGTTTGAACTCTTGGAGTTGTACCAAACAAGTCTAATTCTCTTCCCAGAGATAACTCTTTAAATGTAATATTTACATACAACTATGGAATATTAATCATCTATTTAATCAGGCTTCTCTGTGTTTCATATTATGCATGAAAAGAATGGAGGCTATTTTAGTAAAAGAAGACTAGTAAGATAGTGGAAGAACCAGAATCAGAATCCGCAGCCATTCAGATTTCATCTTGTTGACAGATGCCAAAGTGTCTTTCTTACTGTAAATTATTAAAAAGAGGGGCAGACAGATATGTTTATTGTACTTTGAAAGAAAACAGTATTGTTGAAAGGAAATTTTAATATGAAGTTCTCAGTGATTAGATACATCTGCGAAGGCAGCAGATTGAGGGAAATTGTAGGTCTCACCTCACTTGCTTCCCATCTCTTAGGGCTCACTGTCCTTCCTTAAAATCAGTGTTTTGGCCAAGGTCATTTCATGTATTTTGTCTAGTTTTGTTGTTGTTGTTGTTTCAAGGGAATGGATAAACCTGGTTCTTGTTACTCCATTTTGGGGCAGAAGCAAAGCTTTTTATATCATTCTTACTATTTGTAGCTATTTGGGAAGGAATATGAAGGTTAGATACCCAATTCTTATAAAGTCTAAAAATGAACTGTGTGGTATGCTGGTAATTTTAATACGTAAGCCAAATTCTCAGAACTATGTTTCTCCCTTCTTCTACTTCTTTTCCTCAGTTGAATTATAGTTACTCTGACTCCCATCTCTTGAATAGGGTAAGTAGCTATTGGGTCCCAAAATACAACAAAGACCCATTATGGTTTACATAAGGAGCCATTTAGGCTGACCTTCCTACTTCTGGAATGAGTCTTGTATATTTTCTTCTAGATGAAAGAAGCTGTTGAAATATAGCCTAGAATCATTCTCTTATCTTCAGCCCAAATCATCATATACTTCCTCAGATGACTTAGAATCCTTTCGCCCATACCAAGACCAAACTGGCAAGGGTATTCAGGAGAAAAGCAGCCACTATTGGGAAAGTGACAGAGTCAGAGAATAGCATTGATGTGGGGTTCACTGATAAAGTAATTATGTGAGAGAGAGGAAAACAGGAGCAAGCTGGTTTAATTTGGTTCAAGATAACAAACTTTTTTTTTTTTTTTAGTGTTTCCTTTATGCTAGGCACTATCCTAAGTATCAGGAATACTAAAGGAATTAAGGAAAATATCAATCAATGGCTAAATCTATCCCCTTCCAATAACTCCAGTTTCTTTGAGCAACAGCTACAGTCACCGTAATGGCCTCCATAGCAATCTGGCTTCCCATTACCTCTCTGAAATCATCTACCTTTTCTTTTATTCATTCTGTTCCAGCTATTCCTCAAAATACCAGATATATTTTTGCTTTAGGGCCTTTGCAGTCGTTATTTCCTCTGCTTGGAAAGCTCTTCCACCAGGTATCTGAATGTCTAACTCCCCTACTTTCTTCATGTCTTTGTTCATTTTATTCTTCCATAAGACCCACCCCACTCTCCTATTTAAAATTATATCTCCCCTCACATATTCTCAATCTGCCTTATTTGCTCTGCTTTTCAATGGCATTTATGAACCTCTAATTTATTTTAAAATATTCTTATTATGTTTCCCCAGACTTTAAGCTCCAGGGAGGCAGTATTTTGTCTGATGTGTATCCCAAACATCTGAAACAGTGCTTGGTACATTAGTGAAAGAATAGATACTATATCCTAATCTCTAAATACTTATAGTCAGAGAAAGAGGAGTTTCTCAGATTGCTAAACTCAATATCTAGTTTCAGAGAACTATTTATTACTAAAAGAGGTTAGTGAGCTGTTAAATCCTTAAATTTGCATGTCAGCAGATACTACTGTTTTAATTTAATTGTATTTTTTTATATACATAAATAGTCTGACTATAAAATGTATTTCCCAATTTCTATTTTGTTTCCTTTTGGGGGGGGGTCACAACTAGCATTTATTCTGAGAGAAAGCTGTAAATTCTTTTTAATCTTTTTTCCTAATCGGTTTGAAGAATTTTTTTATTGTTTTAGGTCTTTGGCATTTTTTATATCTTACAGCTTTGATTTTCCTAGTGTTTTATTATGCAGTAATGTCATTCTTATTTTTGGTAATCTAGTTTATTTGTCTAATTTTTATGGCTTTGGATAAAGTTATACATTTAGCCAACTTGGGCTCATTACCCTTATTATATTTCCTGCATATAGGTATAGTTTGTTCCTGAGCTTGTTTTGTGACTATTAACTGAATTTTCTTCCCATTAGATGATTCTAATTAAAGCCATAAGCCTGATTAGATCTTTTTGAAGAAATATTTTTTCTCAAAAATGTAATAATACCCAATGCAAAACATGAGGGATATAGAAAAGTATAGATAGAATAAAATTCAACTAGAGCTTCAGTGAAGAGAGAACTGCTGTTAACATTTTGATGTGTTTCTTTAAGGTATGCATAAGTGAGGATGCTAAGAAGGACAAATCGAGATGGCCAGTGACAGGACACTGGGAAACTCTAACATTTATGGACTGGGTGGAAGATTAATCAGAGAAAGAGATTATAAGCCAGTGAAGAAGATTAAGAAGGAAGTACAGGGTCATAAGATAATAACAAAAGGAGGAAAGGTAAAAGAATGGAAGCCTGAGACACATTTGGACAAACTCATCTTGAAGACTGATCTTGACTCATGTTTATTCCTCAGAGTGTTTCCATTAGACTCTGCTACATAAAAGCAGATGAATTCAAAATCCACATACTAGCACTCTCTGACCTTTTCTACAGTCCTGTGTCTCTGATATACATGATATCGCCACTCAGACAATTATATTTGATATTGTTAAAATATAAGGTTGCCAGATAAGATATGAGATACCTAGTTAAATTTGAATTTTAGATAAACAATGAATACTTTTTAGTATAAATATGTCACAAATACTACATAGTTTATACTTCTTGACTTAATCTTGATTAATTATATTTTGTTAGAAAATAGTCCATATCGCCCATTTTAAAAAATACTGCAATAAAGATGTATAGAGTATTTCCTTGTAACTAAAAAGAAATCTTTCTTCCTCCATTAGAGTCTTTCTATATGCTGCCCTCTCTGCCAGAAATGCTTTTTACTTGACTGGCTTCTTCTCAACTTTCAAGTCTCAGTTTAAATGCTATTTCTTCAAAGTCTTTTCTAAACCAGCCAATCTGAAGTACTTTCAACCTGATTCTTTCATAGTGTTCTATTCTTCTCCCTAATAATATTTATCACAATTTAAATTGTATATTTGTGAGTTTACTCATTTTATGTCTAGCATTCCCATTCAACAGAAAGCTCCATGAGGGCAGGCTATTTTGTTCACCACCACATACCCAGTGGTTAATACAATGCTTGGCCCATATTTTTAGTATTAAATGAATGCTTCTCTGAAAACACATGTTTAATCCTGAGCAAGAGCCTACAGAGGTTTCATGTTATCTAAAAGAATGAACTTCTTAGGACTATTCCTCAGGTCTTTCTTCCACTTTCCCGTCACATGTATCATTCACTACCGCTGAGCTAATAGACAGTCAGACCAGTCACCTCTTCAGTCCTTCACATGTGTCTCTGCCTTGTTCCCTCTCATCTCTTCCCTTTTGTTAAATTCTGACCAAACCATCAATTAAGGACAAATTTCAAACTCTTATGTTCTAAGAAGCCTTGATCCAGGCCATACCATTCTTAATAGCTCCCTTGCTCTTTGTTCCCATAGTACTTATGTATGATCTGTACTACAAGAACTGTGAATTTGACTAAGTAATGCCTTGTCATTGTCAACATTTTTCATAAGCCAGCAAGCAATATGGAGAATATGGCTACAGTTGGGAGTGGGAAACGCACTGAAAGCCATTTGGCCATTTAGTGATGGTCATTTGTGAATTTACCTAGAACCAGGAAGGAGGATTGAGGAAAATTATAAAGGGCCTTATAGGACATGATAAGGACTTTAGATTTTATTAAGTATATTGGGAAACCATTGGAAGATTTTGATAGAATAACAACATGATCTGATTTATGTCTTTTGAAACATCAGATGTGTTGTGGTGAGATAAAATTGGAAGTAGAAGAGGCTATCAGTGGAAGTTGATGGAAGATATGATGCAGTATTACTCTTAGGTTTTGACCTTAATGCTTTTGATATTTATTGAGCTGAGAAAGAATTGGATGCAGTCAATTTGGGGGGAATTCAAGAGAAAATCTTGGGATTAAGTTTGAGATGTATACTAGGCATCCAAGTGAAGATGCGGAATAGACAGTTGAATATGAATCTGAAGGTCAGAGCTAGAAATACAAATTTGAGAGTCATCAGGATATTTATTGATAGTATTTGTAGCTATGGGACTGGCAATATAGTAGTAAGGATAGATTGAGAAGAGAAGAGGCAAAGGACTGAGGTCTAGAGTGAGCCAACATTCAAAGGACTGGAAGAGGAGATTGCCAGCATCATAAAGGCAAGGACTGTAACTTCTACTTTTTTTTTTTTTGCATCTCTCAAAGAGCCTGCTTCAATGCTGGGCTCACAGTATGTGTTCAAAAAACATTCACTGAGGAAATGAAAAATAAATTGCTGGAAAAGTGGGTATGTTGCCATACCATGCACCTCTTATGACTATGTTCATGCCAGAGCATAAAACAGTGTTTCTGTCACAGTCTCAGTCACATACTACGATGGAAAGTTCCACACCCGGCAGTACTTACTGGTTTTTTTTTTTAACACTTTAGAAATTACATGTTTGAACTGAAGTCTTCTCTTCTTCCTTTACTTAAGTGTAGATAATTAGCTTTAACTCTTATTTAGCAAGTGGAAAATGTCTGAACTAGTTTGTTCCTGTGATACATTGGTTAGTTTCTTTTTCATTAGAAGACATCAACCTTAATCCTTGACAATCAATCAAGACTATATATTTTCAAGTTCCAACAAGATGAAATGACGTGGGCAAATTTGAAGCAAATTGCTCTATTTTTTTTTTTTTCTCTTTCAGTTGACATGCATGCACTTAAAATTCCTATGGAGTACATCCAAATTACAAAAGAAAACAAAGCTAAAAACTGAATATCTGAAGGAATAAGCAAGAGATCTACAGATAGTTATTCATTGGTTTTGTTTTCAGATTCACTTTTATGTAATTAATATTGTGCCTAATTTATACCATTCATATCCTAATAGTGGCATGATACTTAAAAGATCAAAGCAGAGGATACAGAATTATGGGTAAGATATTTCCAATTAAGCAATGAATCATTGCCACCATCATATAGGTAGGGAATTGAAAATCTTGATTGTGTGAGGGTATTTGGCACTACCAAGCTTTTGAATGGTTGGAGTTAAATGGAGACTTAAAAAGAAAAATCATCCCATTTAATGGGCAAAGCTAACAGAGCTACATAGTTTAAGTGTTGAGACATTTATGGTGCAGTGCTCATGTAGGCACATGATGTCAGTTCTAGGAACTGATATGAAAAGAAGTGGAATGAAACAGAGTTGATGAATTAGAAAGGGCAGTTCATTTTCAGATTTCTTTCAAAACACAGCGAGAGAAGCAAAAGCTGCAAAAGCAAATGAAAATTTGCCCAGAACTTGACATTTAAAACATCAAAATTACAGTTGGAAGAGATTAAAATTGCTGTCCAGTCTGTAATGTTTTCCATCATCTTTCTTGGAGGATGAAAATCACTGTTATTTTTTAAATTCTCTCTTTCTTATTAACCGTGTGAGAAGAAGTTTGTGTTAGAATGACTGAATCCTGAAGTGAAACTTCTTAAAGTGTATATTAAAGGAATTGAAGTGATATTAGAAAGTGGGTAAGCCTTTCAAATAACATTAAAACAGACATGATCAGCCCAAATATCCAAGAGACCTTCATCAGTGAAAAACCAAAGTCTGCATCCTCTCTGAGGGTGATCTGCCCTCAGGCCTGTCAGAGAATGCTAGAAGATGATATTAATATTCAGTCTTGCATTATTCTAATGGTTTTTCTGACCACAATAGATCATCATGGAGAAAAAGACCAGCATTTGGGAGAGCTCTTCACAGACCGTGTAACTAAGTTAAGGAATTTAAGAGAGGAATTTTTATAAGGCCCCTTTATCTCAGCAGCTCAGCAGTACAGATACTGCACTGTGTTTCATGGTGGGGACACCAAGGATGAATTCAATGAATTCCTTATTTGTATCGCACATTTATACTAGTTTCTTTTTAGGAATCAGGGTTTTGAAAAAAGCAAAAAAACATTAGCTTTCTTAGACATTGCAGTTAACTTCATGTAGAGAAGGTATTATAGAGATATAGCTACTACATTTAAAAAATTACATACTTCATCATCCTCACCTAGTTTTGAGAGGTAGCATAATTAAGTCCTGTTATGTCGGACTAGAGTCAGAGTGGATGTGTGCATTAATAAGAAATAACAGAGAGGAAGCTGCCTCTTTTTAAAACTTTGATTAAGTGACTTTCCCAGTTAAGGAATGTACAGTTCCTATTCTCCTTTGATCTGATTCTTTTCCTTTATCCTTTATCCTAAGAAGCATCTTCTTTTTCAAAGTACATCCATCATCTCTTTCTCTTATGACTGAACACATAAATACATTTGCTCTAATCTATAACAGTAGTTTGGGATAGAATAAATGACATAAAAAGATTTTTAAGAAAAAAACATTACATACCCTTTCCTTCTTTCCTTTTGGTCTTCTTGGCAGAAGAATCTTTTAAAATGCTCCAACTCACTGGGTGAGTTTGGGCGAAAGGAGAAGAGAGGAGGTGCTGGAAGGAGGTTCTTCACAAATGAACCTTTGTCTGCCTTGTCTCTCTCCTGGAATTGACAGACCTGCTGCTCCAGCCAAGACGGGCGGGGCGGGGGGAGAGCGGGGACGGGAGAAGTAGACTGGGCCGCAGGAACTGGCTGCCTTGGGTACTTACAAACCAGGCGAGGACTAACTAAACAGCTTCTTTACAGAGAAAAATAACGAGTCTATACAAGAATGTCAGGGAGGCAGACTTGGAGTAATAAAATATAAAACCCAAGGGATTTGAAAAGAACACAGAGAGAGTGGTTTTTACCTTAAGAGAAATGCATGTGTGTGAGAGAGAGACACACACTGAGACAGAAAGGTAGGAACAGAGAGACAGAGCTAGGGAGAGGGAAGGAGGGAGAGGAAGAAGAGGAGAAATGGCTAATATGACTTAGGAAAATAGCTGAGCACCTCTTCTTCTTTCACAGTTTCTTTATATTTTTTCACCAAGTTTTCCTCACCATCTAGATCTCTTAGTATATAACATTTTGGTTGAATGTATATTCCAACTATCCAGCTCCCCACCCAAAGAGTCACAACTAGCCAATGGAAAACAAAAAATAAAATGAGTAGAAAAGAAATTTATTCCATGTCTCGGAAATAAAGGCACAAAAGGAATTTCACTCTGTGTTGAGCAAACTATACTGGAAGTGTAACACCTTCTAACAATCCTTCAGTTCTTAGGTTTTTTGTTTTTTTGTTTTTTTGTTTTGAGTTCAATTTGGAGTAGTGTTGCTGAAACTGGAAATATTATAATAGAAAAGGGATTTTCTAGATAGAGAATGAAAGGAAGACCATTCTAGGTTGTATTAACAAAGGTATGAAGGTGAAAGAAAGGATAACAAGTTTGGGGATTACAGGTAGTTTTGTGTCCTGGAACTAGGAATGGTGGAAGATAAAATTAGAGGGATAAAGAGAGATAAGTTGATGAAGTACTTCATATGCTATGCTAAAAATTTTGGATTTTACCCAAAAGGTGAATGGAAAGATGATGGAAAATATTTAAAAGGATGAACCCCTGACTGCAGTGTGAAAAAGGATGGTGTGGGAAGAAAAGGACTAGAGACAGGCAAAGAGCAGCCCTTGCAGTAATGCAGGAGAGGAGATAGGAAGCAAAACCGAAAAGATTTGGTGACTAATTAGGTTTTTAAGTTCAAGGTAGAGGTAGTTGAGAGAAGGGTAGTAGACTTTACTAAATTTCAAAGACTTGGCCCCTTGCTTGGATGATGCTGTTCATCTCGGAGGAAGAATACAAAAAGAAGAGCAGTTTGGGCTGAGGCAGGAGTGGGGAGATAGAAGTGAATTAGTTCGTGAATGTTGAATTTAAGGAGCCCTAGATGCAATTAGGAATGTTGAATAGGCAGTTGGTTAAATGGACTTGTAGCTCAGAAAAGTAGTATGGGCTAGAGAATTAGAGTTTATCAACTCATCAACTAAATATCAACTAAGTAACTAATCAAGTTATTCAACTAAATAACAGTGGAAGCCATGGTTGTACTACTTAGAAATTACTGAGCACTTACTGTGTGCCAGGTACTTCACTTGTCTCAACTCATTCACTTCTCCTTATGACTCCATGAAGTAGATATTATTATTAGTCCCACTTTATAAGTGAGCAAACCTCAGAGGTGATAGGTAACCTCCCAAGATCACAAACACACACACACACACACACATGGCCGGAAAGTGATGAGACTCCGGAAAGTGGTTCTAGTGTCTAGGCTCTTCATCATTGTGACTCTTAGAATGGATTACAGAGTGAGAAGAGAATAGAGCTAAGATCAGAATCTTAGGGAGCATTGGCTGTGCTAGAGCAAGTGGCACAGAATTCAAGAAAAGAGGTGAGAGGCATACGTGCAATTGATTCCACATTTCCTTTGCTTATTTATAAATCAGTTTCCTGTAATATTTACTAAATAAAGATTATGCCACAGATAGGGTTAATTTATTTGTATAACTTAAATGTGTAGAAATATGTGAGTATGAGGGGGAAAATTGAGACTCTTCAGCCTTCACTCTATCTTAAGAGCTATCCATCTTACTTACTCCACATTGATTTAGGCCAGAAGTATGGGGCCAAAACAAATCGGCTTTCCTGTGGATGGATTCTCTCTTTCTCTCTTGTTTTACCATTATTTTCCTGTATGTCTAATTCTTTTTTTGTTTCCTTTGTTTCACTGCTTATTTTGTTTCCTTGTATTTAATCCATAGCTGTTCAAAATAGTGGATCATTTTTATATTCAGCAATATTCAAATCCATACTATATACTTGGCACTGTGTTTCTTGCATGAGTGCTTCAAGTGGTACACAACAGCTCTATGGTAACTGTCCAGTGCCTCCGGATCATATTCTTAATAGCTTAGAAAAGAGTTCCCCTAAAAGTACATTTGGATCTTATCTTGGCCTCCCAGCTCCTTGTATTTCAGACATTTACTTTTGCTCGCTGGGCTTCCCATCATTTTAAGGGAGAATTGTTGAACACTGTTAAATTTAAAAATGCCTGCTGCTCTTCATCCTGATAGCCATTACACAGAGTTGCCCATTTGAGAAGCAGTTGAATTGCAAACCAAGGCCTGCAGTTGGAGAGGCTGCCCTTGTGACTGTTCATTTGGGGCTCAAATCTGAAACCACTATTTGTTTTCCTGTATATGAAAACTTGAGCATTTTGTTTTGTTTTCTCTCCTGATGGCTTGTTACTCAGACCTCTTGTTGAACCCTGCTTTATGTTGCTCTGGAGACCAGCTGTCTCTTTGAGACAGCCTCGGGAGCCCCCTAAAATAAACCTTTTATATAGGGTAGGTAAGGCCATTCAGATATTCTGTCCAGATTGCTAGAAATATTTTCATTTGATACTTACTCTCTCTCTCTCTCTCTCTCTCTATATATATAGTGTATGTGTTATACGTGTATGTGTATGTTTTATTTATATAGGTATATGTTATCATTCTAATGTCTGATCAGGTTTGTTACAAATAGAAAATCCCCACAAATTAGTGATAGAACCAATTCATGAGTAGAGAAACATTTGATATAGATATAATGTCCCCCAACTATCAGCATGACGCACACACACAATACCCTCAAAACTATTCTAGCTAGTCTAAAACTTTTCTCCATCTTGTTATTTTGAAAAATTTGAAACATACAGAAAAGCTGAAAGACTGGTCTACTGAACATTTATCTCCTTCTACAATGACTGTTAACATTTTGCCATATTTTCTCTCTCTCTCTCTCTCTCTCTATATATATATACGTGTATGTGTATGTTTTATTTATATAGGTATATGTTATCATTCTAATGTCTGATCAGGTTTGTTACAAATAGAAAATCCCCACAAATTAGTGATAGAACCAATTCATGAGTAGAGAAACATTTGATATAGAACTTAAGCAATTATGTTAAAAGTATTCGTATTAAATTTGAAAAACGAGCTGATTGGTATTTCCTAAAAAAACAAACAAACAATAACAACAACAAAATTCTTCCAATCAGATGAATTTTCAGGAGATGTCTTAGGTATAAATAACTTTAGATGCTGGACATCTTAAGCTTGTGAAAAAATGAGAACATGTACACTCTTCCTCTGATTTCCACCTGGGAGCTCATGCATATGACCTGATTTAGAATCTGTGACTCCTCTGTTCTGCAACTGACCACTTTCTCTCATTTCCCTCAGGCTTAAATCCTTCTGGAGTCATTGAGAGTGGCAGTGTGGGGAGAAGCAGCAGCTGGTTTCAACCTTCACTCATTCCTCCCTATTTTATGTGAGTATCCTTGACAAAAGGAGTTTTTGATAATTACTCTAATTGAACACTAATTCACAGTATGTTTGTTAAAATAATAATGAGCTACAGACAAAATTACCTTTTAAAATTCCTTTAAAATCAGTTTAAAAGAAACAATTAACCTGTTTTATTAACTTAATTATTTTTGAACTCGGTAGAAGAGTATTCTTTTTGATTAAAACTATTTAAAGTTTCTCTTGAGATTTCCTCTGAACTTGAAACATTTGTGCTGAGAGTGGTTTTTTCAACCTCTATCACCCAAACTTAGCTTCTTGCCACTGAAGTGAAACTTATGAAAATAGACTCCATGGAGGAGTCTAAAGTGAGGCTCTTCAGGGGAGAGCAGAATTAACAAGGAGCTGTTGTGTAAGATGTTGAGCTAATGCTGCTACATATACTGGAAGAGCACTGCTTCCTAGAGGCATTGATTTTAAATGCAGTTTCAAAGGTATAAGGTACTTGGGAACTGCTAAGGTTTCCAAACAGGCAGCCTTGTCTGTAATGACAACTGTGGGGGAGTCTTCTTGCTCAGAAACATTTAGTCAGAATAACAAACACAAGACCTCTTTCACCTGGGGACAAAGAGGAAAGCGCCCAATGGTACTGCTGGACCTTTTCACAGCTTTTATACAGAGAGGTGAACACCCTGAGTAACATGATCTTTAAATGTGATAGAAATAAAGTCAGAAAAATGAACATCAGGAGAGAAGCGTGTTAAGGAAAACTATCTTGTTTTAGCAGCCTATGGAAGATTTAGAATGAACGATAATGTTAATGTGAAAATAAACTTTAGTAGGAAAAGAAGCCAAGAAAGAAAGGAATTTGAAAACAACCCCTTTAGAAAAAGAGGCATTAGACTGTCAATAAATAGAATCATAGCCCAGAACCCAATGATAATTTTGTGGTTTATCAAACCTAGAAAGATCAAAAGATCGATTAAGTGTGCCAGTGTGTATTCTTTAATAGAACCTGAGTTATTGGCCTAAGCTTCCCAGAATTGTTTCACAGGTACAAGCATCTGGTTGGTTGGTAATGATAACAATAATAGTAATGATACTAGTAATAATAATGTCATTGCCAAGTGTGCTAAACACTTTAGAAATGTTGGTGTATTTAATCTAAGCAACATTCTTTTATGAGGTGATTTTTCACATCAGGAAACTGAGGCTCAAAAAGATTAGGCAACTTGGCCAAGACTGTGGAACTGAAACTGGAAAGCAAGACAAAACTATGCTCTTAGCCTATTGCCTCTATAAATAGTAAAAGTAGAATGAGAGACTGGAGAATCTGAAATAACAATACTGTTCAAAAAGGTCATCGCCCATAATTTGTGTGTAAATGAACCATAGTACTCTCTACGACTCATGGAGCCATCACTCTTAATGTGTCTCCCCAATCTATTTTCTTTTAATACTTGGCTTGAAACAATTCTTCCTTGGACACATAAATTTGAGTCAGCTAGATAGAGCTTCTTACAACGTCATTCATTTGGACAGAGTTTCTAAATGATTATAATTCTAGAAGTAAAATTGTAGTGCCACTCAGTAAATATTTGTTAAATAAATGAATGAGTTAATAAATAAATAAGTGAATGGTTGAAATATTTGGATAGAAGGTAGGTTTGGGGGAATTATTCACCACTCAGTAATTTTCGAGTGTCTACTATGTACCGTGATTAACGTTTAGTGTCACTGAGGACAAAGTTAGCAGCTAGCCACCACTGTCTTCTCAAGGCCCTCTCTGAAGTGCACGTTACTGAATCCTATTAATCCTCAGTTTTCTCCCTTGTAAAATTAAGGGTTTAATTGATGATTTTTGTAGTCCCTTCCATTTCCCATTTTTTATGAGTGTATGGTTTTCAATATCTCTTTAAAATAAACTTTGAAATTTTAGAATAGTTTTAGATTTATAGAAAAAATTGCTAACAATACAGAAACTTCCTATATACCCTACACACGGCTTCCTCTATTAGTTAACATCTTACATCACTGTGGTACCTTTGTTAACAGTTAATGATATTGATACATTACTGTTACATATTGATACATTACTATTAACTAAAGTCCATAATTTGTTCATTTTCTTAGCTTTAACTAAGAAATAAGTATCCTTTTCTTGTTCAAGGATCCCTTCTAGGATACCACATTATTACATTTGCTTGTTATGGCTCTAAGTTTCTCTTGACTGTGACAGATTCTTAGACTCTTTTTGTTTTTGATGACCTTGACAAGTTTTGAGGAGAACTGGTTAAGTGTTTTGTAGCATGTTCCTCAATTGAGATTTTTCTAATATTTATCTTATGATGAAGCTTGGGTTATGTGTTTTTGGGAAAACGAGTGTTAAAGTGCTATTTTCATCCCATCTTATCAAGGGTACATAGTATAACCATGACTCATTCCTATCGATATGAACCTTGACCACCTGACTGAGGTAGAGTCTGGCAGTCTCCTCCAGTGTAAGTTACTCTTTATCTCCCGCTTTCCGCACTGCACTCTTTGGAAGTCACCCTGCGCAGCTCACTCTTAAGGACCAGGGAGTTATGTTCCACCTCCTTGAGTATCTACATAACTTTTTTGGAATTCTTCTGCATGTGAGATTTGTCTATTTTCCCTCATTTATTTATGTGCATCAGTATGAACTCATGGATATTTACTTTATACTTTCGATTGTAATCCAATATCACTGTTGCTTAAGTTGTTCCAGCTTTGGCTGTTAGAAGCTCTTTCAGTTGTCTCCTCTGCCCTTTTGATATATACTCTCATCAAGTATTTTGTTTTGTTTTGTTTTCCTAACAGTTTCTTACTCTCTGGCACTACAGGATGCTCCAGGCTTATCTTGTATATATTCTGTCCCAGTCCTAGAACCAACCATTTCTCCAAGGAGCATTTTCTTCTATTGGAGAGTTGATTAGAAACCAAGATCCAGGCACTAGGTAGGCTCATTGCAACTGTTGTGTCATAACTTCTAGGCCCTCTCGGCTGACAGAGCAAGGAAATATATTTGTTTATACTAATCTGTATATGTACACATATCTATGCATAGTTCTCTATTTAACCATTTGTGTCTATACCAAGCTAAACATGAGTTTACTGATGTCTCCAACTCTAACCTATTACTACATGAAATGTTCTAGCCTCCCCCGCTTTCTTATCTGTAACCTACCACCCCAACAGTGAGAAGCTATCTCCCACCATCTGCCATTTAATTAGTTGTTCAATGGCAGTATACACATACAGCAAGTTCAGAATCGTTAACCCATATCCTTTGATAAATAATTTTATCAACTAGAGTACAGTGTTTATGTACAGTATTTTTTTTACTTCAGTTTTATAGACTGTTTTCAACGTTACTTAAGTCAGGACCTTTCTCTCCACCAAACCCTTCAGTGAGGTGGTTTCATTAATTTGTAATACAGTTTGATTGTTTTGTCATATTCTGCATTCCATTAAGGGATACCCAACCTCTTAAATATATAAATATATATATTTGTTTAATTTGCATGCATTAAGCTTCAGTCTTTGTGCTATGAAGGTCCATGGGTTTTGGCAAATGCTTAGTGTTACATATCCACCATTATTTAATGGTACAGAAGTGTCACTGCCCTAAAATATCTCCTGTGCTCAACCTATTCAGCCCTCCCCCTGCCAGGAACTCCTGGTAACCATCAATCTTTTTTACTATTTCTATAGTTTTACCTCTTCCAGATTGCCATATAATTGGAACCACACAGTATGTAGTCTATATAGACTGGCTTCTTTCACTAAGCAATATGTATTTAAGAGTCATCCATGTATTTTTGTGCCATGTTTATTTATTTTTATCGCTAAATAATATTCCATTATAGAGATATCGCACAATTTTTTTTTTCCTCTCACGTGCTGAAGGACATCTTGGTTGCTTACAGTTTTTGCAATTATGACTAAAAGTGCTATAAATATCTGAGTGCAGATTTTGTGTGGACATAAGTTTTCAAATAAGTTAATCACTATGTTTTTAACATTTAGTGTTCATGTTAATTGTAATAATTGATTTGAAATCATCTAGCTTTTATATGGCCTCTCAAATATAGCTATTTAAAAAATAATAAACACTTTCATATAATAAATCTGTTCAGAACCAGGTACCATTTGTTATAAAAGTATAAACAATGAACCCATAAATATTTTATGGAATAAGAGAACTTAAAATATAGGGCAATTTTGAAATATTTACATTTGATATTCTTTGAAATATGAGCTGACCTGTGGTCTGCTGAGGCCACTTCTTTTACATTACAAACAGGGAAATTTATAGGTGTTAAATTAGCTGCAGAATTGTTCCCCTATTGCTCTCTCACTAATAAAACATGTTAAAAATTTCATGTTTGGAAATCCAAATAAAAGCATTTGTAAGTTGAAGTAATAAATATAACACAGTATTAGATAACTAAAACCAGTTCTCTTTATGCACATACACATCAGATAGGACACATGAAATGCCAAGAAATAGTAAGCAATGGAAATATTTTCCCTAGATATTTCATCTTTAAACATGTGATATGTTTTACATACAGTATAATCCTATTAAAACACAACTTGTTATGTTTTGAACATGAGTATACATTAGCGTGAGAGGCAAATATGTTCACTAAAAGTCTAAAACATGATAACAATTTTACGAAAATAAAGGCCTTTTTATAACACTATCTTCTATCAAATGGGAACTTAGTCTTTGCCTTTAATTCTAGTATTCCAAAGAGGTTCCTTCTTTGGAGACGAGTTAATAAATATTGCCCCCACATTGTTACCACCTTACAGAATTTTCATTGCATTTTCCCAGAGTATCCAAATGACTTCTATTGATTGATCTATTAAGGCTGAGTATAAAATATCCTAGTGTCAAGAAAACTTTACAGTGTATGCTATGTTTTTTCTTGTATCTTACTTAAGTCACTTGATATAAAATATTTGAGAAAATGAAGAATATCATACTAGTCTTCTCCATAGAAATTATGGCCTTTTGAGTGTCAGAAAATTAATGAGTTTGAAGCCACTTTGGCAAATGCTTGGAATTTTTCCCCTGACCCAAAAGGCAGTGATATTTCTCCATTAGGAAGGAGCCCGATTCTCTGAGAGATGAAGACTGGCTTGTCAAGAACCCCAGAGGGTTTTAGGGCTTTTTAGTTCAAGGGAAGGAATTCAGGAGAGAATTCTTGGAGTCTAATTCTCTCTGAAGGACAACATACCTTATGATGTATTAGATTGGAGCTTCTGCAAATATTCAATGCCCCTTTTAATAAACAAAAATTATAATGAGGATTATTTCTTCCTTCTTTTCCTTCCTTCCTTTCTTCCTTTTCTTAACTTTTTATTTGGAAATAATTTCAAACTCACAGAAGAGTTGCAAGAATAAAAATAGAACAAAGGACACTTATATTTCCTTTACCTGCCTCCCTCCCCAGAATAATAGATAAAAATCTTCCTCTATTTTTTTTTCATCGCCCTTCCTTCTCTATGTGACAGGGACCATTCAGATGCTTAATTACCTAAAATATCCTAGAATCTCTTTCTATCTTTTGCTCCCATGAAACTTTTTAAGTGCTATGTTCTATATCCTTCCAGATTTTAGCTACCTCTCAAATCGGAAGAAATCAGATAAACGATTTGGGCCAAATTATTAATAACCAATGATTTTCAAGTATTCCAACTTCCCAGAAACATTTGTGGTGATTTCAAACTTAATATGCTCATTTAGCTGGAGAAGAGACCTGACAGAGTAAGACATTGACCTCCTGAATCTTCTTTGATAGTTTCCTGTTATACCCCTAATTATGCCAGTATAAGGTGAGTCTATATATATGTCTCTGTGGAAGGAATATTTACAAATATTTTTCTTCCCAGTATCCCCCTCATATGCCAAATTGAACTTACCCAGGGCCAAGAATCCTCCAGGAGGAAAGGGACTAAGACCCAATCTCCTCTCCTTTTCCCCTTTTGAGATTCAACTTAATTATAGCTTTCTGAAGGGCTGATATAGCCCTGATGGAGATCGCCTGGTAGAAAAAAGCATTATCGTTCCCTCAAGAAAAAAGGAGTTTGGCTCAGTGACTTAGGCTCAACACCAAGGCCTAGAGTTTTGTGGAAGACAGCATGTTCTACATACAGTGTGTAACTGTGGCTAGAAACCCAATTATACCTGGTCACCTGAGCAAAGCTGTTGTGTTTGAGGAACGGTGGCTGATTGTGTGAGTGTAAATCCAAGAAACTGTCATCTTAGGAGTCTATGTCCTCAGTGCTGGACAAGGACTCATTGGAGCCTATCGGAACCAGTTTTCAACAGTGACACTGTATAAGTGATTAAAATCAGAACTTTTGAGGGACTGATCAGTTCTTTCCACGTGGAACTTTGAAACAAGACTGCTCCCTGTGAACTAAGTAAATTCCCAGAGTTCCTGAGCAATTTGAGGAATGAGGAGTCCATAAGAGAGAGATACTGAGTTACCTGCAATATGGAGGAATGGAGGCTTAGGCAAGTAATTTGAAAAATAGATGCCCAAATTTTGAATCCAAAACCAATGGAAGTCATACAGATTCTTAATATACCAGTTCATCGTGAATCTTCCAAAGCTAAAGTGTTCACCAAATTATTTTGACCACTGAACACTTCTTTTAAAAAATAAGCATTCTGATGACTAGGTTCCGAGGAACACTTGTTGGAAAATGCTTCTTGAGTGGCAGAATTTTAGATACTAAGTCATGACAAAGCAGCAGTAAATTTGGAACAAGAGGCTTTTCCTGGTATCCGCCCATATGACTGCTTAACTGTCTCAGAGTAGGCAAGCTCCACAGTTCTGTGGTGTCAATCCCAGTGTTCCAGTACCTAACCCAAGAAAGGCAGAGTGTGCAGGAGAGGGCAGGACGCTGAAATGAGATCAGAGCTTTCTCCTTGGTTCCATTGTTCCTTTGCCTTTGAATAAAGACCACCACCTGCAATCACTTGTTGTCTCCATGAGTAGGGGTTTTTGTCTGTTTCATTGTTATGTATCCTCAGTGCCCAGCACTGTGCCCAGCACAGTTTAGGTGCTCAGTAGCTATTTGTTCTGTGAATGAACTTCAGGCCTACACTGCCTTGGCAGTTACTAAAAACCTAACCTAGCCTTTTCTTTTGTCTAGTTTGTATCTTGTGACTGCAGAGCGTATCCTTCTGAAGATTTAGGAAGTCAGAGAAAACTAATGACAGAGAAATCTTGATGAGGTTTGGCAGGCCTGATCCTCACCAACAAATGGAAAATAACATTTTATTTGTAAATCAAATGAAACCCATGATTACCCACGTCAGACCAACCTGGGATGGGGGCAGGGCTACAATGAAGCCATTTCAGACTCTACCAGCTGAATTGCTATTCCCCCAGTTCCACATTGCCTAATCTAAGGATGATATTTAACAACCTGTAGGTCATTGTAAGTTTTAAAATAAATATAATCAATATATAAATAATCGGTATGTAAATAAAAATTTAAAATATTTCTTATCTTCTAAACTAAACTATAGGTCATGAAACTACCATGTGATAAAAGGTAAAATGATCATCAAGTCACTCTAGTAATTTCTAAATCATTCTTGATTTGTAGAAATTACTGGTGTAGTCTTATGTTTGATGAGCTCTCACGAAACTAAGTGGGCCTGTCTCTAAGCTACAGTTTTATGGGGGAAACTGTACCAAATTCTTCCATGACTTCCCCATTAAATCCATGGTCATTAGACCTGGACTAGGCACGCAGTGGCAGGATGACTGGGTGGCCTGTCCCTCGTGTTCTGGATGGTAGCACTTCTCACGTAGCCTGTACCTGGAGGGTCTTTACTTCTACCCCCACCTACAACACTGCCACCAGCTGGGCCTGTCCCACCACTCCTGCAAATCCTGGGCCCCTCCTGAGCAGCAGGCAGGGACTGTGTTCCCTCCAGCTACCACCTTGGTCTGCTCAGCTTATGCCCCAAAGTCCAGAAGTACCAGTCCCAAGTCTCATTACCACTTACGCAATGGCCATTGGATGATGTCATTTTGTGGCATATGGTCTAACTTAAGCTATTTACTGACCATCAGGGCAGTATTTCTATATTTTAACCTATGTATTGCCTGAAGATCAGCCATGGCCTGATCCCTTTTGAATAGTTCAGAAAGACTCAAAGTCTTCTCCAACATATGTTAGAATAAGGCATGAATGCTTTTCTTCTATCTCTTGATATCTGCCATTTCTTCTATCTCTCACCTCCATAAAATGGCTCCCATATTTATTTGTTGATTCCTGGAAGCAGCTACTAATATTGCTTTATCTCTTAAAGTCATTTGAGGATTGTTGCCCTTGCTGATGCTCTATCTCTGAGCTAAAGCAGGAGAAAATTCCCTCCATTGGCCTGAGCGGCCCATAGTTGCCAAGCTGAGGCTGCCTTATTCTCTTTGTGACTTACTCCTTGCCACAACCCTGAGTCTCTGAATAACAATATCAGAAAACAACCTGAGCATCACTCTGCCCTTAATTTACTGTTGCATCTCACAGCTCATCATTTTCCAGATTAAGCCTGTACATTTTTTTTTAGTTTTATTGTGACATAATTGACATACAGCACTGTATAAGTTTAAGGTATACAGCATAATATCTTGACTAATATCCATCATCTCATATAGATACAAGAAAAAGAAAAGTTTTTTCTTTGTGATAACTCTTAGAATCTGCTCTCTTAAACAACTTTTAAATCACCACAGGGCTGCATTAACCACAGTCGTCACGTCATACATCACATCCCTAGTACTTGTTAATCACGAGCCTGGAAGTTCGTACTGTGTGACCACCTTTATCCAATTCCCCCACTCCCTGCCCCCACTCACCACCTCCAGTAACCACCAATCTGATCTTTTTTCCTATGAGGTTTTTTTTTAACTTCGAGATTCCCCATATAAGTGAGATCATACAGTATTTGTCTTTGTCTGACTTGTTTCACTTAGCATAATACCCTCAGGTTTCATCCATGTTGTCACAAATGGCAGGATTTTCTTCCTTTTCATGGCTGAATATTCTATTGTATTAATATACCACAACTGCTTAATCCCTTCACTCATTGATGAGCACTTAGGTTGTTTCCATGTCTTGGCTATATTGTAAATTATGCTGCTATGAATGGGGATGCAGATATTGCTTCGACATGGTGTTTTCATTTCCTTCAGATATATACTCAGAAGTGGAATTGCTTGATCATATGGTAGTTCTATTTTTAAGGAACTAAAAATAGAACTTTGCTCATTTTTTAATTGGATTATTTGCTTTTTTGCTACTGAGTTGTATGAGTTGTTTATATATTTGAGATATTAACCCCTTATAGATACATGATTTGCAAATATTTTTCCTATTCTGTAGGTTATCTTTTCATTTTGTTGATCATTTCTTTTACTATGCAGTCTGTACCTTTTGACACTTTTTCTGCCTTGGGTAATTTTTTCCCCCAATAGCTTGGGAGCTTAAGAAGAGTTCTCTGGTCCCCAAAGGTTAAAGGGATTGTTCTCAGCATGGCTTCTCTTCAGAAGCAGCTAGCTAAGTGGGACCAAGGCGTGAAGACTGAAAACTCCACAGGTGAATTGGATCTGCATCAAGAGTTGAGAACCCTCTGCTTAGGGGTCTGTTTTGAGTCCAAAGCAAGTACACAATTTTCCTCTCCATTTGTCAGGCCCACTGCTGGATCTACCAACTTGCCTCAATGGAATTTCTTAGGAAGTTCATATGCAGTTTGGTTGTGACGTGGGGACTCTTGCCACTCTGTGAACCACTCCTGTGAACAGTGATGCACAATCTCCTTTAGGTTAATTCCATAAGTTGCATTAGAAAAAAAAAAAGAAAAAAAGATCTGATATCACAAGGAAACCACTTCTAGTTGCTCCATTTCCTGGAGCCTACAGCTGGCAAAATGCCTGGGACAAGATGTATTCAATCCAAGTCAAAGCAGAGCTGTGTTAGGAGAAACAGATGGCCCACCTAAGGTGAAAAAATTACTTTCTTGCGGGGAGAGGCAGGGTGGTTTATTCACCTCTTCCTCTAGCAAAGCAGGAATATGTGGAGGCAAAATAAATAAAACACATTACAAACACATTCCACAGATGAACAGAATAAATGGTGCTGAACAAGCCTATGGGAGGCATCTTTGTGCCTCCAGGCAGGCTGTGGGAACTTGTCACTTACATATTAAAGCGCCTCCAGAAGTTGAAAATCATTTCATCAGAGGAAGTAATAAGAAACAATACATAACTGAAGAGACCGATCATCAGTAACCTTTTCTGAGAGCTGGTAATGAGGGACTGAAAAGATTGGGATAGTTAAGATGAACCAGCTATAGGTTCAAGAAAATGACTGAATAGAAAACAGAGCAGTGTGAGTTGTATTGTGCTCCATCTGAAGAAAACCGGGATTAGTGTGGTTGGAGACGTGGTAGACAGATAATCTATCTGCATTTGTTTAAAAAGGGGAGACTAGGCAATGAGGATTTGTTGCTGATGATATCTAACACTTTCCAGAGAAGAGAGATGCTAGTGTTCAGATCACCTGGAAAGCATATTCCACTCAGAAGGCTTTCCAATACCCCCAACGAAATACTCCCTGAATTTATTCATCTCTTTTTGTTCTGAATCTTTGTTCAACAAATAACAATCTGATGATAAATTTGGTCTCCCAGCTATCTTGATAATGGGTAGGATTGAGGAAATGAAGTATGGAAATCACTGTAAATGTTTATTATATACCTGTTACAAATAAATACATTTGTGTTTTGTTTGATATGTCAATCTTTTGAGGATTTGGTTAGCATAGGTTCATCCTGCAAACTAATTGCCCAGCAATACAGACAAAATCCATTCAGACCTGCAGCTGGGTACCAGAACCCAGAACACTGTGACCACGCTTCCGTACTGCCATCCTGTGAGGCTCAAGCCAAGTAGCCCTGCGCCTGCTTCCTCAACGTCCATGCCCCTCTTAAAATTTAGCATAAACCATTGTAAAAAGTCACCTCCCTACTTGTTTCTTTAAAATCAGCCTAGGATAGTTCTAAATTATCTTCTCTGTAATGCATTCTAATGTGTTATACCCCTGAACCTTAGGAAACATATTGCATTATCTGTAATCACACTGTGACCATATAGTTTCACCAAGTAAACTTACGGCTTCTTGTGGTCCCTGCTGTCCTCTTCATCTTGAGAAGATGGGCCGTGGTGAGGCCACATGATGATGTATCAAGGTTCTTCAGCAAGGGGTGGGAAAGGAAGAATTATGCTACTAATCAGTTCTTACCCAAAACCTTTTGTGCCCCTTGATCAAATAACTTCAAACAGAGAGTGATTTAGGTTAAATGAAGAAAGGGTAGAGTGTTCTCATCTACAAGAGTAGAACTAGAATGATAGTTCTTTCTATCAACTGTGCTCACTGTAGCTGTGGGAGGGTGCAGAGCTTTGCCCATTCCCCCCTGCCACCATCACCACCATCAGAGAGAATATATATTTCTATGACTTGCCCTGATGTTCTCATCCCTCACTGTTATGAAGGTGAAGTACCATCTGTTACTCTTGCTTAGTTATCTCCTTCCTAAGTAGTAAATTATTGACACCTCTCGGTGTATACTGCACACTTGTTGTTTGCTGTAGGGCATTTGTCCATTAATCTTTTGGTGACCAATCGTTTTTACCCATCTCCAGAATGAGATGGAAGCAAAAATGACCCAACTGTGGAAATTATCTGCTAGCCTTATATCCCAGAAATTGCCCTGCATCCCTTCAAAAGAGCAAACTATCCTTCCTTTAAATGCAAAATAAAAAAATTAATATTGCATGTTAATTTCTTCTTCCCCCAATTTGAAGAGTTGGCTGAAAGACTGATAATAATGACTATTGTAAAATTTCTCTCTAAATGGTCATTCCATAAATAAAATAAGAGATACATTTACTGCAACTGAGATTTATAATGGTTCTGTGAGGTGGCAAAATGGGGTTTGCAATTCAGGATGTTTATTGCTCTCAGAGGTTGCGGCTAATCTCTTATGAAGCAAGGTTTCAGTTGGGTAGAGATTGAGTAATGAGAACAGAGATGCATTGTGCAATTCCTTCTTCCCCTTTGTTGTGGACGAGTGAACATCTTGTCTCAAGCTATAGGCCAGCTTAATAGATTTAATTTTTGAGTATCTGGCTTCATGAGAGCTCAGTCAGCATTTCTTACAAAAAAGAGGCTGTAGTTAACGAAGACTATTATATCTGTTTCTGTGCTGATATTGAGTTTGTCTGACACTTTCACATGCGGGCATACTAATAGCCTTTTTTTTTTTTTTTAAAGAAAAAGAGAATTGACATTTACTGATTACTTACCCTATAGCCATACTACCTTTTTCATGGCAAATCTATGAGATTTATATTATTTCTTCTATATTATGTATGGGACTGAGACATTAAGTAACTTGCTCAAGGCAATAGAATATCTTAGAAGTCTAAAACAAATATGCTTTCTTCTGGTTAGGTTTATACAGAAGTGATGAGGCGATAATACTGCAGGGCTGGATTTTTGGATTTAAACCTAGGCCAATCTGACCCCAGAGCTGCTCCTTCCATTGTACCATGTAACAACATCACCACATTAACATACAAGAAGCTAGAAAATGCCACTGGATTTTTCCTTCCATCATTCCTTCCTTCCTTCTTTCCTTTCTTTTGTTTTGCTGCTCTGCATTTTTTTTTCAATTTTTAAAATTGTGGTAAAAATCATGTAACATATATAACAATAATTGCTTATTCCTCCCTCCCCCATGGTCCCTGACAACCGCTGTCCTCCTTTCTGTCTCTCTGAATTTGACTATTCTAAGTACCTCATATAAGTAGAATTATGCACTATTTGTCTTTTTGTGACTGCCTTATTTTAGCATAATGTCCTCAAAGTTCACGCATGTTGTAGTATATTGCAGAATTTTCTTCATTTTTAAGGCTGAATACTATTCCATGTATGTATATACCACATTTTGCTTATCCATTCATTTGTCAATGGACACTTGTGTTGCTTCCATGTTTTATCTATTGTGAATAATGCTGCTGTGAACACGAGTGTACAAATGTCTTTTTGATACCCTGCTTTCATTTCTTTTGGGTATATACCCAGAAGTAGAATTGCTGGATCATATGGTAATTCTATTTTTAATTTCTTGAGCAACCTTCATACTGTTTCTATAGCAGCTGTACCATTTTACATTCCCACCAAAGTACACAAGGGTACCAATTTCTCTACATCCTTGCCAACACTTGTTTTGTTTTGTTTTGATAGTAGCCATCTTAATGGATGTGAGGTGGTATCTTATTGTAGTTTGAATTTGCATTTCTCTAATGATTAGTGATGTTGAGCATCTTTTCACATACTTATTGACTACTGCTCTCTTGACCCAAAGGATGGTCTGATGCTTAATATACTGTTGCCCAGCTCCCAATGTTCCCTTCTGCACTCTGCTTTGTAATGCAAGTGCCAAGACTCTGGAAACCACATTTTGCTTTGGTCAGCTGGTTCCCTGTTGGGGTACCCATGAGAGGACTTGGCAGATTTTTCCTTCTTCCTTTTCGTTCACTGTTTCTACATGTCACCTTATCAATGGGCAGCAATAGTCAGTTGCTGTCTGTTTTTATGCTAGTACCACACTGTTTTGGTCACTGTAGCTTTGCAGTAATCTTTGAAATCAGGAAGTGTGAGTCCTTCAGTTCTGTTCTTTTTTTCCCCAAGATTGTTTTGTCTTTTCATGGTCCCTTGAGATTCTGTATAATTTTAGGATTTTTTTTTCTGCAAAAAATTATCATCAAGATTTTGATAGGGATTGAATTTAATCTGTAAATCACTAGGGTAGTATTGAAATTTTGATAATATTGAGTCTTCCAATCCAGGAACATGGATGTTTCATTTATTTATATATATTTTAAATTTCTTTCAGCAATATTTTATAGTTTTCATTGTAAAAGTCTTTTGCCTTTCTAAGTATTTTATTTCTTTTCATGCTATATTATAAATGGATTCGTTTTTGCAACTTCCTTTTCAGCTTGTTAATACATGATGTCCTTCTTTGACTCTTGTGAACTTTTTCAATTTAAAGTCTATTTTATCTGATGTTAGTAAATACATATACGCATGCTGTCTTTTGGCTGCTATTGCATGAAATATCTTTCTCCATCCATTTGCTTTCAGTCTATTTGTGTCTCTGGATTTAAACTAAATTTCTTGTAGGCAGCATATAGTTGAATCATGTGTTTTCATTCTTTCTGCCAATCTGTCTTTTGATTGGAGAATTTAATCCATTTACATATAAAGTAATTACTGATATGGAGAAGTTTACTTCTGTCATTTTGCTGTTTGTTTTCTAAATGCCTTATGGCTATTTTTATCCCTCATTTCCTGCATTACTATCTTCTCTTGTATTATAATTGATTTTTTTGTAGTGAAATGTTTAAATTTCTTTACCATTTCTCTTTGTGTATATTCTATTTTCTTTATAGTTACCATGGAGATTACATTAAATTACTTAGTTATAACACTATAATTTGAATTTATACCAGGCTAACTTTAATAACATACAAAACCTCTTATCCTTTACATCTCCATCCAGACTCCTTTCAGCTGTCAATGTCATAAAATTACATCTTTGTGTATTGTGTGCTCCAAAACATAAACTACTAATTCTTTTAAATGCATTAGTCTCAAACAATGTAGAAAGCAAAATTTACAGTTACAAACCAAAGTTACAATAATACTAGCTTTTAGACTACTTATTTAAATTTCTCTTGAATCACATAGAAAACAAAAAGTACAGTTACAAACCAGTGTTAAAATAATGTTAGTTTTTATAATTTTCCCATCTATTTACATGATTACTGTAGCTTTGTAGTAATCTTTAATTGAGTAATATTTAATCGAGATCTTTATTAATTTATATAGCTTTCAGTTACAGTTATAGTTCAGGTATCCTTTTATTTCACTTTACAGGACTCCCTTGAGCATTTCTTGCATGGCAGGTCCAGTGGTTACAAATTCCCCCGCCCTGGCTTATCTTGGAATGCATTCATTTATTTCTTACTGTTGAAGAGACAGCTTTGTCAGAGATAGGATTCTTGGTTGACAAAATTTTTCTTTTAACACTTTGACTATATCAGCCCACCGCTTTCTGTCCTCCAAAGTTTCTGATGAGAAATCTGCTGATAATCTTATTGAATATCCTTGTATATGATTATTTGCTTCTCTCGCTGCTTTTAAAATTATCTCTGTTGTTAGCTTTTTAAGGTTTGATTATGTGCCTTGCTGTGGGTCTCTGTGAGTTTACCTTACTTATAGTTTATTGAAATTCGTGGATGTTTATATTTATATCTTTCATCAAGTTTGGGAGGTTTTCAGCCATTTTTTCTTCAGATATTCTCTCTACCTCTTTTTCTTCTCCCCTGGGCATCCCACAATGTATATGTTGGTCTATTTAATGGTATCCCACAGGTCTCTAAGGCTTTGTTCACTTCAATCTTTTTCCTTTCTGTTTTTCAGACTCAATAATTTCCATTGGCCTTTCTTCAAGTTTGCTGATTTTTTTCTTTTGCCTGTTCAAATCTGCCTTTGAATCCCCCTAGAGAATTTTTTTTTTCAGTTATTGTATTTTTCAGCTCCAGAATTTCTTTTTGGTTTCTTTTTAGATTTTCTATCTTCTTGCTGATGATTCCATTTTATTCATACATTGTTTTCTTGATTTTATTCCACATCTTCCTCTAGTTCTTTGAACATCTCTAAGACAGCTGTTTAAAGTCTTTGTCTAATATTTCTGCCATCAGATCTTTTTCTGGGACAGTTGCTGTTGATCTATTATTTTTCTTTGAATGGGTCAAATTTTTCTATTTTTTTTATATGCCTTGTGATTTTTTTTGTTGTAAACTGAACATTTGAATCTAATAATGTGGTAATTGTAAATCAGATTCTCCTCCTTTCCCATGGTTTGCTGTTTTTGTTTTTGTGTTTGGTTTGTTTGTTTTTACTTTTCATTTTTGTTTTGTTTCTTATTTTATTGCTGTCTCTGTGCCAAGGGTCAGCCTCAAGTTTAAACTTAAGGTCTCCTTAGAGCTTTTCTGAGCCTTTCCTTGGGCTCACCTGGTCACTTTTTAACAGTTCCCATATATGAAATTGTTTTTTAATGTTCTAGTCTTTAATGTCTGACTACCCAAAAGGAAAAAAGAAAAATGAAGGGGGTAAAAAAAAGGTGAGAGCACTGGCCCTTTAAATCTGCTGGATATTACTTCAGCCAGATGGGCCAGGAAATGCATTAATGGGGGGAGGTGCAACAACAATGGCTGCCTGCCTCATTGTCTTCACCTCTGTGATCAGAAGCAGCATTCAGTGATCAGAGCATAGATCTGTGATATTTGGAGGACAGGGTCCTTTTTGCCCACCCTGGCTCCTGCAAGCTGTATGCAAGCCGCTCCAGGACATATGCACAGCTGCCTGCCTCATGGCTGGGGGTTAGGAATGGGTAGCTGCTACTGTGCTGACAGCCAAAATAGACCAAAGTTAACTGTCCAAGTCTACCCCTGGAAGTTGCGAGCCTTCAATAAACTGTCCAGAGTTCCAAAATAGTTACATCAGACATATTTTGCCAGTGCAATTGTTGTCTATTAGGGGGAGGGATTCTTAGTGCTTTCTACTCCACCATCTTCCTAGAATCCCCCAGGATTTTCAAAAATAGGTATTATCCTTTTAGAGCAGTTTTAGATTCATAGAATTGAGAGAAAGGTACAGAGATTTCCTATATACACCCTGCCCCCACAAATGCATAGCCTCTCCCATTATCCACAGGATTTTAATCTACCACCATTAAAATTATGTGTACAAAAACATTTTTTGAGAAAAGACCCATCATTATATTGAATCGTTTCAATACTCTCCACAGCAGGCAAGTCCAGCAGGTAAGGAAGTGTGGCCCTTTTAGGACTAGCATTTGTATACGAGGGGTTGGTCTCAGTACCTAAGAGAGCAGAAACTCTCTTGGTTTCTTCTCAGTGTATATGAGAAGACCAGGGATAACTGCAGTACTGTCATTCCAAAGTCTTTTTGCCACGTTCTTTCAGTGACTCTAACATTTTCCTAGTGATCCAGGAGTCATCTTTCATAATGACTTATCCTACTTGAAGCCTTTTTATGTAAATAGTTCCCAGCATCTTGAGATTCTGTCGCTGCAGCATTCTCGTCCCTTCCTATGCCCACTCCCACCACTCGGTTTCAGACCCTCGTATGTGGACTCTGGTCTGTCGTGAGAGCCTCCTAAACAATTTTCCCTCTTCCCAGACACTCCTGGCTCCCATCACATGGCAACTAGATATTTCATCCTAAATCACAGCTCCAGTTAGCTCATATTTCTGTTCAAAAAGAGGGAAATCCCCAAATTCCGAAGTCTAACCCTATAAATTGTCTGGGACAGTCACCAGTTTTGTAGGGTCCTCTCCCAAAGTATGAAGTTCCAGGACTAGAGTGCTTATTTTATATTTTTGTAGGCCATTTCCTCAAAGTGTTACTTTCTGAGGAACTATCAGTTGCAAACGTTCTGTTTTATAACAATCTGTAATAAAATAATAGCCTAGAACTCTCCAGTCTCCGCCACAAAAAAAGGCTTTGTCCTTTTCCTTTAAGTTGTTTTCTTGCGCCACCTGGTGTTAAAACTAAACAGTGGCTCTAGAGATAAAGCAAGAACCTACTTTCAATGTTTTATCCTCGAATTGAGGATCTTTTAGCGCTAGAAAGGAACCTTCGAGATCATTTAGACAGCTGCCTCATTTTATAGATTAGTAATTTAGCCAGGATTTAGAGGAAAAACTGAATCTAGATTTCTTGAAACCCAGACTTCTTGATTTTCCAACACATCCCCATAGATGCTTAAGCCTCCAAAGGAATTGGGCCAGAGTGATGATGCCACTTTTGGAAGAAGACAAAACAAGGATACTAACATTAACTGATCCCTTATTAGCCAGTTATTGTGCTAAATACATTTACAAACATCTCACTTATTCTTCACAGGTAATTTTTCTTATTTCTGTTTCACAGATGGGCAAGTAAGATTCAGAAAGGATAGATAACTCATTAAAGTTATATTGTATTGCAATGCACAGTAGTTCATTTCCTCCTCCTTGTAGTACTTCTATATATGAACCAGATATATTCTCCCTGCCTCCAGTGACTTTGGGCTTGGCCAATTCAACTTTCTTTGGTCAATCAAATGCGAATGGACTTGATATATGCCACATGAGAGCAAAGCTTTACATTGTGTGTTTTGATTAGGCGCACTTCAGTCCTGACCTCCTTCTCCGAGAGAATAGCATGCCTTTGAGAGTGGTTGTTCTTTCAGCCTTGGCTTCTGGAATGAGATGACACATAGATCTAAGCTGAAAGCAGCTGAGCTGTACCCATCAGATTCACACCTGACCCTCATACAGTCCTCCTGAAATATGAACAGCAAATTAGTCATTTTTTAAGCCACTGAGAATTTGGGATTGTTTATTGCTCCAGCAAAAGCTGACCAATACAGAGTTTGAATACAAGTCTGACTTCAAAATCTCTCTGGAAATTCTCTGTGAAAAAGACACCTGCTCCCAGGATGATGTCTAATTTAACTAATTCAAGAACCTATATGCTAGGTCTTAAGTCGCTGAGGCTCTCACCTCCTTCAAGTCTTTGTTTAATTCTCCTCTCTCATGAAAACTTGTCCTGAACGTCCAATTTAATTATGCAACCTGCTTCTCTAGCAATGTCCTCTCATTACTTTCAATTTCCTTTACCTTGATTTACTTTTTCTCTTTTTAAAAGAGTTTATTACCTTTCAACATACTCTACAATTAACTATTTTAATGCTTTTAGTTCAAGTGTCTCCTCAGCTGAATTTTGAGAAAGTTGGGTTTTTCTGTCTGTTTTGTTTACTGTCATCACTTAAAACAGTGCCTGACACATAATAGGTCCTTAAAAATATTTGCTAAATGAAAGAATGAAAATATGAAAACACTTCTGAAAGAATGGTAGGTGTTGTATTTTAATAACGTGACCAGTAGAGGTCATAGATGAGTTCTTTAAATAACTTGGCCTGCAACTACTTTTATGTCTGTGTTTATAGAAGGATCTATTCACTCTAGATATCAAAGGGATTAATGTGGATGGCCACATGATCAATTTGGTGGTGGCAATTAGGATAGATCATGAAAACTCTGCTGGAAGATAAAAATTGATCATATCTCTGATTTCTCCTTCATATGCACCCTAGTCTTGAAAGCCAAGCAAGGAAAAAAGGTAAATAGATATAGACAATAGGAAGCAAGATGGAGCAGAAATGTTATCTTTAAGAATGTGTCTATTTATATAAATTGCTTATAAATAAGTTAAATTTAGTTAAACAACCAGAGAAGATAGTAAATGATTATTTTCAATTAGTTGTAAAGTTATTTGCCTAGATTAACGACACAATCTACCATAAGTGCGTGTGTATGTGTGCGTGTTTACAGATACAGCCTATAATACTGGGACTCTTGACTGATCTTTTTCTCTCTTCTTTTACAACAACAACGGCAAAAAAAAAAAAAAAGGCAAGCCAAGATTCACGAGCCATCATTTGGCCTGAGTGTGGTTCATTCTCCCTGGCTCAATAGCTCACGCCTAAATTCATCGGATATAACTACATGCAGGGAGGATTTAAAGGAATGATGACACTGGGTGAGAAGCAAATGGTTGTCTTTAGATTGAATATTGGTTTTGATTGATGGACTAGTTGAAACATAAAAATTCAAGAAAGAATTTTAAATTTATTGATCGCTTCCCATATATCAGGCACTGTGATAAGTAGTTTTACATGTTACCTCACTCACTCTCTAAAGTGTACAGTGTCAAAGATGACACCTAGAACTTAGTAGAAGCTCAGTACTTACTGAATAAATGAATGAGTGAGTGAGTGAGTAAATGATGTTAGGGAAAGGATCTGTGTCTTTGTTTTGTTCAGTTTATTTGAGGGGGTTGATCTGTTACATTTCCTTGATAGAACTAAATTTTATTTAAACCTGAAACACAGGTACATTTATGTTCAGTGTTCTTTATTAATTACATGTGTCCATTTGCTGGGCACTAAAAACTGCACAGAATGTGGATCCTGTCATGAGATTGAAAGGTAGGTATGGGTGGAGAGCTACAATGAGCGAATGTTGATTCTGGAGCTGCTGTGAAATCGACCTTTCCTTTGATTTTGTACAAGGAACATAATAATTACATAATTCTTACCTTTTCACCTTTATGACATGTCATGAGATAAGTATGAGATGCCATATTTGAAAGGTTTTGGGGTGATTAAATGGGAAAGTTGGGTAATAAATGGGAGGGTTAATGAAAAATTTTATATGATGCCTCTTGGAGAGGAAGTAGGACTAAATTACAAACTCCATCCTTTAACACTTATTGCTCTGGCCGTCTTTGTCTAAATGAGTGGATGAACAAAACAGAACAACAATTTCCATATCATTTGCCGCCTCCACCTATTCTGCTTCTCTGGGTGCTGTGGACTCTTAGACTGAAGAACTCCATGGTGATAGAATATTAGAGATGATGGTTTTCTTGAGCTTCGTGTTGGTAAATAGCCAGATAGTATAATTTTATTCTATTATGAAGCTTGTAACCAGGTAAATGCCAGGATAGGTTCTCTTATGTGATGATATGAAAGACAATAAAAAAACTATTCAAAAATATTTTTAGTGTGGGGCAGCTCAGGTAGGAGGATGGGGCAGAGTGGACATTGGAAGAGATCTCTCTAAGAGATTATGAAGGTTCATTCTCACTCTGACAGAAGTAAAATAGGACTTCTTTCTTTCTCTCCTCTCTTTCCTCTTCTACGGCACTTAGAGCTTTAGTTGACTATTATGCATGTAATATATTCATTGCAAGCAAAGCCACCACACAGAATGCAAAGATGCCAAGTGTGCATGAACAAATTAGAAGTTCTTAGTCAAATCCAAACAAATATATACCTGATAATGGCTTTGGCTGAAATATATTTTTATATTTTATAGCATGTTCACATTTGCCAGTGGTTAGCAAAGATTAAGCTTGCCAAACTTTAATGTGGTACAAATGCCATGTTCAAGGCAAAGTTAAGTGGACTGTTACAGGATCTGGCAAATCAAAAGCATTATCAACAGCTGTGGTTTTCAAATGCTTTGTGAGACTCGAATAATAAGCACATGTGCATTTAGAGTCAGCATTAATTCTCCCATTGACTTTTTAAAATATAACTTATGATCGCTGGTAGTTTTATATGGTTTTGTAATTATAACCAACTTCCGGTTTAGATGTGATAATGGCCAGAAGGCAAAAATTGATCAAGTCCCTAATCAATTAATTAATTGATTCAGGGTCATACACTTGGTTCTAATTGGAGCCAATAACTTCACACCCCCTCCCATTCATAGTTTTGCCAGAATTGCCATGAGTATAAGTGTTAATTTGAATTTTACCTCTTTCCATTTATCACCATTAGAGAACACATCTTTAGAAATGAAAAGGTCAAAGGAGAGAGAATTATCATAGGGATAATGAAGGAAAACAATGATTCTAAATTGTTAAATAATTGACCTCTATATAGTAGGATTCTATATTATGATTCCAACTATCTGATATTAAAAACCATTTGATAAGTGACAGAAGGTTGACATTTTGCTTTATGTAGTGACTTGAATTGATAATGTTTCATCATAAATATGACCATTTTAACACAGATCATTATTTATCAATATCTTGGATTTTCATTTTATATTTTAAAAGTCAAATCCATTCACCATAATTACAACTCTGTACAATCAATTAAAAATTGCTTGTCAGAGATGATCTAACATGCATATTATCTGTGTAAGGTCAGAATTTACCTTGTTTTATAAGGAGCAGGCTCAGAGGATCATGTTTTTCCTTTGGTGCTGTGTTTGTTTCAGCTACCTACAAGGAGACGTGAGTGATCCTGGTTTACTTCACAAAAAAATTAAGGAGAAACTGTTATGAACTTCATGACGTTAGATTGGTTGGAAAGAAAAAATAATCTGAATTATTAAAGTACTAATTGGGTACTTTATTTTTAAAAGCTCATTTCATATATTGAATATTTTAATATATTAATATTTTAAATAACACACTTGAAATAGCACCAACATTGTTGCCTAGTAAAAGTCCCTTGAAGATGTTTTTAGTGCAAAGATAAGACTTGATCTAATATTTGCAAATCTAAGTTCCTACATAGTCTAGATGTCCAAGACATCATTATTCTCCTAGAGGTCAATAACCTAACTGGGCCCATCAGTTTTTTTTAATTGAAATGAAACAATGTTCCCCAGAAGAGTTGCTTAACCTTTTCAGTACTTTAACAAGTCTTCCCTAATCAGTGTAGCATGTTAACTTATATAGTTGATGAAAAAAATATTCGCTAAAAATGTTAAACTTGAGGCAATCTGGGAAAATTATTCTACATTTGAAATTTAGTTCAAATTATTAACAAGAAAACCTTATATTCGTATTCTCCTTGAACGTGAATAAATATTTTCACATAGTGTATTTCTTTTTATTCCTCTTCTGGTAACATTTTCCTGATAGATTTTTGCTGTGAATATAATCCCTCTGATGAAAACTTAACACACAATTAGTTCACATTGGGAGATGCTCTTAGAGAAGAACCTGAGGAGACCACAAAAACTTTAGATATCTGAGGATAGCATAAACTGCTTGTTTAGCTGTGCTTTAAGGTGTTTCATACCGTTAGCGGTTAGCTGTTTGGTTTTATGTTTCGTTTCTTAACAAAATAAAATAGTATCTTTTTCTCAAAAGGCTGAACGGTGATGTAAAGAGTTCACAGGGTAACTCTACTGTAAAGAGATATCTCTATTTTGTGTCAACATGTCACTGAAAATTTAAAAATATTAGCTGCTTCTTCTGCTAATTCACAATGTCCTCACTAAATAATGCAAACTCTGGATGTGTCAGGTCAGAATGCATCTGACTGGCACAAAGGAGTAACCTTCTGGTCCATCAATATGCAAGGCTGCTTTCTATATACGCTGAGCCTGTGTGAAGCTCATCACATGAGTGATTTTACAAGCCAAATCAAGCAAGATGCTATGTAGAAATTGTCAGTCATCACCTATTTCTGCCTATTTTCCAAGTTCCCGTGCCAATCATCAGAAAGAAAATTACATATACACTTTACGACTTCTCAGCTGACAAGAATTTGCTGCTGTGGAAACACTTTCATGGTTCTGTAACATCACTTGAAAATTTTAAGGCTGAATAAAACCAGAAGTAAAAGTATATTTTAAAGAAAAAAAAGAAAAGTTATCAATAAGTTGCCAATTTTGTTACCTCCATTTTGACTTAATTTTTTTTGGTCTTGAGACGTTCTTTTCATTTTCCAAAAGATTACTCATTACTAATTAGGAAGGTTTAGCCATAAATTCAGAAAGCAAAGCTGTTCAAAAAGATTGCTTTTCTTGAATTTCATTCAACAGCAAAGAATTTTCTGGTTGTTTTAATTGGTAGCTGGCTTTCCAGAAGTTTTCCAGTGCAGTTATTACTATTTCACTCCACTTAATTTAAAAGACATTTATTTCTGTGTCTCTCACACATCTACCGAATCTTTTCCTGTTTCCCCTATGGAGAAGTATGGTTGGCTACTGTATATCCCAGCCTATGGTACTTTGTGCTGTTAGAACCCTGTATTCTTTTATTTCATTGGCTCAAGACCTATTGAGGCTCACAAGAGGGCCGGGTTGAGAGCTTTCATTCCTTAAACCAGCACGTTTCACCAATCTTCTACCTTACATAAACTCGCCAATGCCATTCTACCCCTGGAATAATAATGTTAGCCCTATTTCTTCTCTTCATCCCTGATGTATTCCTCGATCCCTATATCTTTTCCAGGGATCTAAGAGGGTGTTTCACAATTTCTATAATGATAATAATAGGTAATATTTGTTGAGCATTAACTATAGACCAGACAATATCTAAGATAATGTTAAGAATTTTACAATCAAAGAGCAAGAGTGCTTCCTTAGGCCTAGTTATCAACACTCCTGCTGTCACTTCTATGCCATCATTCTCATGCTATTGGTGGCTGGGGACCCAAGTTAAAAGTTCCCCTAGGATAGGGTTGCCAGATTTAACAACAACAAAATATATAGGCAGATCCGTTAATTTGGAATTACAGATAAACAGTAGGAAAAAATTAATGTAAGTATGTTAAAAATTATTCGTTATCTGAAATTCAAACCTAGTTGGTCTTTCTGTAGCTTCTCTGGCAGCCCTATCTGGGAGCCTTCCTGTGCTGCACAAGGAAGTGATCTTTAACTGTGCTGTCCTCGGCCTTCTCCACATCCATCCAGATGTTTGAGGCTGGGCCCAAGGAAATGGGGCAGAGAACCAGGCACTGGTATCTAACTTCCTCTTTTCCCTTCCCCCACTTCTTGAATTTTACCTTCCTCTGTTTACCTCATATCCTCCTTCTCTCTGCTCCAGGAAAGCTTAAAACTCCACGATCTAGTCAGCCAGGCCTTTACATAGGGTTTGCTCAAAAAACCTGGATTTCAAGGCTTACTATCTTGATGTTGACTTGGAAATGTTATTTGGATGTCAGCAACTAAATATTAAATCTTTAAATCATTTTGCATTCCTACTGCATTACTGTATCCCCTTCCCCATTCCTTGGCAGATAAATGGCTCTGGCTAACAGAATACCAAGAAATGCAAAAGAGTAATGTCTATCGATGTACTTGTGGGGAGAGGGATTTCATACACTGAATTATACATGTATTTTAGCGTATTGTCTCTCTTTTTCCTTTCCTCTTACCCCAATCTGCAAGAACATTGACTTGCCCTGGGAATACTGAAACAATACCAGGCACATAGTAGCCACCTAGTAAATATTTGTTGGATGAATGAACAAGCTCTCATTTTACAGTGAGAAGAATGAGACTTAGGAAGTTAATTGCCCAATTTACACAGCAGAGCTTTGCCACATTTGTAGATCTCACTAACTGGTGAGCCCCAGAACTTCATTACTGCTTACTTCTGCCTGTCTGCTGTCTAGCAAGCAGCTCATACAGGGCTCCTAGTGTGTATCTTCTCTTGAAACTTTAGTTCCAACTGAATAAAGCAAAAAATATGAATTGCATTTCTTTACTTCATTAGTTCAACAAAAGAGACTCTCCAAGAATAGTAACAGAAAATAAAAGGAAACGAGGAAAATCTCAAAAGCATAAAACAATCATGTTTATAAAGTACTACTTTCTGATCCTACAATAATCAACACGCTCTGTTCTATTCCACAGAACAGAGAAATGATCTAAAGGTCTGATACAAATGCCCCAATCTTGAGATAATTATTTCTTGGTCAGGACCACAGATACCTTTGTACGAATTAGAAAAAGAGGCACCTTTTGCTGACCAGGCATGGTGCAGCTTCATGGCACACAACTCGGTAGGGGGAATGCAGGCTGAACCCTAGCCCCATTTACCACCCTGGCCAGGCACCTTTGTGGAGTGAACAATCCACACCTTTGTAGGTGACAACTCCTTTCTTGGCATTGCTGGCCTTTGGGCTAGAATTTTGTTAAAAGTTGGGAAATCTTTCTTTCCTCTTGGATCTTTGTTTTCATTACTTGCTCGTTTGTTTGTTTGTTTGTTTTTACCACCTGCTCGCTGGGTGTCTTATTGCCTCCTCCTCATCTTGAACTGGGATCCTCTCTCAGGAAAATGACTCAAAGATTTCCTTCCATTTCCCATCCAGTCTCAATCAGGTAGACAAGCACATAGTCTCCCAACTTCCTGAGCCCCTGCCACTCATGTCTGGTTTCACTTTTCCAATTCCCCACTGATGTCTGGGGCAAGGTAACTGTTGCCCTCAGCACCAGTGAATAACATTGTCTTTCCCAGACCAGGTCAATGGCTCTACCTAACTCTTGAACTTTCTGTGATAACGCACTTTCAAAACACAGAGAAGTGATCTTCGAGATGAAAAAAATAACTAACAACTTAAGTTTGGAGGCAGCACGATACAGTGGAAAACACCTAGGCTTTAGAACTAAATCAGATCTGCATTAAATGACAGTCCTACCACCTACTACCAATATGATTCTGGGTAAGGTTTTTGATCTTTCAATGCCCCAGTTTCTTTGTTTATAAAAAGAGACTAAGACCTAAATTATAGAGTTATGCATTCGTTTTCTAGGGCTGCTGTAATAAAGTGCCACAAAATGAGAGGCTTAAACAACAAAAATTTATTGCCTCGCAGTTCTGGAGACTAGAAGTTTGAAATCAAGGTCTCGGCAGAGTTGGTTCCTTTTGAGGGCTATGAGGGAAGGATTTGTTGTAGGCCTCTCCTTGGATCATAGACAGCTGTCTTTATATTCACATGGTCTTCTCCTTGTATGTGTATGTGTATGTATATATATATATATATGTGTGTGTATATATATATATACACATACACATACAAGGAGAAGACCATGTGAATATATATAACCCTTGGTTGATCTCACAGATTGCAAGGACCTTGTCAGCTTACAACCCCGTACTTTTTATTTTTTATGCCTACAGCACCTGGTCTTCCTAGGTGGTCTCCCATTCAAGTACTAACCAGGCCCGACCCTGCTTAGCTTTCAAGATCAGACAAGATCAGGCTTGTTCAGGGTGGCATGGCCGTAGATATATATATGTCTTTATGCCCAAATTTCCCCTTTTTACAAGGACACCAGTCATGTTGGAATAGGGTATACCCTAATGACCTCACTTTAACCTAATTACCTCTGTAAAGTACCTCTTTTCCAATAAGATCACACTTTGAGATGCTGAGAGTTAGGACTCCAACATATCTTTTTTGGGGATACACAATTCAACTCATAACAGATTGCTAAAAGGCACCTAACAGAAATCCTGGGTTATAAGAAGTGCTTAATAAATAGTAGCTGTTATTATTAATGATTTTCTCTTCTGTAATGATCTTATGAATACATGGTTACTCTCTGTAATTAATGGACATACATATATGTATAGAGAGAGGGTCTATGTGGGGAAAATGTGTCAGACATAAGAATAAGTTATGGAGAATAAAAGACATGCTTATAGATGTTTTGGGGTAGAAAAGAAGGAAAGAGCAATGGCAAATAGAGGCGATAGAATTTAACTATACAGATTGACTGATTTTGAATTAGTTAACACTCCATTTTACTTTGAAAACAGAGTCAAAGAGAGATAGAGAAGAATCAAAGTCTACCTTTGAACAACATAATTTGTGCCAGAAACAATCAGAATCATTGTGTTTTTAGAGCAAAAAGGGTCATTAGAAAATCAGCCACTTGATTCTGATGACAGAAAACCTCAAGCTATAATTATTGCACAAACACCATTATTCGGAAAATGTTTAATAGAGTAACATTTTCAAGGCTTTGTGGTATTTAAAAGTGATGCATTTTCTGTGGCACCTTTGCTTTCAGGGTGTTACTTGAAGAGAAATTCTCATTGTTAATAAAACTAGAAAGGAGGAAATTATATTTGTTAGTTCATGAAGAGAGACATCTCGTTTGATCTTGAACTTTTCCCTTCAGGATATCCTCCATGGTGGCTGGGTAACTAAGACAATGCAATGGAATGCATGGCTGAGTGGGTGGGTCTTCAGGAAGATCAAAGGTTATTATGTAAGAATCTGGTCTCCATTAGGACTACAACAAGAGGAAGTATGTTTGATTTGCAGAAGAATTTAGGCTAGATCCAAATTCTCTCTGTATTGGTAATCGGTAAAATAAAAGAGAGGCTAAGAAATACTGTTACTAAGAAGATATGTAAAATTATAATAGAAATTGCATTCTTAATAGTTTTCAAAACCATAAGACCTTATGAATATTCTATCTAGCCTATGAGATTTGCATTACCCTACATGATTTTCCAATATCACTCTCTTTTCTGAGTAATTCTTCTGATTATTATTACTTAATTAAATAATAATATATTTTTAAAAACTGGATGGCTAAGTTTGATGAAATTGATCTAACTGAAAATTAACATTAGTGTTATAAAAGTACGGCCTTATTTCCCCCTCAAAGATTTCTATTAAAGTCAAGCCAAAGAAAAACTGAAATTGGAGAGAGTTTTAAATATCAGATTTAAGGCCTAAATCCTGATTTTCCCACAGAGACCTAGATTTCTTCAAGCATAGGGCCCTTCCTTCCTTCCTTCCTTCCTTCCTTCCTTCCTTCCTTCCTTCCTTCCTTCCTTCCTTCCTTCCTTCCTTCCTCTTCCTTTCTCTCTCTCTCCCTTCCTCCCTTCCTCCCTTCCTCCCTTCCTCCCTTCCTCCCTTCCTCCCTTCCTCCCTTCCTCCCTTCCTCCCTTCCTCCCTTCCTCCCTTCCTCCCTTCCTCCCTTCCTCCCTTCCTCCCTTCCTCCCTTCCTCCCTTCCTCCCTTCCTCCCTTCCTCCCTTCCTCCCTTCCTCCCTCCCTTCCTTCCTTCCTTCCTTCTTTCCTTCCCAAAGCTAATTCCAAAGAACCTTTCTCATAAGGAAGCATTCATAATCTCTTTTGTTTTGGAGAAAACCAGAAACTTTCGAACTGTGGTTGTGAGAGGCGAACAGAAAGGTAGTACTGCACTCTTCATGTCGATTGTTTCTGTTGAGTGAGGCTGACAATAATTGCACAGACCTTCTTTTCACTTTGCCTAAGAAGATATTTTCAGTGTAAGTCTATAAGGAATCAAAAGTCGTTACCAAGTAAGTCCATTTTCAGAAGTGACTTCATATACAAAGGAATTTTGACAGCAAGAACAGATATGCTAAGAATAGAAATACGTGAAAAATAACAACATAGGACTTTCATTTCCAGCAATATTGCTGACTAATCTGAGAACTCTCTTACTAAAAATTACTTAGAAATACTGAATAAAAATATGACAAGTGTGCTTTTAAGTACTAATAAGAAAGTAAAGGAAATACCCCAGAAACTGATCTTTTGACTCTTCTGGATTTTTTTTTTCTGCCACTCTGATTACCAATGAGTTTGTGTTTTAATGGCTATGGAAGTAGACAAAATTAGGAGACAAAATTAGGGCCATGAAAGGTAGAAATTTTGATTTAAGACTCTCAAATAAGGAACCCTTAAATATATCTGTGAAAGGGGAGGACCGAAAAATTTTAACCCCTTCTTCCAAAGGGACTTATAGAAAACTCTTTTGGTTAGCCTGATGGCTTGAGGAAGAGGGAAGGGAAGAAAAATCCTGAGAATGTGAAAAAACCTAAGAACCTCAGGCTGTCCTCATTTAAGTTTAGGGTTTGAATTTACACTGTTTAGAGGGCCTAGATTCTCCAACAAAATAGCATGAAAAGGAGTCTCAGGCTGATAATAATACTGGTGCCTTCAATAAAAGTAATTAAAACCTTCTCTAGAAAGACATATTTTCAACCCTGCACAGTATTCTTATAGATGAAATCCCACCCAACATGAACTCACAATTCTAAATTACAAAATATATGAAGAAAAAAAATCCAGAGTCATCAGCAAATACAATTGTCAAATGAGTATGTTTACAATTGTTAAAGAGAAAAAGCAAACACTGCTGAAATATTTATTAAGAATAATTTTTCAGGTCTATGAAAGGGTTAATTGGTATGCTCTCCCACAGGTACTTTTACTTATGAAATAACAACAGGTCAGAGTTCTGCTTATGGACAAAAGGACACTCCTTGCTATTTTCAGTCCACCCACTCTTGCATTACAAATAGATTCTGTGAGCAGAACTAAATATGGGAATGGGTACAGGTGCTGGCCTTCAATTGTAGGCCACTGAGCAAAGGGACTTTTGAATCTGTATTCCAGCCGAAGTCAAATTTGGAAAACAAACCGATTAATTCCAAAAGGGTAGAAAGAGTGAGAACGAAATGAAAGAGGAGCAAGACAAAGCCAGTGAATTTAGGTGGAGGATGTGATGTTACTTAAGGCAAAAGAACACCTATGGAAGCAACCACCGATAAGTCACCTTCAAAGGAGGTTGGGAGCCGGCTTGGGCAATATTCAGAAGTGTTTTGACTGTGAAGTGAAGCCAGATCCAATGAAAGAAATCTAATTTCAGAAAGAGACTGTATCTGCTAGGATGTTAATAGATTTTAATCCCTGGAACTATGCATATTTAACTGGACTTGGTTTCTCCTGTCTCTGCCCCAGGAACTTCTCTGTTTTGTGGGTATTGGAGACAAAACTACCAGTCTTCTGCCTTGGCTGATCAACTTCTCAATGAATGGAACAGAGAAATTTTTCAGAACCAGACTTGTCTTAATACTTTAGTATAAATTTAGTATCCTGTCAGGTCTGCTGGTAGCACAACATGGTGAAAGGAAGGATGCTGAAGTCATGTGATGGTTACTTTCATCTACATTCAATTGTTTGGAACTTTTTGGTACCTGTTTTTAGAATTAAAAATAGAATAGACAGATAAATTAAATCAATTCAAATGACTTTTGCTGAAGAAATTTCCAGATTTCCAAATAGGAATCAGTTGTCTTTATGAACAAAATCCAGCTGAAAAGTAAAAGCCAGATTAGCATAACACGATAGGAACAGTTATATTAGTGCGACATTGTGGTGTTATAAAATGAAACATTCTCGTTAAATAGGAATAATTTGGAGCCAGTCCCCAAGGGAGCTGGAAAATCTTCAGGCAGTTATCTTTTCTTTTTTCTTCCCTCTCTCCCTCCCTCCCTTCCTTCTCCTCCCCTTTCCGTCCTCCTCTTTCGTCTTCCTCTCCTCCTCTCTCTCTTCATCCTGGTTGTTCCTTTTTATCTCTGCATCTGCCTTTGCAGACAGCATTTTTTACCCACTCATCTGCAGCTGCCACATGGTGGCCTCAGCCCCACTCCCCAGGTTTTACTGTGCTTCACTCTGTGTTTTAGTCTGTGTCAGGTGTTACAATCAGATGCTTCCTCCAGCCTGAGGCAGGCACGGGGGTGTAGAAATAATCGTAGTCCTAAAAGTTTTAGAAAGATAAAGAGTAGAGTTTCTTTTTATCTCCTTGCATAAAAATAGAGCCACTCTGCCCTGTGGGATAATTTTCAAGCTCCCGGTGTGTTCAAGGCAGCTTGGCATCCAGGGTGTGCAGGATGATTCACATAGTTTCGTGGACGGCTCTCCTGTTTCTCTCAGATTTGTTGAAGCTGGTAGTCTTTGTGATAGGTCGTGGTTAGTGATTCTTCCGGGGGTTGAGTGAGGAATTCTTTTCCTAACTATGTGGTAAACGGCAGAAGAGAATGTCCCTTTAACAGATATCAACCTATTTCACTTGAATTTATTCTTTTTTTTTCCCAGTTTTAGAAGCCAACAGGTTAAAAAAAAAGCAGTTTAGACTTAAGTCATTCCTTTATTTTAGAACAGCATTTACAACAGTTCGCATGTTCTGAGGAATACTATATCTGAAAAAAAAAATAAGGAATTCACACTAAACAATTTTTAGAAATAATTAAACAAAATAAGGCAGATTCCTTTATTGCATGACTTTTCAGATCCTTTACTATGCTAATGTAAAGGGCATTGTGACACTTCAAGAGTAGATTATAAATACAGTTTTCTGAAATTTATTTGACCATCAAAAAAGCGTAGTTGTGGACACAAAAGCTTTGAATTTTGTTCCTGCCAGTGCAAGTTTCACTGTTTTCTTGACCCAAAGGATAGTCTGATGCTGTGCTTAATTAACATAATGTCACCCTGCTCCAAATGCTCCCTTCTGCGCTCTGCTTTGTGATGCAGGTGCTGAGACTCTAGAAACCACATTTTGCTTTGATCAGCTGGAATCCTGTTGGGGTACCCAGGAGGGGCCTGGCAGCAGGAAGAGGAACTTTCCGTCTTCCTCTTTGTTCACTGTTTCTAGGTCTCATCCTATCAATGGGCAGCAATAGTCAGTTGCTGTCTCCGGCTTCTCCCCATGCTCCCAGAACCTCACTGCAATCTGTCTGAGATAGCAGTGGCTCCAGGGAGTGCCTGTCTCATGGGTCAGAACTCTGGATCCAAGAGGCCTCTCCTCCAAATTCCTGAGGTACCAGCAGTGGCTTGGCACTGCCCCACCCTGAGACCTAGGTCCCAGCTCTATGTGGCCCAAGCCCAACTTCCAATTCTGGTAACTCCAACCTCTTTCCTAAGAGTAGAAGTTGATTCCTGCCTATCTCTGTTATCTTAGTGTTCCTTTTTGCTTTTTTAGCCCTCCAATATCTGTAACAACTTTCCCACGTCAAGTTCCCTCTGTTAAAATACTCAGCGTGGTGTCTGTTTTCCTAAGTCAGCCTGGATGCAGCAAGACTGCCTATGAGAGCTTCTCTGCCTCAGACGGTGGAGGCAGGGTGGGAGAGCTGGTGGAGGAGGCAGGGGAGGAAAAGCTTTGAATTCTTTCTTTGAATCTAAAGCAGCGTTTTTCAAACTTTAGAAATTGAAGCAAACTCAAAGGAATTTCATTTTGAAAATTTTATAACCTCCCTCGAGGTAATAGGAGACATTGTGAGGTGTTATAAAAATAGAATTATAAAATCTTTTCTCATCTATCGACTCACGTTACTCAGCAATTTTAGTAGAAATGGGAGGAAACGTATCCTTCTGCAGAACTATCTTTGCCACAACCATAAACAACACAGTGGCCATTCGAAGACTGTGGAAGGAGACAGCATGACTTGGGAGAGTATTGGAATCAGGAGTAAAATGCAAACAGTATGTTCCAAACGGAATCTCCAAAGATACCTTTTAAAATATTTGGTTTAAAAGAGTAACTAAATTAAATCTCTGGTTCTCAAATACGACTGGTCATTAGAATCATCTGAGGAAGCATTAAAATGACGAACTGCTGAGTTTGACTCCAGGACCAGGGAGTCAGACTCTCCTGGGTTGGACCCCTAGAACTGGTATTCTTTAGAAAACCTCATGTGATCAAGGGATTCTGATGAATAACAGGTTTAGGATCCATTATTATATAGAATAAAATCTTTTTGATTTTTTTTTTTTTTTTTTTAGAACTTTGATTCACACTTCATT
>NW_006431918.1:14638142-14655264 GCF_000325575.1 Pteropus alecto | reverse complement strand
TTTTTTTTTTTTTTTTTTTTTTTTTCCGTGAAAGCTCTGAGCTGGGAACGCTGAGGTGTCGACAGTCTCTTCCTTGACAGGGGGCAGTGGGGAAACACTGGCCTGGAAGGCAGAAAAGACAGTGGAGCGTTCCTAGGAGCCGGCGTCTGAAGGGCTTTCGACCCTCTCCACCCAACGTCAAAGGCGAGTCTGGACATGAGTGCGGCAGCTCTGGCAGGTTCTGATTCCACAAGGCGATACCACCTCTGTCCGTGCGCCGGGCCCCTGAGGGGCACCTGCTGTCGGGATGCTGGGATTTACGTCCTCAGTGGGCCTGTCGTGATCAGTGCAGAGCTTTTTCCAGGTTGCTTCCTTCATGGCAGGCTAAGGTAGTGACCAGGCATCTGACTTAGAGAGCCGCATACATCCACAGGCATTGCCAGGAGCTTATCAAGAGAATGGAAACAAGATAAATGGAAGAACATAGCCTGGGTCAGCAGCAAGAAAGAGTCTCACTTAACTTTAGCCAGGGTCAGTTTTCTTGCTTTGTGCCTTTGCAACGGAAAACAGAGCAGAGCAGAGCCTCAGTATTGTTTTTAAAACTCTGGTGAAAAGGGCGAAAAGGGTGACTCTCGGCTGTAAGCGTCCTTTCCCTGCGCGCCTCCTCGCGTCATGTCTGTGCAACTGAGGAGATGGAGAACTTTCCGCTCAGAGTAGCGGGTAGAGGATGTTAGGTTCAAGAAAACTGAGGGTAACACGAAGTCGAAAGCTGAGTGCAGCAGATGCCTTCACCCCTGGCCGGTAGAGACACGAGGCCATCCCTGCCCCTGGGAGCCCAAACGAACCAGACACACTGGTTTAACTGTATTAAAAATTAAAAAATTCGAATCAACAAACATATAAAGAAAAAAAATTTTTTAAGGGTGCAAAAGCTACTTGTGTTCTAGTTGCTGCAGTAGGCGGGTCGCCCTGTTTGGGCAGTGTCGCTGGGTTACTTGGTGTGGTCCTGGATTTGATCGGAAATTCACCAGGAGTGTCGCTTTTCAAAAGTGGAATCTGTTGACACAAAAAATCCTTAGCACACTGGGTGATTCAAATGCCCTTTCATAGTTCCCTCTCATTTTACTCCCTTTGTTATTTCCACATTCCATGAGAATCTCTCACCCCTCTGAATTATGTGCTGCTCAGGACCGATGCTCATACCACCCACTCAGGGAGGGCAACCTCAGCTTCTCGAAGTCACAGAACCTATTGTTCCGTCCCTTTCTTCCCCAGCGCTGTCACTGCAGCCCTATACTCCAGCTGGGAGGGCAGGGAAACGACTCCCCAGAGAGCCATTCATCATGGTAATAAATGCTCTGTGTTTTACTAAGTTCCATCAAAGTTCACCTCCACACCGAAGCAAAACAATCGTTCTCTATGCAATCTTTTTTTTGTAACAACATATACTCTGCCCATAAAAGTGCATCAACTATTTGTGTATGTGTGACGGGTAAACTTGAAGCTGTGCGCACATCTGTACACAAATTGCACGTGGGCATGTCTGTCTGTTTTTCTGTATATGTGAGCATCTGGCTGTTATGCTAGGGCTTAAAAGATTCCTTGATGCCTGTCTGAACCACCACCTTCACAGGCTTCATGTAAACACTGTGACTGCTTATATGCTTGGATTTTCGTTAATTACTCTTCTCCACTTTTCTTCCCAGCCTCCCAGGCGTGTAGATTTTAATTGCCTCACTCATTTAAGCATCTCCAAAGACTGTAATAGATTAGTTAGCAGCCCAATCCTGCTGCTGGCTTTCCCCTCTCCCCCCTTTTTTACCCACACACCCATATTAACCGGAAACAGTCATTGCTCAGTAATGAGGTTGAGATTCCTCTCTGTGGAGTCCAGGAAGACATAAAAGGCAGGCCGTCTTTATGTTGCCATCAACTCCCGCTTTCATCGTCTTCTTTCTACTGTACTCTCTCTGCTGACTTACTTTAGAAAAGCAAACGTTACCCAAGCTTCGGAGAGCATGCAATCATGTTGAGCAATCTTAGAACAATTTACTATGCAAGACATTCAGAACAAAACAACACACACACACACACACACACACACACACACACACACACACACACAGTATGTCAGAACAAAACAGTCTGGGCATCCTTTCCTTGTTTTTAAACCTCATTCACTCAATAATATACTTCATAAAACATACACCAACTTATTTTGTCTGGTGGTATTTAATGCAATAATTTAAACCCCACAAAAGGCCTAAACATTTAGCCACAGATGTCATCAAATAAGGGAAGGTTTGTAATAATGGCCTATTATTTAACATTTAGAGTTTTAAAAACCTCTTAAGAAAAACAAAAAGGCTTTATTAGTTCATTTGCCTTCCTTTTTAACTCTGTTTTTGAATTGACTGAATAATAATACCCAATTAGAGTGGTAATTTGTTGGGTCATACATTCACTGAAAAAAAAGAAAAGAAAAAAAAGGAAAGCTGTGGCAGAAGCTAGGAATTACCAAAGGCTTATCTTGTTTGAGTTAGGATCTGACATTTTTTAAGTAGACTGATAACAATCTGTCTTTTTACATACTAAAGATAAGTAACTTACACATAGCTCCTGCCTGGCTACCTTAATCTTAATCACAGGAAAAGACAATGTAAAACACAGACAATTAAGCAAACGAACAACAACAACAAAAAAAACCAGGCTGTGCCAATGTACCTAAGGAAAGAACAGTTCTAAACATTGTGCTGAACTTAACTTTTCTTTGGGTCATCCATAAGGCCTGCCATACCACGTCATTCTAAGAAACACCAAAACTTTGTGGGGTTACCTATCAGAAAGTTCAATGGGTTGGGTCAAAATGGTAGTTGTGTAAACCTTAGCTATTCTTGGAAAAAATAGGTAATCGGAGGTAGACAATTAAGATTTTTGTAAGGGAATCTGCAGTTTACAACTAAATCCCACATTAAAATAGCTGTCATGTGTTACATTATTTTAAATTTTAAACTTTAGAATAGGGAAGGTTTTTTTTCTAAAATAATGGAATCTGAGTAATATATTGACTAATCAATGACTAACATTAATTTTAGCTTCTTAATAATAAAACATCCAGATGTTAGATAAACATCATCCAGATTTTTGGTTGACAGATTTTAAATATCTACAGACCCTGTTTATGTCACAGTTCACATTTTTCAATGAATCTTTTGTTTTTTATACAATTTTTTCTTTCAATTATTGCTTTTTGGACTTAATAGATTTATTTAACTTTCGTAAGACTTGATTATGATTCTTTGCTTCTTTTGATTTAAGACTTTAAAATTTTTTTGAGATGTGGCGGACAGTAATTATAGATAATAAGACAGAGATGGTTGGTTGTTAACAAAACCAGATTCTTCTTCTTCCTGGGCACACACATGATTTCCAAGGCCCCATTGCAATTAGATGTGGCCATGAGACTGAGTCTTGAGCTGATGGGATGTGTGTAGAATGACATGGATGCTTCTGGGTCTGTCTCCCTAAGAGTCCCCCATGATTGCTTCTCTACGCTCTTCTTTTCCACTTCTGCTACATTAGATGCAAGTAAGTGCAGGGCCCTTAGAAACCATATTCTAAAAATGGCAAAGTCACAAGAGAGAAGGAACCTGAGTCCCCAAAATTACTACTTGAAAGAACACTTCCCACTGGTGAGGAGTGCCCATTTATGTGATCAAGGAATAAACTTTTTGTGTGTGCTAAAGATTTTTGGAGAGATAGATATATATATTTGTGTATGTGTGACACACATATACATATGCACTACACACCCACACACACACACACATACACATATACATATCACTATAAAATTCAGGAAGTATTCCAGCATATAAAAGTTTTCTTATTTGTAGCAAATATGTGGAAACAGGTCTTCATCTCCTGCCACCATAGGTAAAGTTGGATAGATAATTTTTGTCCCTCCTCCCAGAAGAAAGAGCATAGGCATGTAGCTCTCCCCTAGCCAATCAGATGCTCTTGCTTGGGCTTTTGACAGAAAGTAATACACTTACTTATTCTTGTTTCTTTGTTTTGAATAAGAACATGTGAACTCGTCTCCACAGAACTGATTTTCCTCTTAGGTTCTCATGTGGATGCTTATATGGCTCTGAATCCAACTAATCAACATGTGAACATCTCTAAGCGAAGTTTCAGAGATGTATTTCTGAGATGTTAGCAGTGATCCTGCAAAAATATTATAATATTTCTGTCAAAATTAGAAGGTTTAGGAATTAAGGAGAACCTAAGCAAATTTCATGTTTTATTCCTATTTTTGCTTCCTGGTTTCTACAGGTTTTATGGTTGTTTGTTTGTTTGTTTACACTCTATTGCTTGGGTCAGTGGTTTTAACATGTTTACCATAGAAAATTCCTTTTTTAACTTTTGCCCTCTACAGAATCTGTGTAGATTGGAAGATTTCAAATCCACTAAAGGCTTTTATTAAGTGGTAATAAATTTGCTTTTCCATATTTTGTTTCTTCTCTTTTATTCCTCACCCTGGAAAAAGTGGCAGAGTTGGGTAGAACTATTGCTAGGGGAATGGGCATGGATTTGACACAGGTTTTTGAGAGTTTGGGATCTTGGCAGGCATGGGAAATTTGGATTTGGGTTGGACATTTAGAATTGTTGGTCATGTTCACATCAGTTTCCTTTAATAACATCTATTTTGCCAGATATTGTGTGAGGTGCTAAGGACACAGAAATAAGTAAGATATGCTTTTGTTGCCAAGAAATCATGATCTAGAAGGCGAGACATACATGAAAGGACACATCCAAAATGGATTTAAAAGGAAAAGGGTTCTTCATTAATTTCCTAGGGCGGTTGGAACAAATTACCACAAGCTGTGTGCCTTAAAACAAGAGAAGTGTATTCTCTCACAGTTCTAGGGACTGGAACTCCAAAATCAAGGTGTCGGCAAGGTCGTATTCCCTCAGAAGGCTCTCAGGTGGAATCCTTCGTTGCTTCTTCTAGCTTCTGGTGATTGCTGATAATACATGGCATCCTTTGGCTTGTAGATGCATCACCCTAATCTCTGCCTCCATCTTTTTATGGTCCGTTGGGTCTGAGTCCAAACTTTTTTTCTCCTTATAAGGACACCAGTCATATTAGATTGAAGGCCTATCCACATGTTGTGCGACCTCATCTTAACTTGATTGTGTCTGAAAGAACTTATTTCCAAATAAGGTCACTTTCTCAGGTTCCAGGTGGACAGGACTTTTGAGGGGACACTGTTCAAACCAGTATAGGTTTCTAACCCAGATGAGGGCAAGTCAGAAAGATGATCAAAGGATGTTTCCAAGAGGAGATGATAACTGAGCTGCATCTTGGCGGGTGAATGAAAGTTAAAATAGAAATAAGATGGCTTGTCACCTAAACATGTATGATACCATATAAAGCAAATTTAAAAAATGCCTTTCTACACAGAAAATTTTATTGTGTTACTATTTTAATTAGGATGAGGTTCAATCTCAAACATTTACTTGATCTCTCCCCACAGCAATGCCTCCTTCACTGCTCTAGTCCAAGCAATACTACTTTATTCTGAGCTGTGAAATGTTTAGAGGCTATGTGCTAAATATTTATCACATTCACACTTCCTGGTGCAAGAATCTCTCTGTAATCCCAGCCCCTTTGGCCTTATTCCAACTGTGAACATGGAACACTTGTAGACCTCTCATTTTCTTCTGATTTTGGATCTAGGACTATCCTCATTCATAAGGAAGCATAAAATAACAACTATTAGAAACAGAACTAACTTCATTCATTTATTCACAAATTCACTCATTCATTATGCAGACTTTTTTGTGTGTATTAACTGTGTGCAAACCACTGTGCTAAGTATGGAGAAGATTAAAAAGAAAAATACAATATATGTCCTGTCTTCAAAAAGTCAACCATCTAATCTAGTAGGACAAAGGAAACATAAGTAATATATACAATCTCTGGCACACAATAATTACTCAAGAAATACTTACTGGATTGAATAAGAGGGCTTAAATAATATAGGACAGAAGGAATTATTTCTAATCTTAAACTTCCTTAGACCTGGACTCTGGGCCCTTGCCTGCCCGGATCTTTAAAATGTACTTAATTCCTTAGGCCTTTGAGTCATTGTCAGCTTTGAAATGCAGTCCTTAACCTTGCTGGGATCCCTGCCACCTTGTCTCATTTTCGTTGTGAATCTCACAAGTTTTATGCTACTTCCTATGAGCAACCATTGCTCAGATGTGTCTCTCAGAGCTTCCTGCTAATGGTTGAAAGTCACTGCTGGGGCAAATACATCTGTGACTGCTCTTTTCTTCAAATTGTTATGACTGCTTCCCATCTAGTTTTCACCTCATGAAACTCATGACAAATTGGAAGTCATCACCTAAACTTCAAATTCAGTGTTCTGAGGAATCCTGTAAGACAGATGGGATAAGAATTTGAAGGATGTATCTCCACATTCTTATATCCTTTTAATATTTGTCTTTTAGCACAATGCTTGGCACATAATAATGCACATTTGAAGTATCAGTTTAGGAAAGTACCTAAAAGTGGTAGTATTGAAGATAATGAGAAGTGTCAGATTTCTTTCTAGTTTAGTTCAAGGATTTTCTAATCTCTTTCAATGTAAATCTTCTTGACTGGAGTGAGGCTTCTAGTTTTATTCCTTACCATGCGTGCTTTCAGACCCCTTGTGATACATTCTCATAGGCGAGAACAAGAGAAAAGCACCACAGAATAGGAAGGGAAAGATATGGGGCTTGTAGCAACAAAGTTGGACAACCTTTTTATTTAGATTCAACTCTGGAATTATGTAATAATTAAGGCTAATGACATAAGGAAGCCTAGGGGGATTCCTTTACAGGCCTGTAATACTAGTGTAGTGTCCATGAGTGGGAAATGCTAGAGCAGACCTTCGCATGCTGCTCACCTGTCTTCCCAGAGTGAATGCCAAAACACGAGGAAGCTGAGAAAAACAGGGGTCTGCTCAGCCCACCCAGAATTCTGTCTAGGTATTTACGGGGGGAATTCATATACTTTAAAAGTATATCTTATATGAAGTTCTTATCTTACATCTCCATAATTCCCTCACTGTGTTTACTGAAGAAAGTATAGAAAACACTCATGCAAGTCACAGAATCCAGTAAGATTTTTAGGAAACATTTCACAAGACTTTGAAGAAACTTTAAGGAGATTTAGGCCCATGTGATAAATTCCTGAGACATTCTTAAAGCTCATTCCTCTTTTTAAATGGGGATATTTCTATGCCTGTTTATTTATTTTTCATTTTATTAACTCCAAAAGTCTTGGAGGATCATTTTTTAAAATTCAGATAATACAGAAGTAAAACTAATAATTCCCCCTGAATACCCCCGAGGATGCTAGTATTTATTTTCTTGTTTATGATTACCTATAGCAAATATAAGCATTATTTTCATGTGGTCTAGGAGGTCAAAGCAATTTTTATAACAATAACAAGACATTATTTGCCTTTTTCACTGCATTGATGTTTGCAAAACAAATGGTGAATAAAACTGCTGGTATCTTAGCCTGAAACAGGGTTGTGGCACTAAATATATTAGAAGTCATTGTATTCTTCAGTGCTTCACTCACAGGAACAAAAAATAGCAGGTTTCAACTAGTAATGTTCTTGAAGAATCATTAAAAATGGGTACGTTGATCAAATCTCAGCCCTGAGTATTCATTCATGTTTTAGTAGCCTGTAAAACAAAAAGGAACGCTCACATAAAGCACTTTTGCTCTATACCGAAGTCCAGCAGTTGTCTGGGAGCACTTGTGTCATTATTTTTACCATAGTGGATTGATTATAGGAGAAGATAGGAGAATTCAACTGTCTCCTGTTAAATCAGACAGTAGAGAAATTTGCAAAAGTGTTAAAACAATGCTACTGTTCTCTCCGATTTCTTTAAAAGCATAGTTATTTTTCATTATTGTTAACATAATATGAACAGTAAATATGTATTTCAAATTTTTTCATTTTAATTTCTAATATGGTTAAGATCAATAAATATTACTAACATAAACAAAACTTTGGTGTACCCAGTAATCTTTAAGACTGTAAAGGAGTCCAGAACCAAACACTGATTTAGAACAATACTTAATGACACGTGAAAATATTGGAAATACAATGTCAAGGGGTAAAAAGCAGAATATTAAAATGGATATACAGTGATTTCAACTATGTAAACAATATATGTACACACAAAAGGAATATTATGAAGTACTACAAAGTAATAATAATTTAAATAATTCAAGTTTTATTTAATTTTCATTGATTTTCCAAGTTTGCTACAATAAAACATTTTTAATTAAAAAATAAAAATATTTAAGTTTATAAAAAGCTTTGCTTTTTAATCAAGAAGAATAAAATTTCAATTCCAACCACGAATCATACATTTGCCTTATAAATAGACTAGTCATCAAAAGAACATTATGTTTTCCTTTCATTAGTCATGTATAAGAATATATCTGACTATAAGACAATAAGATTTTTAAATAAAAAGCTTCCCAAAATCAAACAAGTTTATTCCTAGAAGTTCGTTTGAATATGCTTATTCAAATATTTCTTAGAATCCTTATTGAAGAATTCTCTGCAGAGAGATTATATAAAGATATAATCTTATATTTTTATAAAGATACAGCATTATCTCTCCCTCCATTCTCTGCCACCTTAAGCTGGCAGTCTGTGTGGTTGTTGATACTGACCTTGAGAGTTGTTAGGGAGGGCCATGGGGCCACTTGCAGAGGAGGAGCCTCTCAGACTCCAAATAAAAGCACTTCTATTTGTGGATTGTAAGCCTCTAGTAGCTAGCAGAGGTTTACTTGGCTGTTCTCTATAAAGGTGAATTACAAGAAAGGAATTCATTGCATTTCACTTTTTATTCCTACTCCATACATAGCACAATGCTGAACACAAAGCAAAGGCTCAATTAATAGATATCAATAGGGCATCTACGATACTGTACATACAGTGTTGTTGGGGCCTAGATTGTTAATATTGACTGATTCAGCTAAAGAGAAGCTTAGAGTTAACAGCTTCTGTAGACCAATGGATAGACTAAAACTTTGTTTTCTACTAAGGTGACCAATTTGTCCCAATTTGTCCAGGATTTTTCTGGGTTTAGCACTAAAATTCATGCATCTCAGGAACCCTCTCAGACTCAAACAAATTGGATGGTTGGTGTCTCTCTCTCCTGCAGTGACCTAACTTTATAATAATGCAACTTTTCTTTGTTTTAGTTTGGCCTGGCTTCTTGAGCCAAGCGTATAAGCCCAAGACCAGCCTAGGCTGGATGGAAGCATCTGTTGGCCTGTCCATCAGACCTGCTGCTGGCATGTCTTTGTCCTGCGGAGCCAGGACCCCAAACTTATAACATAGTTGTAATTTCCCCAGGAAAGGCTTGGGATCCTGGCTTCCCCATCCACTCCCTTTAAAGAATGACTGCGTTTCAGGTCGAGTCATCTCTTCTATTTTGCCCTGCTATTTATAGAAAGACAAACCCAAGAGCCTAAAATGACCCTTCTAAGAAGAAAGTTGTACGCCAGGATTTGACCCGCTGGAACACTTGCGTCCCTAGGAAAGAACCCCAACCTTAACATCAGCAAAATGAAGAGTTATTTTTATTTTTATTTATTTTTGCATTCAGAGAGGAATGATGATGTCATCCATGTCCTGGACACATCTTAATTTGTGGATTTTTTTCTTATTTAACTCTCTTAATTGGACGAAAGCATGCTGCTGCTGATTTATGGATCCTCAGTTCTGCCAGGCATCATTTTAAATGTGCACAGCTGTTCCACAGTAGTTTAACTTGGCAGATAGTATTAAACCATTGAATTGTGTCATTTATTTGTATATACATACAATAGCTTCCTTGTGCAGGTTCTTCAAAAATCCTTGCAGGCATGATTTGGACTGAGCATTTAAGGAGTCTCATAGAGTGATTTATTCTTTTGGAAGCTTTTCAAACTTTCCAGAATGAAGAATGAGATATCATTTTGTGCCATTGATAAGTTCCCGGGGGAATCAGAGAGACAGGCTAAAGTGGAGTGGTTAACAGAGTGAGAGGTCTTGAGCTTATGTTTGGGAACTCCAGTTTCACTGGTTGTTCAGGCAATGTAGGACATGTTACTGCTGACAACAGTCTCACTTTCATTGTGACATGTCACAGGGAAGCAGCTAAAAGAGGGGGGTGATCTAATACAAGTCGTTGCAACATAAATAACTTGAGAAGCTCTGTTGACAATAGAAAATCTGGCATTCACAGTCATTAACAATGCTATCTTCAAATTCAAAGGGCCCTGAGATTTGTCACTGTTGTCCTTTGTAGTCAGGGATGATACTGTTGACACCTTGGTTATCCCTGTATGCAAGTGTGGCTGAAAATACCCAAGTGTGACAGATGATAAGGCCTTTCTGCAGAGTGTGCATGGAGAACCTTTTTTTGGTTTGTGTCTGTTGGCTTCCCAGCACAAAGCTTGCCTTGTCACAAAGTCATCTTTGTGTCTCTGCCCGCAGCAGACCCAGCTGCTCTGGTCAATGCCTCTTGGCTCCAGCATTCCACAAATGTCTCCATTGCTTGAACGTCTTTCCTCTGGGGTCATGTGACAATCATACCTCCTACTTTGTCTGCTTACTATCTTCCATGCCAAAGCTAGCCAGGCAGACTAGTGCCAGCCCTCTTTTCTGTACTGTGGCTTGTGAGCAGATCACTTTGAGGTGGGCTGTGTTCCTCAATAACTTTGTTTTTTGGTGATTTTATTTTGCCACCTGAAAATTGACTGTTTTCAACTATAAAGATCTTAGGGAAATTTGGAGAGTTCGCCACCTCCACCTCCACCCCTTTGTCAGTGTTGCCTGTCTTAGAACAAGAAGAAGCAGAGGAAATGCTTTTGGCAAAGGTATGCCTTTCCTCCAGGTGGACTAGGTAGACGCTTAAACAGTTTGTTGCCTTAAAGAAATGTTTCCACATCAGCCTATACTCAAAAAAAAAAAATTCTTAAGCTAGAAATTTCCCAAGCATCATCTCTGACGCCTCATAATGGATGCATTCACAACCCATTGTAAATATCTCAGAAAGCTTTCCTATGCTGGCTGCTCAGGCGACTTGCTTTGGGCAGGTCAGAGACAACACTGGTTATCTCTTGCTTTTAGCAAGCACTGTTTGGCTGCTCATTACTTTGCCTCTTGGCAAATAAAAATCTTTTTACACATGGTTTCAGGATGGGGCTTAAGAAGGAAAGTAAAAGTGCTTCTTGATGGTGCCTTAGTCTTAAAATTTTCTGTATGAAAGCTGCAAATTGTCTTGGATAGTAAAACACAAAAAATCTTACTGGCTGTTTAACCCCTGAGTGAATCACCTTATCAGATCTTCCAGAAGAGTCTGAACTGAGGATAGCTTCATGCAAAAGAAGGTTTCGATGAGGCTAGTAGAGCAATTAGAGGGATGAGCTCAGATTCAACCTGGGTCCTTGGGCTGTCCCAGAGGGGAAAGACTTCACCCAAAGCATCTATGGCCAGCAAAGGGTATCCAAAAAAGGGCATCTTATCAGGAGAAAGAAGGGGCCTGAAATTAGGAGGGGGAAGGAACTGAAAACATACTTTGCCTACTTCACAATTTTGCCTCTCTTTGATGTGAGATCAGCTAACAGTATAGTCCCATCTGACACAATTTTTGAAGTTGCTTCTCCAAGAAATGTCTCTGAATTAGCTTTAAGCTATTCTCGATCTTCCAAGGAGGCTAGAAGTGGGGCACAGGTTCCCCAAGACTTCAATTATTGGAGGAATAGTCTTTGATCTTCTAGTTATCCTAGGTTTTTTTTTTTTTTTTAAAGGAACTAAGAGGAATGGAACTGAGAGTAAGTAGGCCTCTAGTATGACAGCTGTTTTGTTATTCCCATTTAATAGATGAGAAAACTAAAGTTCAGTTATTGCACCAGGATCATGTAAGTGCTAAGTCACAAAGATAGGATCTAAACTGATAATCATCTGCCAGAGGTGAGCAGGTCCACAGGTTAGCTTAATTCAGAGAGCTCCCTGAGTTTACTTCTAATTCTGTCTCAGAACAGTTGATCCTTGAACAATAGGGGTTTAAACTGCACGGGTCCACTTATGTGTAGATTTTTTTCAATTAATATATTGGAAAATTTTTTGGAGCTTTTCTTACTACTGTGAAGCAATTGTATTGATTACACTATGCTACCATACAGCAATCATATTACTGCTTCTTCATTATCAATACATGAATTGTTATACCTATAAATAAATATGAATTTATTTTTCATGTTATCTTTTTATTTTTGATGCCTAGTGTTAGTGATACTTATAACATCTACAGTGTTTTGTACCATGTAAAGTAATACTGATGTAGGTACTGACCAACAATTGATCTTATAAACAGATGATACAAACTCATAGTATTGGTAAATACAGTACAGTACTATAAATATGTTTTCTCTTTTTCATGATTTTTTTCATAACATTTTTTTCTCTAGCTTACGTTATTATAAGAATACAGTATATAATACAAATAACATACAAAATATGTGTTAATTGACTTTACACTATCGGTAAGGTTTCCAGTCAACAGTAGGCTATTAGTGCTTAAGTTTTGGGGGAGTCAAAGTTGTGGATTTTTGACTGTGTGGGGGACAGCACCCCTAACACCCACGTTGTTCATGGGTCAATTGTATTTCAAGGCTATTCACTATAGAAACATCCTTATAAAGATAGCCCAGAATAAAGGTAGTCAGTGTCTCTGCTTGCAAGATGTGCAGGAACATGAGAGACCCATGGAAAATTGTCTCCCAATAGATACAAGGCAGTGCATGCCAAGCACTGCACAAGTACCAGGAACACTAAATATTACAGCCATTCCCCTTAGGAATGAGAAGCAAGCACTGGAGGCCGAGTAGTCTGAGAAAGCAGCTGGACTTCAAAGAGAAGAGAGACCAAGAAAGAGGAGAGACCTTCTACTTATGCAGACTGGTATGGAGACAGGAATGTGATGACGCATTTGTAAATCCACAACAGACAAGTTTGGTTGAAGGGAAAGTGTATTTAGGAAAGCTGTAGAAGAGTTGGGACTGATCTCTGGAGGGCCTGGAATGCCTAAGAAACTTCCCTACATTAATGAGGAAGGACAGGGACAATGCTAACTGGCAACACAGCATAGGACGGGCCAGAATGGAGGTGAAGAGAGGCAAGGCAAAGAGAATACTAGAAGGTTATTGCAATGATCTGGGAATAAAGTATTGAATACTTGAATTTTTTTTTACATGACAGGAAAACACCTGTATTTTTTCAACTTAGTTTTCTTTACAGTAGAGTACCAAAGGCAAACATTCTAGGTAATTTTGTATGTGTAAGGATTGATTCATAGCATCCTTAATAAATCTATTACCTTAAGTGGCACTTTCATAGACTTTGTCATTCAAGAGGGTGTCATCCAGGTGTGTTTAGTGCTGACTTCTCTCGTGCATTTCGGGATCAGGCCATTCTCTGAAGGTATCAGGAGTCAGGCCTAAGGGACCTCAGGGTATTATTCCTGGCCAGGATAAGGGAGAGCTTTGGGGAAGGGGAACAGATTGTCAGAAGTGACACCTGTTGTACATGGACAACTAGTTACAATTTCAGTTCTCAAAGTGAGAAAACTAGTGCAAAGGACATATCCCCCCCCAAACCCAGGGTACTAACAAACAAATGGCTGGAATAGAGGGAGCCCCTTGACAAAGTAAGTGCTAAACGTTGTGTCTTTAACCCTAAGATTGGAGATCGAAACGTCCTGTTGTGGTTTCTTATTATTCTTACGTAATAGCCTTGGCTCTATGACCTTGTTGTAAGAAACATGAGCAAGTCTCACACCTGCCTCTCCACAAATGAATGAAGTGCAACCTTACATGTTCCTGGGCTCCCATCATGCTCCAGGGGACTCCCACAATCCTGGGTCCTCAGTAGTTCCGTAGTGAGACCACTAGATCATCATCTAAGGCTTTGGCAGACCACCGTGCAAGCCAACTCCTAAATATTTTTAATAGAGCCCATGGCTGACAGGAGTCAAACTTTATATATTAAGGGAGTATTAAAAACACAGCTATTTCCAATAATTTATTATGTACATGCTTATAAACACATTACACTTGTCATGGAACATAAACCTACAGTAGGCCTTCCAGAAGGGAATAAATAACACTTACCTAATGAGAAGGCTGATTTTGTTTTGCAGATGTCAAGTGCACTAAGTTTCTAGCATTGATGCAGAGTCACGGTTGGCAATCTTTTAATGGGAAGTCCCCTGATCATTATTGGCCACCTGTGGTGTATAAAGCCACCGGTTGGGAACCCCTGTGCTTATCAAAGGAACACTACCCCTATGTCTTTACTCAGACCCATTATTAAACTGTTCCCTGAAAGTAAGCCTGAAAGTTTTCATAGCCAGTGACCAGTGTAAACCTTCAAGGAGAAATGGAGTGAATGGTGAGGGCTCATGTTGAGAAAAGCAATCTGTCATAAGGGAAGAAAGCCATCCAAGTGCCAAATTATTGATGGGAAAATACCACAGTCAATAGACGGTGTCTGATTGCACAGATAGCACACTTCAAGAGGGATATAAACCAAAAAAATGTGATGCATTCAGAGGAGACACATTCAACAAGGTTGGCAAGGGGACATAAAACCATGTCACATTGGGAACAGTCAAAGAAAAAAGGATATATGTGGACAGGAGAAGACTTGAGAGGACCCAATACTCTGAAGGCTGTCAAGGGAAGGGTCTCCCAAGGACAGGGGAGGTAGAAACCAGTGATAAAGGGCGGAGACCATGAAAACAGACTTAAGCTGAAAAAGAGGGTGAGTTCGGAGCCCTTTCGAAGATAGAGCTCTTCAAAAATGGACTGGGCAGCTTGGGAGAGACTGAATCTGTCATTTGAGATACTGAAGCCCTGACTATACACCCATATCAGAAGAATGTTGCAGAAGGACTCCAGCCTCTGATCATTGAACAGAGTGACTTTAAGTCAGTTTCACCCCCAGGCTTCTATGATTCCGTGTACAGGGAACTTGAATCTGAAGCAGAGTATCCCTGTGAAAACTTTACAACTTTGACTCAATGAATTAAAATTTGTATGGTAATGAAATCACAGGAGTGAATAGGAATCATCCCAAAGTATATTTTTACATTTAGTTGTAGATAATCGTGTGAGCCGATTTGGTCTCAGTGAATCTGAAGTTCTAATTAGGTCACACTCCGAGCTTTCTCCTGCAAAGTTCCCTTTTCGAGTAGCAGCATTTCATTTGGTGATCTGTCGTCATCTAGAACATGCACTTGTGGACACGACACGTATAAATATTGCTATAATTAACGTTTGAGTTGCTTTAGTATATTAAAAAAAACATACTTTTTGTGTTATATAATGTCCACTCATTTGTAAACGTCTATTAAAAATTACACGGGCTGCAGGTGGAAACACTGTATTTCCAGCATTGGCAAGGCAATGGGTGTGTATGTTGAACAGCTAAGAATATGTACAAAATTAGACAGGACTTGGAGAAAATAACAAAATTAGACAGGACTTGGAGAAAATAACTATAAAGCTTTAGGAAAAATAGCGAGAGTGGGAAAAGTTGTACTGCTCCAAAGAAAACAGAAGGGTTTTGTTTGGTGTCATAACAGATAACTTTCTTTTCTTGTGCTTCATCAGGGTGGAAATGAGGAGCAGGTGTCGGGGTCCCTGCCTCCCAGGGGCTCTCTGCCTGGCGGTTAGTCTTGGTTGCCCTATGGTCAGCAGTTGACCCTGCATCTCAGACGTGCTGTGAAAGGGGCTCAGGAAGGCTCTTTCCTCCATCTCTATACAGGAGGCCAGAGATGTAGAGGAGAGTTAGGAGCCAATCCATTTGTTTCCTTCTCACCCAAACTAGCATCTGAATGTGCCAAGGCCAGGGCAGCCTCAGCTCTGCCATTACCCGTGTTGCTTAGAAAAGCCTTCTGCAGAGGAAGGGGTAGCAGGATGCTAAGGGCTCACCACTAAGCCCAGGCCAGGGCCCGCACAACTATAGAGGACGAAGAAGAGAACTCTGGTAGAAAAACCAGCATATTCTGAAGACAGAAAGACACACAAATGGCGTTTTGTTTGGATGCTGATAAAGCTTATGATGGCACAACGAAGAACAAGAGTATTTTCCCATATTTAGGAAGACTTGGGGGTTGGAGCCAATTTCTTATGTCTCTTTGTTGTTATAAGAAAAAAATACATATAATTTTTGCTTTTGACTTGAGTTTGTCTGTTTTCCACGAGAGTCAAAGCATTGGGTAACCATCCTTAGTCACAAAAAACATAGTTGATCCTTGGGGCCTACCCCACAGACAGTCTCCCACCCACTGCCCAGTGAGGTGCCTGTCTTTCTAGATCTGGGCCAGCGAGGCTTGCACTTGGGACCATGCGATCTCCTTGAAACTTGTAACTCAATACTCTTTTGTAAGTCTACTTTTAACTCAGGCTTTATCTACAAGACCTTCCGTTTGTGGTATTTTAGGTGTACATGCATGCTAAAAAAGTAATCATAATCTTGTAGCTAAGGAGTGTGCGAATGTTATACCTATACTACCTGGATAGTTTGATTCATAAGTTCTGCTCATCCTCTGTTTGCATCCTGTTTTCCCTCTTCTTTCACCCCCCCGCCCCCACTCCCACCCTGGCTCCACCCCCAGCATCTTTTCCCTGTTTCCTTAAAAGAATCCTTGTTCCTTGAGGGAAAACATTCCATTGTATAAGGTCTGTCTATGTTTCTAAATCCAGGGAACCGTGGGTTGCTGTGGGTTCTAGAGTACCTGGCAGGGCACAAGGACACTCAGGACAGGCCTTTGCTGGGCTGTTAATGGAACGTCCTCTGAGTTCCCTAAACAGAAATGGGAATCTCAAGATCCCTGACTGCCCTTAGGATGGCCAGGACTGACAGAGATGACGTGAACTCAGGGATTGAACATGTACCAAATAGGGCCATTAGGGGCCTGGGGTCCACCAGGGGGAGTCCAGCTATCCCGATACTATTTTAGGGAATTTAAGTTCAGTTAGGTGAAAATTCAGATTAATAATGAT
>NW_006431918.1:14635552-14638091 GCF_000325575.1 Pteropus alecto | reverse complement strand
TCACACATGTAACTTTAAATGTTTTTGTAGCCACATCAAAAATAGTGAAAAGAAATGGGTGAAATTCATTTTAATATTATGTTTTATTTAACTCATTATAGTTAAAATGTGATTATTTCAATATATAACCAGTATAAAATTATTCATGAGATATATTGCATTTTTTATACCAGATCTTCAAAACGTAGTATGTATTTTACACTTAGAGCACAGCTTAATTCAGACTAGCCACCTTTCAAGAGCTCTATAACCATGTGAGACTAGCTAGTGGCTACCATGTCAGCTGGCGAAGGTTTAGTCAGTGACTAAATCTGTCAATTCTGTGGCTTTATCTCCTCAATGAAGTGGTTCTTAACAGTTTAGCAACCTGTTGTCCTGGAGTATGTACATATTCTATTTGTGATTTTTCATTCAGCCAACGCTGTTTGAGATACTTGGGATGTGGCATTCGTGACCTTCGTGAAGAAGATCCCTACTCTCCAGGAGTTTACATCCCAGTATCTGCCCTGGGCAATAAGTTAGTAAGCAAATAAGAATAGACAGTAATTACTGCTAGTAGGAAGTGATGTGAAGAAAATAAAACAGGATACCGGGGAAACATTTTTTCAGGCTGTCTGAATTCTGGGCAAGGCTGATCTTGCCCTTTGTCTTGACAGCTTCTACACCCAGCCCTGGGGAAGGCACAAGTATTAGCCCTGGGGTAGAGGGATGGGGTCGAGGACTCTTCCTGGATCCTGAGCGGTGCCACAAACTTCCATTCCCAAATACAGTCTCTCAATGAACAAAATAACCACCAAATTAACCAAAAATTGTGGTTGTAAAGAAACAATGCCAGAATAGTATCTCTCTTTTGTCAAAGTCTCATTTTCAAAATGCTAAAAATATATGAGTGGGCATACATCCCTTAGGATGGGTCTTATCAAAAAAAAGGAAAATGTTAAATGTTGGCAAGGATGTAGAGAAATTGGAAAACTCGTGCATTGCTCAGAGGAATTAAAATGGTGCAGCTTCTGTGAAAGCAGTTTGGCAATTTCTCAAAATATCAAACATGGGATTACCAGGTGATCCAGTAATTCCACTCTTAGGTACCTTATACCCAAAAGATCTGAAAGCAGGGACTCAAACAGGTACTCGTACACCAAATTTCATAGCAGTATTAGTCACAATAGCCAAAAGGTGGAAACAACCCAAGTGTCCATCAACAGATGAACAGCTTCACAAAATGTGGTGTCTACATACAGTGGAATATTCTTCAGTCTCTAAAAGGAATTAAATTCACATACATACTATGACATGGATGAACCTTGAATATATTATGCTAAGTGAAATGTGCCAGATGCAAGGAATAAATATATGATTCCATTTACATGAACTATACAGAATAGTCAAATTCATAGAGACAGAAAGTAGAATATTGGTTACCAGAGGCTGGAGGGAGAAGGGAATGGGGAGTTATGGTTTAATGGGTACAGAGTTTCATTTTGGGAAGATAAAAAAGTTCTGGAAATGGATGGTGGCGATGGGTGCATGACAATGTGAATGCACTTAATACACTCAAAAGCAGTGAATATGTTAACTATGTTATGTAATACGAATTTTACACTCAAAAGCAGTGAATATGTTAACTATGTTATGTAATACGAATTTTACCACAATTTGTGTGTGTGTGTGTGTGTGTGCGCGTGCGCCGCGCATGCATAGACAGTAAGGACAATGTCCCGACCTTACTTTTTTGTTCATGGGGCAAGTGATCTGTCTTCCCAGGTGTGAAAGGAGTGTCATTTTGTTTTTCTCAAGGCTTCCTTTGAACAGAGAGGAAAATGAGCAGTAGGGAACACTTGGCACTAGCTTAGAGACAGGCTCACTTCCCCTTGGTTTAAAGAACATTTATGGATGAAATGGCCAATCCGAAGGAAAAAAAAAAAAAAAAGGTGGGTGGGGGGATGAGACAGACTCAAAAAGAAGAGGAAAAAGGGGGAGGAGAAGGAAGAGAAGAAAATTCTTGTGAAACTTCAGAGGGCTTATACTTGCAGTTAAATGGAACAAAGTTTCTTTTTTATTTGGTATATAAACTTGTCCTAAGCAATGCCCTCAAAGGGAAAATTCCCAAGCCGTGGTGCTGGGTTTGGAGTCATTTGTCAAGTTAATCATGATATATTTTCCTGCCTTGAATAGCGTCAGCTGGAATATGTTACATTCCATCCTCGTAAGAGGATCCAAGTGAACAATTCCCAACAAACGATTGTTCCATCTACAGAGAGTGAAAGCTTCTAAGTCCTTTCGTTCATGTTCACAACATTTTTTCATGATCTTCCAGTTAGGGAGACACAGTCAACTGGGAAAATGAAGATTGGAACCTTATATGGAGCTTTGGAACCATCACAGTGTGGGTATTAGAGGAGACCAAGGTTTCAATCAGAAGGCAATGCTGGTATTCGTATAAGACCTTCACTTAGGGAGAATGGAAAAAATAATAAGTCAGACCTGATAAATGTTTGACACAAACTTAAAAGGTCCAAATGCTTAACCCAGTCTCTCT
>NW_006431918.1:14621190-14635540 GCF_000325575.1 Pteropus alecto | reverse complement strand
TGGATGGTCTAATAAGGAAATTTTAGCATTCAGCCATGTAATATTTGACAAATGGAATTAATACTAAAAACTGCAAAAGTATAGTGAATTATAAAACTAAATGTCAATTTAAAGGCTACAATAGATTTAAATGTAAAATTTTATAATTCCGAAATGTTACTATGGTGATTTACTTCATTTGAGGGAAAACATGCTAATATTCTTGACAATCCTGATATAGCCACCTTACTCGTGAATATCCAAAGGAAAAAAAATGAACTTGGCTATACATCAGTTCCTCTAGTTTCTGAATGTTATCAGTTATAAGTTCTCACTTTCTTCTAAATTTGAGCCTAATATTAGTACAACTAAGGATATATATATCTATACATGAAAAGTAGGAAACTGGAAATTTTCTGAATCATTTGCATTAACAAAAAATTTCTCATGGAATATACAATGAATTGAGGCAGTATTTTTCTTAATTATAATTTATCATGTTAATTTCCTCTATTCTTCCTTGTTTGGATGTGAGTAAATAGTCTACTGACAAAAGGCATTTTCCTATTGTACTAAAGAATCACATCATCTAGTTTTTGGCCTTGGTCTAGAATCTAGACATCTTTTATATTATGCAAATAGAAACACTAGAATTTAACCTAAGTAACTAGTCGATGCACTAGATTAGAAGTGAATGAATCTACTCGGGAGACAAGCAAGCACAGGCACAGAACACTTGATCCCTGACACGCTAACTGTGGCTTTTTGGGTTCATGTGAATGTGAGGAGGGTAGAAAAGACTGATTTTGTTGACGAAAATTGCTAGTCACCCAAGACCAGATTCTTTGCCTTGGGTTGTTTTGGGAGAACTTCTCTGACAATTTAGAAAAGATGATAACTTGGACATTTGCCTCTAATTCTTATAACCCCTCCTAGCTGGAGCTAACTATTAGCATTAAAACACTCGTGTTAAACTGGTCCTCTGAGGTTTAGTATCTCTAGGCTGACGGAATCTGCTCCCAGTTCCACTTCAGCTGAATTCTAAATCTACATGTGTACTTATATTCCAGTGATGTTGAGTCGCATTGAGTCGGTCAAGCCAGAAAGCTTTAGGAATTGACGGAGGAGAGTACTTAGAAATAATCTAAAAAGAACATGCTTTTTAATTATAAGAAGGTGGAGAGTGAGGAGATTTCTCCTAAGTAAATGGACCCATGGAAATGAGGCTTTGCAAAAATAGAATTATTAAAAATATCGGTAGAGTGATGTCTAAATATTAAGTCAGACAGTGGCTCCCTACATATTTTAGCCCAAATACGCTCATGAAATCCACCCACTTATCCAATCACTGAGGAAAGCCCTTGTTGCATGTTTACTATGTGCCAAGCACATATTTGGGTATAAGACAACACTTGATATGTAATGAAAATGAAAAAAAGTACCCTGTGGCCCTTTAGAAGTGCCATTCTCAGAGATTGCCCCAACTAGACACAGACAACTGCCTGTGTACCATCTAGCCTCTACCACTGACATTTCCTCACAGTCCAAAAGGAGGAGACTGAGGCCTTTGAAAAGGCGATCAGAGTTGCCTTTGATGTACCTTGTTTACATTGACAGGCATCAGAAAGAAATCTTGACAATGAGAAGTCGTAGTCAAGCAGACTGATGGCTTATAAGTAAACTCACCCCAATTTTGAAACCCACTGATAAAAACAAACTTCTGCCTCTAGAGATGCAGCGACACCACAGTTCAAGAACCTATTCCAACAAGGACCATCAGATCAGGCACTCAGCCTGATTCACCGTCATGTGTTCAGCACAGTGTTTTGCTCAAAGTAGGTGCTCAAATCTTGTTTTATCTAAAGTGAAAGAAGAAGGCTTCTGCATTGGGGCATACACAGTAGAGGCTCAGAAGTCACCCCAGTGCAGTGATCCATGTAACTTAAAGTTAATTTTGCCACTGTGTATAAACAAAGTCTGCCCGAGGTATTTTTATTTCATTTAGTTTGGAAGTCACTCAAGGCAGAGTTCAGAATTAAGAAATTAGATACTATCTTGGACATTGGTGATGGGCCATGAAAAATAAATTAGGTCCTTTAAATAGTAAGTATAAAAAACTCAGGAATTATCCAGAGGAAAAAAATGGCAAAGCAAATTTTTAAAATAAATTTTTCTATAATCGAATCGTTTTGGAATTCAGACAATATAATTGACTCAGAACTTTGTCATAAAAATGAAACTGCCAAAATAATAATATAAAATAAACGTTGAATACTTCATTTTTATGAATTAGTTTTTTGAAAAGAAAATAGAGACTCTGCCAATTTATCCCTCAAGAACCTTCCAACTGTGTGAAGCATTAAAATAATACACGCTATTTAAAAATTATTAGGAACCCATTAAATTGGCAAGTACTCAGGTTTCATGTACTCAGGATTTTGCTTTGGTGGGAAGCAAATTCTATAAACTCCCTACTGGAATTAGATGTTTTTGAATGTGAGCAACAGTTTTCTTATAAGTGGAGGGGAAATGTTACATAAATAAGAGTAAATAATAAATTTTTATCTGCCGAATTCTTCTGTTAACATAAGACACCAACAAAACAACCCACAGGGAGGAAGAAGACACCATCCTCCCACTCATGGCTTCTCCCCTTCAGAGAAGAATCCCTCTCCAGCTCCTTCAGAGTTTACGTCCACATCGGGGAGGCTTATTATCGCTGGCTTTATTGTCTACACATGGACACTGTGTCCACTATTAGGGGTACATACTATCATATACCTCAGACTCTGTGTGTGTGTGTGTGCATGTGTGTGCATGTGTGTGTGTGTGTGTTTGTGTGTGTGTGTGTGTATGTGCACGCGCGCGCCTCTCTCCATTAAATAAATGATAACCTTTCCAGGGAGTCTTATCTTTTATTGGAAGGCCGAGCATCTGACCAGCCCAGGCAGAGAACCCAGAGTTGGGAACAAGGGGTACATTCATAATAGTGATCTACTCCCCTTTTATCTTTTTTCCCTCTTTTGTTTTTTTCCCACTTATCATTGGTAAGCACTTCCAAATATGTTTACCAGGTGGCACAAGTTATTATGAGAACAGAAGGCAATAAGGCTTTAAATTGGCACAGAAACCTATATTGGGCATCTCTTATATTCAATCTGCCATGCAAGTCATCAGGGAGATGCAAAATGAATGAAATATAATTCCTCCCACTTAGAGTTTACAGTCTAAATGACTGAGATCAGCTCACAGGTGACTGGGTGGTTCAGTCATATTGGTTTGTCAAATAGTGTTTGGTTGCTGGGCAAGTGGTCATATAGACTGTGAAAAAACAAAAACAAACAGAAACCAGCCTTCTACCAAAGCAAATTAAATAACGAAGACCCAAATTGGATCATTTGCCATTTTCTGTTTTAAATGTACTTCATATGAACATTTGCTTATTAAGATGAGTTTTTGTTTTATATGACATTTTTAGCATTGTGGAAACTTTTAGAAGCACAATCATCCTAACTAATAGCAATGGAATGTACATTTTATTTAATAGTTTTTAAAAGTTAGATATGTTCAAAGTTGAGTACTAAAAGGTGACTAAAATGAACAGATCTCAGGAAATATCAATGGATTCTAGTAAAGACATTTAAAAAAATCCTCTGTGAGCAATAAACTTTAAACACATTTTCCCTCAAAGATCAAAGGGTACAAGTTAAGATGAAATAAAGAAAGTCTTAAAAAGGAAAGAAATTCTGACACATGCTGCAGCATGGATGAATCTTGAAGACATTATGCTAAGTGAAATAAGCCAGTTACAAAAGGACAAATACTGTATAACTTCCCTTATATGAGGTACGTAGAATATTTAAATTCATAGAGACAAAAAGTAGAATGGTGGTTGCCAGGGGCTGGGGGAAGGGAAGAATGAACAGTTAGTGTTTAACGAGGACAGAGTTTCAGTTTGGGAAGATGAAAAAGTTCTGGAGATGGATAGTGGTGATGGTCACACAACAAGGAAAATGTACTTAATGCCACTGAAAAATGACACCGAAAATGGTTAAAGTGGTAAATTTTATGTTGTCAATTAAAAAAACAAAACTCAATGGTAAAGGCAGCCTGATGTTGAAAGCAAGTCTTTTGATACTAAACCCTTAGTACCAAAAAAAGATTCCCACAGGCTGGGACAAGAAAAAAACAAGGGAGGCAAGAATAAGAGACAGACAATGATGGGTTCTTGAGAAAGAGTCCTGCACCCTGCTCTTGGGGAATGGGCACAGCCCTTCATAGATCTAAGATAGGGAGAACGTGGCCCTCACTTCCTCATGAACGCTGGAGAATGGCAAAAATTCTGAAGAGGCAAAACTATGGCTATGTGCTATGTCTTGGCCATCCAGGTCCTAGCCTCACAAAATTCCCAGGCCCCAGTGGGTATAAGGGCAGCACAATAATTGCTGTGTGCCTAAGAGTGGTGGAGAAGTGGCAGAAAGAGGCACGGGAACTGAAGGGCAGGCAGATGGAAGCTGAAGGGAACCTCACCAAGATTGAATTTATGACCAGGGACAACCCAGAATGATGAGAAACTCAGCGTCTCCTGAGTGGACAGACAACATGGAGAACCAGTGATCCTCTCCAGGCCCATGGCTCTGTGCAGCCACTCCAGGATTCGTATGTGATAGCAGGAACAGAGAAAGTTGACTGAATGAAAGCTTGAAATGATATTATAGTTGCATCATAAAGTTACATTTCTTAAAGGACCCCTCATACGCTGCTGGTGGGACTGCAAATTGGTACAGCCACTATGGAAAACAGTATGGACGTTACTCAAAAGACTAAGAATTGATCTACCATGTGATCCAGCAATCCCTCTACTGGGTATTTACCCCAAAGACTTGAAAACCCATATCCGAAAAGATATTTGCACACCAATGTTCATAGCAGCATTATTCACAGTGGCCAGGACATGGAAGCAACTGAAGTATCCTACGATAGATGATTGGATAAAGGAGCTGTGGTACATATATACTATGGAATATTACCCAGCCATAAGAAGAGATGAAATACTGCCATTTGCAACAACATGGATGGACCTTGGGATAATCATGGCGAAGCGAAATAAGCCAGACAGAAAAAGTTGAAAATCACATGATATCACTTATATGTGGGATATAAACCTAAAAGCAACAAAGGAACAGGACAAATAAACAGAGACTCATGGACATGGACTATAGACTAGTGGTTACCAGAGGGTAGGGGTGGGGAGAGAGGAGAGGTAGACGGGGTAAAATGGGTCAAATATGTAGTGACAGAAAGAAATCTAACTATGGGAGGTGAACACACAGTGTAGATATATATATGCTTTAATGTTAAAGTGTATAGCTGAAACTTGCTGGATTTCGCTAACCGATGTCACCATAAAAAAAATTAATTTTTTTAAAAAAGTTACATTTCTTGCACCCTGAATCTCCAGCCTGATATCCAAAGACATCCTTACATTCCTTTCCAGCCACTTGGGGCCTTCATGATAACATTCCATGCTAATTGTTCACTTGTATGAGATTTTCCATCACTATTGACTTCAATTAGCATCCTTGGGTGATGGCTTATCTATTGATTCTTTATTTTATCTGGAATAAAAGGAAGACATTGACTTTCCAATCTGTAAGAATTTAAAGTTATAAATAGCCAACACTGCATGTAAGTTTATTCAAATGAACAAGTAGATAAAAGGTGGAAGCTTGGGACACTACTTCCTATGGCTCTCCCAGTTAAGCTCTCTTCAGCAAGAGGAATGAAAATTGTAGTTCAATGCCTGTTACTCTCTTATCTTATGTCACATACATGCAGCTTCCAGAGGGAGGAGGCCCTGCTGCAATGAGCCACCGAGTAAACAAACAATTGCCTGAAACACATGTGTGGTCTGAAAGTTGAGCTCTTTATAAAGGTGTGGCTTTTGGCTTTCTTAGAAAGAAGGGGAAGTGAGGAAATACTACTCCAGGAACAAGAAAGTTTCCTTCCCATCTTCTCTTCCCTATTATGTAAGAATGCTTTTCTTCTGTCATTCACAGAATGCTTCTGCACAGTGTCGGGGTGTAGGCACGTCAGTGGAACACACACTGGGACACTTCCTCCAAGGCAGCAGAGCCCACACAGAAGCAGTTTTCCACTGCAGGTGACTATTTTCTATTTGGGTGTGAAGGAAGAAAGGTGACTTGAATGAATATGATTAAGCTCCTGACTTGAGATGTTCAGCACATGGCCTTGTTTCTGCTTTTCTTTAAAGGAATGATTCTGAACCCTAGTGGCTGAGTTTGGCTCCCCCAAACACCTGGATTTCAGTATCTGAAATTTTAAGCTAATTAAAAAAACATAATTCCTACTTAATATAGCTTTTATCGGCTGATATCAATTTAATATGATTTTTCCCAATGTTAATTTCAAGTTCCAAATATAGTCTCATGTAATAGGCGGCTCACACAGAATCCAGTCTCTCCATTTCACTAATTCTACTGCAGATAAGTGTACCCCATGTTCTGCAGCCATATCCTTGTCATCCTGGGAATTTGGTCCTTAAGTAACTAACCTCTTGTTGGGAAAAAAAAATACCAGTCCTGGTCTTCATCCCATTTCTATACTCTACCAAGCCCAGGTTTGGGCAGTTTCCAGTGTTCTTGTGTCTAGAGACTTCAGCTGCCTCTAAGACTCTGAATATTCTTGTTTTCCTCACAGGTCTTTTGGGGAGCAACTCACCATTTTAGCTCTCCCTTTTGTTGGCTCTTTCGCTCTTTTTCTCCTTTCACCCTGGGAATTAAAGGTATGTACTCTGCAGTGTAATTAACACTGGCTTTTAAGTGAGACCACAGTCCAAAATAATAAATGAGATTTTAAACATTTGAGGTGGGTACGAGCCATGTTGTACATTTCAAGACTGATATTCTTGCAGAAGCCATTGTAGAGATGACAAAAGGCAAATGCATCACAGATGCGGGTGAAACAAAAACAAATGAAATAAAGAATATGAACAGACATCGATTTTATAAATGATTTTCTATTCCTAATTAGGCTTGATACCACTATGTTTGGTTACTGGTGTGTTTCACTCATATCTTTTGACCTTCTTAAAAAAGGAAATCATGAAGTCACTTCAAGGCACCCACATTTCAGTTGCATTATGTGGCACAATAGTTCACGGTAAGAGCCTAGTAGCCACCACACCTACAGTAACACCTGGCTTCTTGGCACATTGTGTGCTGCTGGGATCTTTCATTACTCGTGACAATGTGGCATTCACCCCACAGCATTCTACATTGCTCTATTTCTGAACTTGGCATATAACAGTTATAAAATGAGATGAGCGGATTAGGGAACCACGACACACAGCTCTGGGAACCCACTAATGCCCAATTTACTAGTCCAGGTATGAATGATGGCTGTAAACTAGAACAGTACTCAAAATGACAAAGGTATGAGCAGAGAATGAATGATTCTCTAACAGCTTAATGCAGACATTGGTTTGTTTTCATAATCTTAGGCTGGGTATACACAGCTTGATGAAAGCTTTGAAAAACTGAATATAATTCTTTATGAAAATCAAAAGCACGACAAGTTATGTTTTTTAAAAAACTAACTGTAGGGAACTGGATATTTTCATTGCACCAAATTATCACCCCACTGATGACCTGCTAATTGACAAAGGGAAGATGCATCTCTCCAGTAAAGAGAGTGGCGATTGCCACTACTTTAACTCAGGGATCAAACTTGACATCACCAATAGTAGGGCAACCAGGCTTACTGATGTCACTCTCTATGTAGTAGATAGTTTCATGTATGGAGTATTCTTCAAAATGTATAGCCTGACTCTCATCAAGACTTTAGATCTAAATTCCGAAGGATATGTAGAAGATGGAAGAACAAGTTAAACCACCATGAAAAAAAAGATCCAAAAGTCCAGAATTGGGGCATTCTATAAGACAACTGGCCTGGCCTCTTCAAAAAGTCAAAAGCATGGAAAAGGGTGTGTGTGTCTGTGTGTGTGTGTGCACGTGTGCACATGCACACACGCATGCCATCCTATTCTAGATTATTAAAAGAAACGGAAGACATAATACAGTTGACCCTTGAATGATGCAGGGTGCCAATCCCTGCACATTCAAAAATCCACATACAACTTTTGACTCCCAGTTGAGCTTCAGTGTCCACAGGGGACTGGTTCCCGCACACCTAAATCCACAGATGCTCGAGTCCCCTGTGTAACAGGGTGTAAAACAATGCAGAGTCTGCCCTCCGTATTCCCAGATTCCAAACCTTGGGAAATACTGCTTTTGACTTTGGTTGGTTGAATCCGTGGATGTGAAACTCAAGGATACGGAGGGCCGATTGTATATTTACTGAAAAAAAACTATAAGTGGACCCGCACAGTTCAAACCTGTGTTGTTCAAAAATCAACTGTAATTTTACAAGTTCTCCTCAACTGGATTCTAAATAGGAAAGAAAACTATAAAACCAAGGTTATAATTTGAATGTGAACTGGGTATTACATGATACTAGGGAATTAATATTCATTTATTAAGTGGGATATATTGGAATTAGGTTATGTAAGAGGAAGTATGCTGAAGTTCTTGGGGGTGAGTGACTTTAAAATGATTTGACAACAACAAAATATAGGTAGGCAGATGAAGCAAAGATGGCAAAAGGATAATTTTTAATTAAAGGTATTGGGTTATGGGTGTTCATTGTACTGGGTTTTTTTTTCTGTTTCTGTACATGTTTGAATATTTTTATGATAAAATGTTTTTAAAAACCTTACCTTTATTATTTAAGTTCTGAAAATTGGATGTCACAAAACTAATTAGTTTCTCTCCATCCATTTGAACCTGATTAACTTGCTGAATTCACCAAAAAATAAAAATAAACAAATAAATAGATTACTAATAATTAAAAAAACAAAACAAAACAAAACAAAAAACAAAAAAAAAAAACAAAGAAAACTAGGTAGAACATGCAGCCCTCACATCAAAAGTCATCCACTGGCAAAAACAACAAAAAGGCAAAATTTAAGCTAAACTACATCAATTTCCCTTTAATGATCCTTATCTTATGAAGAAAAAACAAAAACTTAAAGTGGTAACTGCCTGATTTTATGTAAGCTAAAATCAGTAAAATTGATTATTTGCAGTTCTGATCAATGAATGATTTTTTAAGTAGATGGTTAAAAGTGAAAATTATCTTGCTAATTGCAAATTATTTACTGTAATCAACTTTCCAATGTTGTAATCTGTTATAACCAACTTTGAGTTGGAGCATAGAGAGTACCTGGCAGAAAAAGACAACTGGACTTAGGGAACTGCCTATAATTTGTGAATAATTGTGCCAGTTTGCAAATTGATAAAATAATTTACTCCTCACATCTATTTTATTTATTTGTTTGTTTGTTTGTTGTTTGTATTGTGGCGATCACATCTATTTTAATTAGCTCACCTTCCTAACTAGATAGATGTGTAATGTATGCTAATTAAATAAAATATTTATATTTTACTGCATATGTTTGACTTAAATTGTCCCGATTTAGTAGTCAAATGTTGATTTACAAAATTGCTGAAATTCATTTTCTCTAATACTACAGTGATTATCTATTGGGCATAATGAAAATGGCACAGGACTGAGAGCTATGAAACCAACATGATAGGCCATGCTTATATGCTTATATACTAAATAAAGATCTGTTTGACTTTGGGCCAGACTTTAGCTTCTTTGGGCTTTAATTTCCTTATTTAAATATGCCAGTGGTTGGAATAAAGGCTCTTAACTTGGGTTGGAAGGATTCATGAATCCCCTGAAATTAAAATACAGTCATGCACATAATGATAGGGATACATTCTAAGAAATGCATCGTTAGGTGCTTTTGTCATCTTGCAAACATCACAGAGTGCACTTACACAAACCTGGATGGTATAGCCTACTGCACACCTATATATAGTATATGTAGCCTATCGCTCCTGGGTTACAAGCCTATATAGCATGTTACTGTACAAAACAACATGAGATGAAATCTAGCACAAGAGAAAAAGATGCGATCAAAAGACATGGTAAACACGAGATGCATGAGGCTGTTGCTGGCATAACATGACACACAGTTTTACAGCAATTATTTTTAAGTAGAAAGAGTACATTCTAAAATAACAATAAAAGTAACAGTATAGTAAATTACACAAACCAGTGATGTGGTCATTCATTATCACAGTTTAGTAGTACATACCGTACGTAACTGGATGTTTTACTTTTATAAGACTGACAGTGCAGCAGGCTTGTTTACACCCACGTCACTACAAACACAGGAGTAACACGCTGCGCCACAATGTTATCACAGCTGCATTGTCACTAAGCGATAGGAATTTTTTAGCTCCACTATCTTGTGGGACACCATTGTATATGTAATCTGTCATTGATCAAAACATCATTAAGTGGTGCATGACTGTAATTCATGTGTGTTAGTGTAGAAGCATTTTTATGAGGAGAAGTTTGACAGATTACACATGGGAGTTGCGGCAACTCTCATCAAAAGGTATTGACTATTTCCCCATCCCTTGATCTGGGCTGGCCTACTGACTTGCTCTGACCAACAGAATGAGGGGGAAGTGATGTTATGTGACTTCCAAGCCTTGGCCTTGAAGCTTCTGCTATTGTTCTTTCGAAATGCTGCTCTCACCATGTAAATTAGCACTGGCTCTCTTGCTGGAGACAAGTGGCTCAGCTGACAGCCAGCAACAACCACTAAACATGTGACAGGCTATTTTGGACAAGGTAGCCTCAGCGAAGCTATCGGATGACTGAAGCTGCCTAAATGATCACAGACAAAACCAGCAGAAGAACCACCCAGCTGGGCCTAGCACAAATTGCAGAACGGTGAGCAAAGTAATGATAGCTATTTTAAGCCACTAAATCTGGGGATGGTTGATTAAACCACAATATCTAAATACTTCAAGAACGTAGTTAGCTTTTATCTAATTCTCAAAGGTAATGAATTACTGAATTTGAATTATTTAAAATTTTAGGATCGCTTATCTCTACTTTCTTCATAAGCTATGCCACAGTTTATATTTAATTTGGCAAACCCTGCATTCCAACTTCACTTTAAAGTAAACTCTAGAATTTTTGAACAGAAGAATCAGCAAGTTTTTGAATCTGTAGTTCAAAGACTTTTTCTACTTTCTTCTTGAAAAAAAAAATGTGAACAGTGTTCAGGCACCTCTTTCATTCTCCACATTTTTTAAAGATTAAAGCAATTTCAACTGAAAATTCTATTAATATTCTGGTCTGTTATAAGTTGTTTGATCTTGTTTAGAATGGCTAGCATTTGCTCCTAAGTGATCTTAGTCTTCAATTCCCCTCTTACCAAATTTTGCTCCATGCTTTGCAATCTAAAGAGTGAAACAGAGTCTGAGGGTGTGGCCATCTGTATCTTCCCAGTTGACATAATATTGACAAAACGCCAGCATAGTCCTACAGGGATTCTATACTTGCTTTTGTTTCAAACAACCATCTAACATCTTCATGTTAGCCGCCTCCTGGGTTTAGTCTTCCTGACTCTTTTCTCACGTATTCTTGACAGATTATTTTTGTATCATACTTGTTTTTCTAGATCAACTTTCACATTTTACATACATCATTTAAAAATATATCTGATCTTATCAGACAGCTTCCTGCAGGAAGACACTAAACCTTTTCGACTACCTTCCATTTTCTTTACTTCTCCGCCAGCCCCGCTTCCCCCATGCTTTGGACCATGTACAATAGCAGCATCAGAATTTTATTTTAAGGAGTCTCCCCCACTTCTTTTTGGAATCTCAGACTGGGAGGTCAAAGTCAGGCTTTTATAATTTCCTGAGATATTTTAAAACTCAAACTAACCAAGTGTGTGTCTGGCAGTGATCACATCCCTCTGGAATTTTCTGATGGTCAGGTGGCCCTCTTTCAGGAATCCTGCCACTTCTGATTTTCCATTCGGGGCCTCTGTGTTGGCCAGAATTAGAAGCAGGGTGCTAATCCTCTTCATTACTTCCTCTCCCTTCTGAAAGATGAAATTATCATGTGGATTAGTGATTCCTAACCTGGCTACACATGCAAATCACTTTGGGGAACTTTAAAAAATGTCTGGGGCTCTACCTTCTTTAATTAGAATAAGTGGAGTCCGCCTATCAATTACTTTTAATTCTGGGATTGTTCTAATGTACAGCCAGGGCCGAGAACGCTAACTGAGGCAAATCATGGATTTATCAGATGTTCTGAGTCTAGAAAATGAGACAGCAGATGCATGGGTAGTTGATGGCTCCATCATGAAGATTTTGAATGCTTCTTGTCTCTAGTCCGTTAAGTTTCTACACAGAGAATTCTAGATTGTCTAAATAGGATAACGACAATCGGAACCATGATATTACTTTCTGATTATTGATATTAATCTCAACACGGCTCTAATATCGCTAAACAAGTTGAAGCTAGACAGCCAAAAGTCCACTGAGAAGTTCAAAAGACAGTCTGGGACATTTGCTTTTCTGAAATTCCAAATAAAGATGAATTACATTGCTCTTGATGGTTTTTCTTATTAGTAAAGAGAGTAATTTGACAAAGGGAGTATATTTAAATGAAAAAACAAATTTTTTTTCCTTTGGTCAGTTTTCAGGATGTTAATTGTTAGTCAAAAGGAAATTGAGATGTCAAATACATTAGTTTTCTGAAAAGTTATCTTTCACCACACATCATACGCACCACACATGTGGGCTTTAAAAACTTTTTAATTCTAAATGTTAATTCAGAATTAAATGTTAATTTGCACAAAGTATGCAAATGTAATTTTCTACGAGGCTATTGTTCTCCTTTCGTGACAGAAATGGCCTTATTTTTGGTTAGAGGCAGAGCTGATTTTGGTGTCATTCTCAGAGGTAAGCTAAGTGTCAGCCAAACCAGGACACTTAGGAGTGAACAGCAAATCGACCCTGAAGTACCATGACTTGGACTGAGCATCTCTTTGAATGACCTACTGAGAGCCTGGCTGCACCTCGGCAATCACAGCACATCCTGGGAACTGACGAGCGTGATGACGCAATTTGGTAGGTGCTGTTATACACTATAGGCACGCAGGGGGGTTTCAGCCTCCGATGACTTAAGAGATGACCGTGGGAGAACGGTCAATGCTTACTCAAGGAATAAAAGGCGTACAGTATTCTAAAACTCTAGCTCTAATCTGTTCTGAGTTAGCTGTATAGAAACTGCTATCTGGGGACAGTCGAACTACAGAAGTAGTCTGTAGGAATCCGAAAACAGACAACAGAAAGGGTAAGCAACATTCTCATGTTGAAATACTGCAACTGCTTTCAATCACGCAGGCCCTTTTGGAATCGCATGCATTTTTGTCAATATTTTAGTGTTGCAAATGTTTTGCAATATGGTTTCAGTTGACAAACTCTCAGTAAGGTATTTTTCTACTTTCTAAAGAAAATGCATGTAGAAAATGGTGTCAAATAACATTAAAGGGTGTGTTCTGAAACTGAACACTAAGGAAACTAGTGTTGGTTCTCTCTCCAATGCTAACTCATGCCAACCTGAGCTGAGATTACAGGAGTCTGAAAACAATGCATGAAAAGATGGTGGAATCAAAAATAATGACAGACAAAACAAGACAGTTCACAGCCGAGTGAAGACAACGGATCCAGAGTTTCCTAAATTGGTAGACTTAACTCTCACTCTAGACTGAGTGATTTTAATATCACTTTTATTTTACTCAGATAGACATATCTAAATACACACAACTGTTTCCTTATCCACTGCCAACTATCAACACTGAAAACAACATATACTTTTGTTCTGCATTAGGGCAAAAATGGCAGATCCATGCACAAGTGTTTACAGAAGCTAAAAAAAAAAAAAATCAAGTTGCATTTCTAACTCCTACCAAAATTGTACAGTCTTTCTAAACAACTATGTTGACTTTCCTGGAGAAAAAAGATTCTCATTGCTCCAAATTAAGGTTCACATATTAGCAGAGGAATTATTGGTTATGACTGATTGAAAACAACGTGTTCATTTTATAAATGGTTTGCCATTGGAAGGCAAGAATGTTCAGATCTCAGGTGTACATCAAGGAGCTGGGCTCTCGGAGCAAGAGCCATCTTGGCAGAAAGTCAGTCACAATGTTCGGGCCTCAGTTCCCATTTACTATGTAGTTACCGCCCTATTGCAACAATGTGCTAATAACTTACTTTCATTTTATGACAATGGTTAGGATTACCATTGCTTTTTCCACCTCTTTCTTTAGTAGTGCAGGAAGAAACATACTTAGTACTTCAAATGTTTGGGTTCTGTGTGCAATATAATCAATCTCCTGATT
>NW_006431918.1:14599350-14621154 GCF_000325575.1 Pteropus alecto | reverse complement strand
TCCTGCTAAGGTACAATTCAACCAGGATTGCACAAACGACTTCGAAAGAAGACATTGTACCTCTTCACTTGAACTGAATCAATGTGAATTAATTTAAAATGTCAACCGATTTCGATAAAATGGGCTTGAAAAACAATACCGTTTGGGTAAGAAAGGGGTTAATGAGGAAAATGTCATCCCCACTAGAATGCCATTGGAATGCAAAGCAACATTTATTTGCATGTGTGGTATCTGTAAAAGGTCCAAAGAATTTTGTTTTTGGTGTTTTGAATTGTTTATAATGTATTCTTTTTATATTTCGTCTACTAACAATTCCCAGAAATGATGGAACTCAAAAGATGGAAAAATGTAAATTCATTTGGGTTTTAAGAAAATTACCAGTTGCAACATCAGCTCTAGCCACAGTTTATAAAGCAGGTGATTATGGGGACAATAAAGAAAAATGTTATTAAATCAGTAACAATCCCTTAAATCTTGCCAATTCTATGATAGCGCCTGTAAGTCTGACACTCCAAAATAGTCCATGACAAATTTTGCAATAAAATTTCACTAATAAGGATGCTCATTTGAAAGTATGTAGTTTAGATATTCCACGCTGCAGGACATGAAACACACTGGGTAATTCCTTTGACGTTGTTATGTTTTATTAAATCATTTACCAAAATAAAGCAATCTATTATTTTAAAATCAATTCTTTTAGGGTCACTAACTTTCCAACAGACTAGTTTTTCATCACACTTTTAGGTTATTTTTCTCACACACTTCAGGTCAGGGACTGCTTCATTAAGAACTCTGGGTTTCAAAGCAACCCCATTTCCCTCAGGCCCAGGGGCCAGAGCCGAGCACTGTGCTGAGAGCCACAGGGCATCAGTTAACAATGAGCCAGGACCTCGGAGCAAGGGCTGTTTTGGCAGAAAGTCAGTCATAATAATGTCCCGGCCTCAGTTCCCATTTATGGAGGAGTTACTGCCCTATTGCAGCAATGTGCTAATAAATTACTTTTATTTAATGATAATGGTTAGGATTACCATTGCTTAAACTTTCAATGTCTTGATCGGTTATTTGAATGATTCCCCTAGGCTTTCAATAATGCAAGAATAAAAGTGAAATAAAAACAGAATTAATGTTTTTATGGCCTCTCCTAATATTTCTATTTCTGGCAAATTCTCTTAGATAAGTACGTAGAGTGATATAATTCTATAGTAACGAAATCTCTTCAGAAACCTCTACTTCCATCGCTTAAAGTTTTCAGGGGGTGGGCCCTCCTTTGCATCCCTTCCCTCCTCACCCAGGGAGGAGGGGCTACCTGATTGGTGCGTTTGGAAGAAGAACCTGAGTATGCCCAGTCTGGCCCTTTTGGACCAAACTGTGCCCAGGATGAGAGGTGTAATTCATTAGGCCTCTAGAATCCCAACCACTTCACAGAAGTGAATTAACTAACACAGAATTAATATTTTTTAAAAAGTTTTAGCCACATGTCCATCCTAGATTGCTGCAACCCTGCCCCACATTCTTCACTCTGGGGCCCAGGCTGCGGAGCTCCCTCTATCGGCATCACTGCTGATATGTGATTAGGACTAAAGATCAAGGGCAGTCATTTCCAATCACATTTCATTGGCCAAAGGCAGTCACGTGGTCACAACCGAGTGCCATAGGGTGGGGATGTATACTCTGTAGAGAGGGGTACCGTGCATTTGTGAACAATGACATTGTTACTAGAGTCATCAATTCCTTCTGGACAAAAATTAGTTAAGTGACATATATTCAGTGTTGTCTCTGTTGAGAAAGAATGGATGAGCCAAAGAATTAGCTCCAGAATAATATCCGTGAGTTCAGGGCATTACAGTGGGGTTTAGGCAGCAAGGTGGACAGAGGACAGGGCCCTACCGTCTGCTGCTGCAACACAGATTTGCAATGTCAATCTAATCTCGGTTCACACTGAGTAAAGTGGACTCGGGCTGGAAACTGAAAACTCACTATCTTCCCTTAAGCCTCATTGGACAGTGCATGTCCAGAAGTTAGAGCACGATACAGACAGCATGCAAAGCATCAGAAGGGCAGAATGGATGGTCACTGAGCCCCAGCAAAAATCTTTGCCCGCGCTCCCTCCAAAGTTGCTGTTCTTCTCGCTTTGCTGTGAAAATCCAAAAGGGAAGCAAGTAGAAGTGAGGCTTTGTGGCGAGAGAGGTAGATGGAGAGCAGTGTGATCCAGCACACGCATCCTTTCAGCCTATGATTTGTGGGTAGCAGGGCAGCTCTCCTGCATGAGGCTCACCACCCCCAAGTTTCCCCCAGCTGGGGACAGTCACCTCACCACCTGGGCCATCTACAGGACTCCGAGCCTTCACGAATCAGCCGTGAAACACTCACAGAGCCTTGTTCCCTGTACCAGCCAGGGTTCAATATAGGAAAGAGATCTAGATCTTTCAAGCTTAGAGGGATTCAATACAAGTTATCAAGTGGAAGGGCTGGAGCTGTCGAGTCACCGGCAACCATCAGTGTCCCCACACACACGAGGCTGGTAACTAGTTAGAGAACCGTAGAATTCAGTCACTGCCCACACTCCTGCCTTCTGGAGCCCTCTTCTGCACCTACACAGCTATACAAAGAGAGTTTCCTCCTCTTCTCTGCCTTTCAAATCCAACGTGACTACATTTCACTAGCAGAACCTAAACTGCATTCTAAACTCTTGCTGCAGAGGTGACTGGAAATGATAGTTCTTAAACTTCCAGACCCTGCAATACAAGGTGGTGGGAACCTAGGCGTGCCAAGCGCTGCAGACAATAACTAGCACTGCTTTCCTACCGGGACTTTGCAATGAATCACATTCCTTAGTGGTCTGTCCAAGTATAAGGTGTACCAGGACCTGTATTCTCCTGAGTTCCCCTCAAGATAGGGAGTCCCCAAACTTAACCACTGAGAGCTGGAGTTATTGATCGAGTCACCCTCCTCCAGATCTGATCTCCTGGCAGCCTGCGTGTTAGGGGATTGGCTTAGCGGGAAGCAGGGTTCATGGAGTTAAGATGGTACTAAGGCCAAGAACTCAGGAGCACTTCCATCCTGCCCTGCCAGTTGCCTTCCCACACCACACCCCTTCAAAATTTTACAGGGCACTGGTTGTCAGGGTCTGGTCCTGGGTCAGCGTATCTGCTACCCTTGGGAACCTATTACAAACGCAAATTATCAAGCCCCACCCCAGATCTGGAGAGTCAAAAGAAGGGGTGGAGCCCAGCAATCTCTGCTTTACCAAACCCTCCAGGTGATTCTGCCACATCCTAAAGTTTAAGAACAACTGCTGCAGGGAATTAGATATTTCTGGAACAATAGAAAACAGGCAACAATGCCCACTTGATTACTAGGGCAATACCAGCACGCAGCCTGCAGCTAGGTCCAATCTCCCCCAAAGTTCCAATCTATACCGCCTTTCCCTCTTGCTGACCACATGGTATGGTAACCCAAAGCCATGGCCAACATGTTTTCAGGAGAAGAGAAAGAGGGAAGGCCATACCCAAGCTAGGTCTTGGCTCAGCTAACCAATCCTAGCAGCTGGAGTAAAAAAAAGAGAGAAAAGGTTGACATTCCCTAGGGCAGGCTCTAGCAGGTCCACTTACTAGGAAATACTTGAAAGAGCGAAAGAGAGCCATCACCTTTTAAGACAAAATGATCTGCCTTTTAGTAAATATATTTTAATTAGTGTCCTGAAACTTGAACAATAAAAGTAGTATCTGCTCTTCTTAGGAAATGGGATAGAGAGGAAGAGGATGGACAGAAGCATTCTTCACCCCCGGCATCAATCTCTAAGTCCCTAAATTGCTTCCTATGGTTCAAGGCTATTCCACGTTTCCCTGTTAAGATAGTGAGTCCCCGTTCCAAAATTTCTGACTCCAGCCATCCTTCTCCCACCCCTATACCCAGTCTGGTTCTGCTTTGGTCTTTGCTGCAGGGTTCCTGTTCAAATCCTCCTACTTCCACCAGTCTCTGAGGCTGGGGTATAGGGGATGATCATGCACAGTGTCAAGTCTGCCAGGGGTGCACACTCATTGTAGCTCAATGTAGTACATAAGGGGGCAGCAGGGGCCTCAGACTGGCACCCCAAACCCGAAGAGCATAAACACCGATGGGATCCTTGTTAGAGAAACATGGATTTTTCTCAACGCATAGCTTTCCTATTTCTTTTTAATGTAATTCATGGTAAGAAATACATTTTACATTGTATGTATATACGAAAAAAAGATTTATGAAAGAATATCCTTACCATCCTTCTGATACTTTCTTTTCTATTTCGTTTAAAAAATGCCAGTCAAATCCCACATTATTGATTTCAAGAGTTACTAATGGTTGAAAACCTGCAGTATGAAAAACACTGCTCTAAAGTGCACACCGTAACAAACACACCACGGGCACCACCATATAAAAAGCAGCATTAGTGGCACACAAACATCATCACTGAGGATGCTGAGTGCTCTATGAGTTACTGTCCTTTCAATTAAAATCTTAAAATTGGTATGCTCCATAATATCAACTCTATTCTCTTAGTATTCCAGTGAGGAAAAAAAAGAAAAAAGTTACTTTAATTGAATTCATCTGAGCTTCAAATTTGGTGATGCTTTACAACAGCGGCACATGTGGATGGCTGAATTTTCTTTACCAGATTAGCAGTTATTTTCCAAGTTTTAACAAACAGTTTTGTTCAGTGAAGTTTGGTTTAAATCTAGTAAATCGATATAATCGATATAATTGCATAATGGAGTCCCTTCCTTCTCCCTACGAAATAACAGTAGTTCAAAGACTGGAAACATTTCAAGGATAAAAAATGAGGTTTGAAAAGTGAAACGCGTGCCTCCATATTAGATTCAGACCCTCAGCCGTCATGGGAGGGAACCTCCGAGCCTTCCTTTCACAGCTTTCTGCCTCTTTATAACCATTCACCTACTCTGTCACTTAGGAATAGGTAGGCCACGGCACACGACACCAGGAGACCTGATCCTGTACCCAGAGCTGTGCGCAACCGAGGCGGCGCGTGCCCTCCCGGCCCCACACGTCATCTGCAGCACAGACAGATACAGGATGCTGGCAGATTGGAACCGGCCTTCACCTTTCCTCGCTCTCCCTCCCCAAATCAAAACCCACCGTAAGCACTGCGAAGAGCCAGGAAACCTCATGGCTTTAATTATTTCAATTCCCCAAGCTCCATGTGGCACACAGGACATCTCGTTTCCCTTTAGGTTTGCCGTTTTCCTGCGAGGAGTGCAGAAGAAGAAAAAAGCCAAGTTTTATTTCCAAAGGGCCAAGGGCGCAGACGGAGCGCCAGCCGGGGGCTGTGCTCTGCCTTCCACTGCGATGCTGCGCTCCGCTCTGCGCTGCAGGATGCTCCTCCAGCTCCAGCAGGGGTTGAGAGTTGGCGCCACCTGGCTTCTTAATGGAGAACCAGAGGCAGGAGACAGAGGAGAGTGAAAAGGGGCCCGCGCCCTCCTTTCCACTGCGGGCACCAGCCTGGGCTGGGGGTTGTGCGCCTTCCGCTTCAAAGCCCCCAGGGCAAGCGGGCAGCTGGCAACTAAGCACTGAGGCTGGAAGCGAGGCAATTACTCTCCTAGGAAACGAAACGAAACAAACAAACAAAAACAAAAACCAGGAACTTCCCTGCTACTGATGTTTGAATAGTGGATTCGAGGTTTAAAGCAGGTCCAAAGTGCAGAAATAACTGTGGCAACTTAAAGCAGTAAAAATAAGCATCGTCCAGTTTCATTGATCAGCTCTGACTCCTTCCTATCAATTACCTGTTCTAAACAAACTTCCTGCACCAGCCAGTGGGAAAAGAAAGAAGACAGGGGAAATGGCATCCTAGGGTTCTGACCTCCACTGGATTGCAGCACTGGAAAGGACGCTGATTGTTAAAAGAATCCCCTGGGCCTCGGTTTGTTCACATGCAAAATGGGGAAGCATTGCCTTCAATAACTGCCCCAAGTGACCGATGTGAAAATAAAATGAAAGCCCGGCAGGAAAGTGCTTTCAACGTTTCTATTTTAGTAGGAAGGTAGAGTAATAGTCGTAGTAAAAATTGTAATAGGCTATAATTACCCTCTCCGTACTCTATAAATTTGCGCTGTTTATATTTGTGTGTATGGATGTAATAGCAGAATGACTGCTAATTGGAGGACGCTGCTGCAAACTGTTTTATCTAGAACCCAGACTAGTTATCAAAAGTAATTATTTATCCACCCATCTCGGCATGCCTTTTAAAGGGTGGGATCTAGAGAAAGGTATATTTGAAAACTGCTTTTCCATGTAACCATGTAGGTGCACAAACACAGGTACATGGATACACATGCACATAATACGTGCACATTAAGTGCATGTATGAAAATCTGTGCATGCGTGGGCAATGTGAGTTTGCATTGATTATAATACTGATTCGTGTACAGTGCTACACAGATTACAGAATACTTTTGCATTCACTTTTCACTTAATCCTCACAACAATAAGGGGCATTGTTACTCCCCATTTTAAAGATGAGAAAACTAGGCTCAGAAAAATAACTTTCCCCAAATCTTGATGATACAAAGCTATAGAAACAAAGCTATTTATTTTCATTCTAAGCCATTTTCATATTCAGCATGCCGGTCACTAAAACATTATGGCTACAAAGATTAAAGACTTATTCCACCACCCTCAAAGAACTCACACTTAGTAGAAAAGAGAGAAACTGCAATCCTGTGTAGGCTATAAACTGTGTGATCATCCTGGGTCTTAGAGAAGGGTTCCAAGAAGAGGAGATAGCCAGGCTAAATCTTGCAGGACAAGTAGAATGAAGTCTGATGGGAAAGGGGGGACATGTGTACCAGGCAGAAAGACAATACGTGCAAAGACATGAAGGCAAAGAAACTAGGGTATTCGATTTAATTCAACAGAGCTAAGGCTTAGCATGTGTGTAGGGAGAGTGGCAAGAAAGGAGACTATAAAGAGCATTATATGCTCAGCACTTGGGTTTTCCCGGTCTGTGGGGAGTGAATAAAAGATTTAAAGTAGAGAAATGACATGATCAAATTGCATTACTCTGGCTGCTGTGAGGACAAGACTGGAGAGTACATTGGCAGTGGAGAAATGATGGAATGATGTAGGCTGAACTCATAGTATCTGCATTACTAAGGCAGAAGATAGGGGTGGAGAGAAGAGAGAGTAGATTTGAAAGATATTTAGGAGGACCTGGTGACAGTTGCCAGGTTATTGACCTGAGCACCTGAGGGGCGGTGGTGCCATTCACAGACACTAGGGGAACAGACTATGAGTGTGCAACAGGGACTAGAACTAAATCGTTTTGAGCACAATGAGTTGTCAAAATCTACGTACATCTACAGGGAAATGTCCTCCAGCAGGGAGTTGGATATTAAGGTCTAGCATTCCAAGAAAAAGTCCAAACTGTAGAGAAATATGTTATCAACATCAACTGAAACCACAAAATGGCTAATAACAATATTTGCTAACATGCACTGAGTACTTACTATGTATCTGGCACTGTGCAAATCACTTTTGGTAGATTTTCTCATCTAATGCTCACAACAACCTCAAGAAGTATTGTGATTAAATATAGCCCAGAGATAGGTTTTCATATAAGAAGAGAAAAGGTCCAAAACAGGATCCTGAGGATTAAGAGGAATGGCAGGAGAGCTCTTTCTACTACATTGCACAGCTATAGTTGCAAAGAACATTTTACGTAATTATCTAGCCTTAAATGCAAAAGGCAACATGTCTAACTCCAGTTGGCTGAATTCTCAGCTCCATCCTTCTCCATTCCTGCCTAGGACAACATCCTGGAAGGGCTGTCTGGGCTGTATAGCCCATTCCTACATGTTTAAGGCCCCTACTGAGGGAGACTCCCTCAGACCTGGTGCTATGCGGGGTTCTTTTAGCTACCAAGTTATCAAGGTCCCTCAGCCTGAAGGTGATAGATGAAACGACTACTTTTGTGCAGAGAAACTGCCTATTCCACTACACATCCAGAGGTGGGGAAGAATCACAGCTGTTCCCTGGAAACACTTTGGAACCCAGCCAGACAGCATCAGTCAAGCTAATCAAGGTCAACCAGGGCCAGGCAGGTAGGAGGAAGAAAGTGCCCTAGACTCAATTTTCAATATTGCGGACAATACTGAGTCATCTCTCACATCAAAAAGGTGCTCCCAAAAGCAAGGGCAGCCTTACTATCCTATTTTTAATGATGGGTAATTCCTTAGTTAGCACCTCCACCTGCCCCTAGCATTTATAATTTGGGAGTTTGCTGTGTGAGGGAAAAGGATCAGTTGAATATTATTCTGAACATTGGTTTTACTTTATTATTATTTTGCCTCTTTATTAAGTTTGATCAGGGATTTTTGTTACTCTACAGTGGATTAAAGACTGAAAACAAAAAAGACTTGCTGCTGTATTCCTCATTAGAAGAACCATCACCTTGTCCCAGTGACCCTTGAGCATTTCACACAATAGAGCTGTTATATTTAAAGAAGCATTGCCCAAGTGAAATGGTATTGACTGAGTTTTGCTTTAAACTTGCTTTAAACTCCTGCTCCTGAACCCAAGACTCTTCCTGAGCTGAATAAGAAATAGAATGAGGAGTGTGAATGAATGGTCAGGAAGCTGGAAGAAAGTATCCTAAAGACTTGATCTATGCTCACCTAAACCTATCACAGAGACTGATAGACCCCATCTTTGCTAGAACTTTCTTGGAAGAGTAAAGCACTGAGCAGGAAAACCACCTGGGCTCTCTGGCTATGTGACCCGAGAACTCAGCTCTCTGAGCTTCAGTGTTCTCATCCGAAAGATAAAGGGGTTGAAACACCTCTAAAGTGCTTTGCAAGGTTAATATTCTCTGAGTACTTAATATAAGAATAAGCAGAGTTCTGATCTTGGCTCTGTGGCTTCTCCATCTGGTATAGGTAAGGAACTCACTGTATGTTGATTCATCTGATAGCATCAGAGAATATAAAAACAGAAATTGGATTTATGGACCAACAGGTGATATATATGAGAGAGAGAGAGAATGAATCTTGACTGGTCAAGAAATGCAGTGGGTTGATGGCAAAGCAAGGTCTAAAGTCCAGATTTTCTAACTACTTGTCAGATAATTTGACCACTGGTCTCTGTGTATAAGTCATATTATCACCAGAACACTGGAAGATTTGATAAGATTGTTGTTTAATCAGCTCCATGTGTGGTGTGCTTCCTTTCCCCTATCATCATTGATATCGCTTTAAAAAAAAAGAAAGGCTGCAGGTTCTGGAGATAGCATGGATCTTCTTTTAAATGGGAGCCCCAAGAATTTAGCCCTGCCTTTAATATGAATCCTACATGTAAATTTGTGGAAGTAGAACATCCTGAGATCATTTTTCAGAGGTGACGAAAGGAATCCATTTAAGGGAAGAAGTTGGAAGAGAGGAAATTATCCAGCTTGTCCTTCCACTGAGGGCAATGTAGGGTAGTGAGCAGAGCCATCGCTAGACATAGGAAAGAGGGCACTTCCCAGCCCCAACGGAGCTGTGTGCTCTGGACAAGTAACTTTACCTTTTTGGATCTCACTTCATCTTCAGGGAAGTTTGGAAGTTGGATGAGATCACTTTAATGACCCCTAATATTCTGAGTTTTCATCTTGAGAAATTCCCAAAGCAAACTGCCTGAACTTTCAGCCAGCTGTCTCCACCTCTCTCTGCTAGGTAATTTTAAAAACCAGGATAGTGATCTAGATAATAAGTAAATAAACAAACAAATAAATAATAGCAGCAGTTAATGAGGAAGAGGTTTGCAACTGAATCTTCTTCAGACTGAAGTAAAAAAAAAAGTGCTTTGAAGGCCATTGCCTTCACTTAGTTTGTTAAATATTCATTCAGTAAAGATTTAAGTGTCCCCATATAATGAGCAATAATAACCTAAGGCCTGGGGATACAGCCAGTATATCTTGACCACATGAACACTTACCAACAGGAAAATGTGCTTTTGCGGGTATAATGCCAAAAGCGACTTGAGAGTCTCTGAATCTGATAAATGCCTCAACTCTGTCACAGCTGGCTCTGGGGTCCTGGGCAAGTCCCAGCCTCTACGGCTAGGCCCTGCAGCCTGCTGATCTTCAAAGTCCCTTCCTGGGCTGCATTCAGTTCCTGAAAGGCCTCATTGATCGCCTCCACACAGCCGCCAACTGCCTCGCTTAAACGCAAGACACCCTAGGTAACCCGAGCCTTCGGCTCCCTCCCATTTGGGGAGAAAAAAAAAAAAAGATGTGGGGGGGCAGGGATCGGAAAAAAGGAAAGGAGGAAAATACTGAGAAACATGTTTTGGCAGGCAAGGCCTTCGGAGACTACCATATGTGCTCCATATTGAGCAGCCCCTGGTCTTTGATGTTTTTTCTGAAACTAAAGACATTATTCTTTCTCAAACTGCGCCTAAGTACTACAGACATTAAAACAATGAGGCCAGAACGCGCGGACCCAGCTCTAAGTGTTTAATTCGTCCTTCACCCAAGTGCTTGCCACCGGTTAGCTCCCCTGAAGGCACCCTAGCAGCTGGCAGGGCTGCCACCCCCACCCGGCCCTATTCCCCTTTCAGGCCGGGGTTTGTTTGGATCCTAGGATGCCTTAGCGCCAAGTTCGGAAGTAAGTACTTTTCCAAATGCCCGACGAAAAAGTACCCCAGATGTTTCCTGAGTCACGGAAACGAGCCCAGGTTGGATCTGAAGCATTCTTGCGACGGCGGGTCACGGGGCGCGTCCGGCGCCCGCGAGCCCGGCTCCCCAGCGAGCTGCAGGGTGAGCCCCGGGGCCTCCCGCACTCCCCGGGTTTGCGCCCACCGCGGCGCGCCAGGGAAAGGGCAGAGCCGGGCATAAACCGGGAACGGTGTGTGTGCGTGTGTGTGCGTGCGTGCGTGCGTGCGCGCGCGCTTTTATTACGTGCCGAATTATGAATCGCAACTGACGAGCCCTGGTAAATTTACACACGAATCTTTGGGGAGTTTATGAAATAGTCCCTCGTGCTCCGATTGTAAAGTCCACCTTCTCTTTGCCTCCCTCTACTCACGGCCCGACTGAAGGGCCACCTTAATGAGGAACTCGACCCACTACGGTGGGCCCTGGCCCGCCGCAGGTTTGGAACCCAGAGGCGGGAAAGTCCCCGCAGCCACGCAGGGGGGTGGCGGGCACGCTGCACCGACTTCCGTGCGACGCGAGATTTCGCAAACTGAGGCCCCTCTAAAGTGGGCGGGGAGGGCGAACCCCCGAGAGCAGCGGCGTCCGAGCGGCCGCTGCTTCCGGGTCTCGGCAAGCGCTTCCGGGGTGCGCGCCACGCGGCTTCTTTCAGCACCTACCGATGTGACAAATGGCTAAGGGGAAGTTTAATGCTAGAAAAGAACAGTAACGACCGTGGTCGATGATAACGTCGGGGTGGGCGACACCGGGACCCCTAGAGAGCACGTTGACCTTTGCTCTTTGCCGGCGCAGAGAAGGGCCATTCCTGCAGGGGCTCGGATTGCCCGGGAGATCGGCGAAGCGAGGAGCCAGGGCACCGCCTCAGCCTCCCGGCCACACCTGTGGTCACCGGCACTCGGCCCGGCGCCCTTTACCTAGAGTAAATTCACTGGGCGCACGAGGTACGGCTTTCTGCCCTCCGGCTTCCAGGAAGGTCTCTGTACTTCGTCCTCTGGAGTGAGTCTAGACTCAGTCGAGTGGACTCCATTCACCCTGGCCCCCGAGGTTCAGAAAGGAGCACTATTGGGGCAGAGGTCACAGTGTCGCCTCGACCGCGTTAAATGGGTCAGCTGGAGGGAGCTTCCTCGCCGCCAAGATGCGGGTTATCCAGGAGGAATCGGCACTAGATTGAAAGTGGGAGCAGATCCCCCAGCAGTAATCTCGTTTTGAGCCTGAAATTCACAGAACAGGCATAGACACACGCGCGCGCGCGCTGTTATTTACAACTGCTCTCTAATAATCGCCCCCTTTCATTGGGGCAAACGTTCTGTCAACCAGGATCTATTGTCTCAGTGCCTACTGTGTGCTCTAATCTTTAGCAGTCCCTCTGGGGGATACAAGGCCACAGAAGGCGAGGCTCCTGCCCTTGAACCTGCTTCAGGACTGGGAATTAGTGGAAGAAAGAGAGGGCGCCCATTAAAATTACTTCTTGTGCTACACTTCTTTCTGGAATGAATCAAAGGCACCCAGCGAAGAATATAATACTGTACGCCAGGACTTTGGAGCTTGGCTTCCTTTTTCTGACCCTTCCTAAACCCGGCTTTCCCCCTCGGGAGATCTCAATCCCCCTTACGGAGGGTGGGTGGGGAAACAGCCCGCCCAGCTAAGTATGGGAGCCACATGGTCTCGCGAATGGAAAAAAAGAAAATCATCTCCAAATGCAACTAGGCAGGTGGGGGTAGATCGAAGCTGAAAGAGAATAGGAAATCTATCAACCCCCAAGGCAGCAGACTCCGTACCGGTGGTGAGGTGTGAGAAACAGTCAACATTTGGAGCACTGGAGTCAGAAGATTTTTGGCAGCTGATAACTTCCTGGTCTGCAATAAAGTTCACGTGACCGAGAGGATGTTTCCGTAATTCCGTTGCCTGGCTACCTTCCTCTCTCTCCAAGCCTGAAAGTTTAAGAAATTGTACTGGATCCCATTTGAATGGTGGTGCTGGCCGAATGCGGGCCCTGGAAGGAGCCCCGGCGGCAGGAGCTGCTCACGCTGGACAGGGCAGTCTCGATCTCACCGACCTGTTGCCTCTCCAGCTCTCAGCTGCAAAATGACAAAGAGGTCTCCTTTTTCGGAATGGGGAATCCAGGCGCTCCCCCTTTCCAGCCAACAGCCTGTTTGTTCCCGACCCTCCCCAAACGGTCCAAACTAAGCTTTTTTTTTTTTTTCTTTTTTTCCTATCTTTATAGAGTTTCAAGCATTTTCGGCGCCCCGGGCTCCCTCCCGGCGCAACGGCCACGTTTCTAGAACGCGATCTTCCATGATAAGCTCCTGACCACTATGGAAATTTGTGCAAGATGTTTATTTTCTTTGTGGTAAAAATTAAAAGAGAGCCTGGCGCGCACCGCAGGGCTCCCTGGGAAGCAGCGCCGTGAAGAAGGGCCTAGCACCCGCCGACCTTGACCCTTTCTCCAGCTGGGGGAGGGGTGGGGAGGAGCGGTGGAGCCCAGGCTCAGGCGATTCCCTACGGCCCAAATCCCTGGGTTCATCTTGGCCGAGGATCCCGCCACAGTGCAGCTGCTGCCTCTCGGTCCCTGTGGCTAGCTGGCTCTCGCATCCTTCCCACTCCCGGGCACCCTAGTCAAACACATGCGGACTGGTCCGGTCCACAGATGGGTAGCGGCAGGCCATGTTCCACTGTCATCATGGGGTACGGTTTTTGCGCCGGTTCCTGCCAGCTTCGAGGGACCATCCTCCCAGACTGTCGAACGTGGGCTTCCCCGACGTGCAGCGGGAGGGAGACAGAACCCGCTGAAGAGCAATCACGGAAAACACAGAATCAGACTTCACTCGCCTGGGTCGGAGAACGGAAACGCGGGCAAGTTCCAGATCACGCCTGTGAGACCAGGGGAAAAGACGGAGTTCCCATAATCTGAGTCCGCTGGGGGTAGGGAGGCAGTCGGCCTAGGGGGCCACACCTCGCTGTGGGAAGAGATGGCAGCTCCATCACGTTTCCCGCATTTCTAGGAAGAAAATGCTGAGATTCTCCTGAAGACCAATAAACGCACAGAGATGAAGATCACCAGCGCTGGGTCGGCACTTTCAACTCCCTCACTGGGCAAACGTTCCCGTTTTGCAAACGCAAAAACAAACTCAGAGAAGCCCAGATGCTGGCTCAAGACCGCAAAGCCAGTAAGTGCACAAGCCAGGACCAGGGGTTGGCTCCGAAATGCATTAAGCACTTGTCACTCAGCCTCCAACAAGCGCTCAAGCCGAATCTTCGCGACAGTCCTAATTTTACAAAGTCGCTGATCGGTCCAAGGTCCTGATGGCTTTTGAAGGGAGTATCGTTCTTAGTAAAGGAGACACGTACCTTAAACCTATTACTGGAGAAGAAGTTGTGCAGGGTGGGGGGTTAGTAAGTCTTATGTATGACAAGAGTGTCTTCTATTTTATGCCGACCTTAAGCACCGCATAATCTAATTGTTTCACGTCAATTCCGAAGCTCAGAGTCCACCCCGCGTACCACTTCACCCGCCACCGAGTGGATGCAGGAAAAACAGCTGTGGACATTGTCAACCCGTGGAATTCCCAGCTCGCAGCCATTGCGGAGCTCAAGCTACCCTGGTTTTCTCATTTGGATCCATTTCTTTTTGGTCTTGGCTAAGAAATAAATCATTCTGGCCATTAACAACCATTAAGACGCACACTCTGGACCAAGTCGCTGGTGATGGCGAGGAACCCAGAGACTCCTCTGGGGCGGTGGGCAAGGCACGCTCCTCCGGAAGCCGGGTGTGGGAGGGCCTCGACGTGACCTGCGCCTACCTCCCAGGGCTTTTCCCACCCCACGCGCTGCCGCTGCCTTCCATGCTCTCCCTCTTTTCGCAAGTCCGGAGAGCCCTCAGCGGATCAGCCCCCTTGTTTGCAGATGTGCTCTTCCCAAGCAAAGAACCCCAGAGAGACTGACGGAGGGAACCGGGCTCTAGAAACTACGTGGAGAAACTCAGCAACGTTGAGAGGAACGCACTTTAGCTTCTGTTGTTGGAAATTCATGCAGAAATATGAAACCCTTCAAATTTTTTAGACATTTTTCTTTCTCTTTTTTTTTTGTGTCTCATTCTTTTAATTTCCCGTTTGAATTTCTTGATTTTTAGAGTTTTCAGACCACCAGAGCCCCTGGGAAGAGAGGAGATGTCACTCCCAGGTCACCACCTTCCTGGTCAAAGGAAGACCAAGTACATCTCAAATTGGCAACCTAATCCCATGGCCACGGTCTCCTGAGTTTCTCTGGTCAGCCTCTTCCATTTGGTGTTCTTAAAATTGGATGTGGTGCCACCAGCCACAAGTAGCAGCAGAAACAATGGCAGAGTATGATAGGGGGAAAGTACACAAATGCAATGCAACTTCCTTAACTTGGTTTTCATTTGTCTGTCAGCATTGTTTGTCAGTGCTGAGTTAAGTAATAAGTAACTATGGGGGAAAAGTTGCAGAGTCGTTTAGGAAATCACCATAGTCTTGCTCTCTCCCACTGCCATGACTGTAAAATGAATTAATATACCCTGGTAAGTTTTAAAAGTCTATTAAATGGCCACTCATTTAGCTGCATCCAAGTTTGGAATAGTGCTCCAGGGAAAATTAGAGTCCAGAGGCCTTAGATTAACCAGAACTTCAGGAAATGCTCCTGATGCCCCCAGAAATCATCCTCTTTTTTAAGAGAGGGCTGACTATGGCTTCAGGGACTCTTCAGTACAGTTTGTCAGTGCCCTCTACAGCTGACTGCCCAAAAGAGAAGGATGTGGAGTCCTCCCGAATTCTTCTTGCTCAAGTTCAGCATCAGGAGAGCAAAGAAAAAGGTAAAGGGGAAAGTAGACAGACAATGGGGAGGTTCTGGGCTGGGACTGTGTCTTTGTAAGAGAGGAAACAGAAAGTTTCCCAAGCAACTCCCAAACTACAGTGGCCTCCTCCGCCCACAGCACATTCTTCTTTCTTACTTTCTGGCTTTGCCTGTTCTGTCTCACCCCTCCTACCTTCTGCAAACACCTCAAATCCAAAATCTAAAGCATTTTCTTGAGGTAAGCAGTCACCAGACAGCCTCTCTATAGATGAGAAGGAAGTCCATAACACTAAGAAGCAACCACTGAAGAGCTGGAAGGTGGGTGTGAAAGTAACAATGTTTGGGTGATGGAGCTCCTGGGGTTTCACTTCCAAAAGTGGACACAGGAGTTTCTAGAGCTCTGTACTCCATCCTCCTCCAGCTTAAGGGTGGGTGGTATCTTTTGCTTACTGAACAAACTCTGGCCCTGACAAGTAGAGAAATGGCTAAGGTGGCACAAGGAAGTCAGGAGCCAAGTTAACCCCCTCCTAAACCCCAGGATACTAAGCCCCAGGCTGAAAGGGGGAGCTTTGGGCTCATTTTAGATATTAGTGGTATAAGCAGATACTCGAGTCCAGTGAATCTGAATTTAAATCTTCTCAACCTTGGTATGCTCGGGCCAAAAAAAAAAAAAAAAAAAGTGACACTGAGGGACACATGTGGTATACTCTGAGCTCCTCTGCTTAAGAGAGTCCTGGTAACTTTGACTCGCTCACAGATATTTCAGAGGAATACGTATAAAGAACCCATCATCTATAGATTTCCCATCATCTATACCATCCTCTAGGAGTATATGTTAGATGCTCACGGAAGGCAGTTCAACTCCTCCTTTAAGGTCACCAAGAGACCTGGCCCAGGCTGCAGGACCCCTCAATGTGTCATCAACTCTGAAGATGGTTACTAGAAGCACAGAATGGTAGTGAGGGGGACTGGAGTTTGTTTGCATGCACAGATCTATGGCTCTGGCTAGGTCCCTCCTTTGCACCTCAGTTTCCTTGCAGGCACACAGAGTTTGGAAATACCCTCCTTACAGTTTGTGAAGATTAAACAATATGCAGCCTGTAAAATGCTTGACACTTAATAGGCTCTCATTAAAAGTTAGTTCCTTCCTTCATGTCCTGGAGGTAGGGGGCAGGCAGATTTTATTACTCTTCTTTTCTTGATGGAAGAATTGAGGTGGGGTCCTGGGGGAGCGTCAGAGGGGCACCTTTAACTTCCTCTGGCCTCTCAGATTGAAGCCCTAGGGCCACCAGCCTCAGTTCTGCTAAGGTGGCCAACTTACAGTCCCCTCTGTACCCCCGAAGTGCCCTCTAGGAGCCCAGGCACAGGCCTAGGTGAGGGCCAGGATGGTGGTGTCCTAGTGCACCAATCGAGGCCCGGTTCACTGTAACTGGACTCTGAGAATCCTCCCACCATTGGTCCTCTCTGCTATAGGTTCAGGAGAGAGTGACTGGAGTCCACTCATGCCTGAGCCAAAGAGCAAGGGACTCTTGGTTTGGGGAGTAGTGGCTTCACTGTGCTAGCTTTGATGATTTCTTCTCTACTCTTGGAGTGTTCCTTATGTCCTCCTGGGTGCATGGTTCTAACAGCCCCCTCCCACCCCACCCCCAGGGTAAAGGAGCAGCCTCACATTCTCAGAGCTGCCGCATGGTGGCCAGAGGAGGTGGTGGGGGCCATTGTGCTCTGCTGCCTCTGGTGGAATCCCTTAGTGCCCAAATGCTACCTGTTGGGTCTGGTGCTCCTGAAAGGAAGGTTAGAGATAGTGCTTATTATGCAGACCAGACCCTACTCCTTGCTCAAGGCCTGGAGCAAGACCTTGTTCTTTTAAAAATTGCCAATCTAGTCTCATACAGTTACTAAAAGTTAGAATAGTCCTCAAGTCCTTTTGTTCCCCCACCACCTCCTCCACCTCCTTGAAGGACAGGGGCTAAGACCTCCTCCATACCTGAGCGCCCCCATCCAGTGGCCATGACCAGCAACACCTTACTAGGGTCTGGAGGTGGGTCCCAGGAGAGGAAAACATAAAAAGGAAGCCAAGAACTCCACATGATGAGCGAGTAGTCCGTGTTCCTATCACCAGGGGAAAGGCAGACGATCTGGAGCGGTCGCGGGAGGGCTGGCTTGGCGCATGGAAGTATTTAGCAGGTTCAGCGGTATTACTGCCTAACAGGGTGTGAAAAGTAATATGAATGTGAAATACTGTGGGAAAATGGAGAGTTTCCAAAGCGAGGTCCTTCCGCTGCCTGGCCAGGAAGGCCCAGAGTCCCTGGTGCCCCACGTGTGGCGCCAGGAGGCGCTGCTACTGGCCTGGAACCAAAGTGAACACTAGGGGAGGGACTGGGGACCAGAGGGCGAGAGGCTGTGCTCTCAGAGATGACGGGAGAGGGAGGTGGGAGCCAAGCTGCCAGCACTGAGGAGAAACCTCAGTAATGTCCTCTGCGCTCCGCCTCCTGGCTGCCTGACACCAGGAGGCTTCGTGGAACTTCACCACCTTCCCCCTAAATGTACAGACAAAGACTTAGAGTAAAAAAAAAGAAAAAAAGAAAATCTGTAAATCAGATTGAAAACAAGATTTTACTAATTTTACGAAACAATCTATCAATCCACTGGGTTCAGTTGACGAGAGGTATGAGGATGCTTTCCGCAGTAATTGGAAGTGGAGGTGAAATGACAAGGTCCTAATTAAAAATTTCTCCGATGGGTTCTGGATAAAGAGCGCACAAGCCCGACAAGCATTCCCACATTGTGCAGTCAAGGACCCCCTGCCTTCGGTCTAACAATAATTTCCATCCCCGACACAGAAGGATTAGAACCTTTCCACCTCCCGGGCCTCAGCAATCCCTAATTGCCAAATCACAGGCCGGCAACAGGGGGAGCCAGACCACAGGCAGCGCCCCCGCGCTACGTTGGTGCCCAGGAGACTTCTCCTGCGAGGTCGAGGCCCTCAAGAAAGGCACTAGAAAAGGCCTGGGGCCGGGGTCTTAACGGTATATCGTAGAACTACCCTTCTGCCCCAAACCGAGCTCTGGACCATCGCCAGTTCTCCCAGATGCATACGAACTCTGCGACCGCCAAGCGACAGACTCCGCACGCAGGGCCAGACTGGCTGGAGTAGCACTCGTGGTCCCGGAGGCCCAAGTGCGAATGTCTCGTTTTGGGATAGGTGCCACTGCATTTGTTCGGCGCGTTGTCCGTTTGAAAACGCTTGTACCCACACAGTTGCACATTTCTCTGTTTGCAGGACTTAGTGCAAGGCGACAGAGGTGGCCTTCTTCTTTAGGACATTTCCCTAGACCAGACTGCGGCGGGTGATGGTGCAGTTGGTTGCAGCTGGTACCCGGTTTGGAAACAGACCCCGCAGCACATTCCATGTTCTAATTCACAAGTACTAAGTGGTATTCAAGAATGAGTTTGCCCATGTCCCCCTGATGTTCTCATGCAAATAACTCAACCTTCTAATCGTAAATCAAAGCTCCAAGACCTGCTTTTGCAAGGGTCGCTGACGAAAGAGACGGGGAGGGGTGTGTGTGTGTGTGTGTGTGTGTGTGTGTGTGTGTGTGTGCGCGCGCGGAGGGCAAAAGCAAAGCCTCCCACGGCGTGAGGGTGGGGAAGGACGGGGACCTGGAGGCTGCGATCGCTTGAATAAAGCCCTTGGGAGTCTGGAGTCTCAAGTTTCTGGCCTCAAGGCCTGTGCCTCGCCAGTCTTGCCCTACTCTCATCTTTCTCGCCGAGCTCGAAGGAGAGACTGCGTGGCTCAAGCTGGAGTGCGCACCTACGATCCCACACTAAGCCAGTCCCGCCTGGGCCCCGGCCTCCTCTGCGGCCGCCAGCGGCCAGACCCGGGCTCTCGGCCCTTCCCCCGGGCTCCGCTCGGGCCTGGCAACGGCCTTGCCAACCTTCCCAAGTGAGCTCACTTCCTCCCCGCGCCCACCCGCATGTTCGCGGGAATCCGCGCCTCGGCTCGTGCGGTAGCAGAGCGCGCGGGGCGCGAGACGCTGGACCATTTCCTGGACTTTTCTGGGGGCAACATCCGGAGGCTGAGAGAGATTCCGCCGGGAGGAAAAGGGAAGCCAAAACCTCTGGAAGAAGAGAAAATGACTTCATTCGTGGCCAAACGCCGAGCGCGGGGTCTGAATGCACGGAGCCCGAGGCCAAGGCCGGGCCGGGAGGTTCATCCCGAGTCCTCCTTGACTCTGGCCCAGCAGCCTGCGTCTCTCTTCTTCCTTCCTTCTCTCTCCCCCGCCCACTGCCCCCTTGTTTCTCCTTTAGTTTTCACATGTGTTTTAAAAATTCATATGTGGGCACGTTTAAAAAGCAATTTCGCATTTTAAAGTCGGCAGCAGCAGAGGGAGAATTACACATCGGATTGGATTTAATTAGCTGGTAATGCTCCTCTCATGCCCCCATAATTAAACAGAGACTCTAGTGGTGCTTCAGGGCCCACAAGTGATTATTACAAGCATATTTTACATTTACATTAAAATGCTTTCCCCGGGGTGTAATCCAAGATCTGGCTCCATTTATTCGAATTTTGAACCTGAGCACTGAGGCTAGAACACAGCTCCCCAGCTATGAAAGGATGGCTTGTGGGGGCTTTTGTTTAGTTTCTGTGGCTGATTTTTAATTTTGTCCGGTTCTGTTTCTGAGGAGTAAGGAAAGACAGTTAGTTGATGGCTCTTGAGGCCCCTTTGTATCCGGTTGGGGAGCCTTCAGACTTAGATTCCATCGTGATTCACGCCAAAAGAATATTTTTAAAAAAATGTGTGCAAAACCTAGAGCCACTTCGGTAGTTCTGCGCCAGGCACAGAGAGGCACATCCAGCCCAAGCGGCATCTTCAGCCCTGACAGCAGACGGACTGGCGGCCCTGCATGTGGAATGTTTCCTATAGAGATCCAGGACCTGGGTTTGGTGACGTCGCAATCTCCTTCCTCTTACATTCTCTTCTTTCCCATTTCATCTTTCTGTCAACATGATCTACCAACCTCTCTCCCTCTATGATTCCTTGAGAATCATCTCTAGTCTCCTCACTGGGCCACAGAATCTCTCCTGCCAAGGGACGCTGCTGGCCAGATGCGCTCACCTTGGGAAGCCACAGTCCTAGTTGTCCCCCATCCTGTCTCCGCCGCCTGACAATTTCCAGGCTCCAAGTGAAGCGCGTGTCCGTGTTGTCACCAGACTCAGGAGCGCTTTTGATGAGAGCTGCTTCCCTTTTGGAAACACAGTCCCTCTCCCCAAGAGAAAAGAATCTATTCTCCTGGACTGGCTTAAACACACACACACACACACACACACACACACACACACACACACACACACAGAGCAAAGTTCGTGTGGTGTGAAAACATCAGCCTCTAATAGCTGACTTGGAATTCAGTAAAGACTTTCAGGAAATGAGATAGGCCTGCTCAAATTAACCGCCCCCCAGATTGTCATTTCTGGCTACCTCTTCTCTGGCTTGTCCTCTACATCATTTTTTCCTTCGAAACGTTTCTACCGCAACATCCTCTTTAATTATGCCCTTATCTTTCTTAAACAAGAGATCTCTGGAAATGACAACCTAAAGAGAGAAGAATCCCCTTCCAGTTTCATTAATTAGTGGCACATGCTGGTCAGGTACCAGGAGCAGCTTTCGCTCTGAGTCTTCTCGTCTGTAAAGAAGCAGTTAGACAGGTACGTGCTAAAGACACGTTTCCATTCTTAAATTCAATACTTTTATGACAAACTTTTCTTTTGTATTTCTGAATGATTGAGGATACATATATATATATATTTCAGCAAAGTTCTGTGCTGTGATGCAGATGATGAAGATATTTTAAACTTTTGATAATGTTGTCTCTGGCAGCCTTTCTCTCTGGATACAGAAAGAGCCCCTCAGAGCCGAGAGCACCAAGCGTGGGTCTCCTGAACACAGCCATCAACCAAGTCCACTTTTGGTCACATGATTCATTAGGACCTACAATCCTCATCTGACTCTGCCCGTTCATGTACCACCAGTGAAACCCCCATAAAACTGGCCAAGAGGCTGACCAACATATGCATGCATTCATTAAAATTATGTGGGCCTTTGTCTTCCAGCCTGATGAACAGCTCCAGGGCTGCAGGGAGCAGAGGGCTTGGGATCCTTTTCACCTATTTGTGCCCTGGGGTCCTACTAAGGCATTGGTAGAACACAGTGGGTGATCTGAAAACTAATCCCCTTTGGAAAATGGCTTAACCACAGTAATTAAGGCTAAAACCTGGCAGTGGGTCCCTAAGAAGGACAGGCAAGAACCTT
>NW_006431918.1:14595502-14599310 GCF_000325575.1 Pteropus alecto | reverse complement strand
GCCAATGTAGCAACTGCCATTCTGGCCAGGTACCAGGAAGTCACAAAACACCCCAGATAGCGGAACTGGCTCCATCCTTGGCAGGGGGCCCTGAGCATGGCACTTTTCCCACAAGGCATGTTCTCTTATCCATGCATATCCGACCCCTAGATAGAGGGTGGTCAGGGTCAGTCACTGTTGGACAGCAAAACCACTTAGCCTCTCTGGGGCCGCACTGATGCAACTGAAGGTACCACCTGCTCTGTATAGGAAGCAATCAATTCTGGCTTTATCTTGTCTCTTGTTAAATTGTAAGAGACAAAATGCTTGAGGTCTGTCAAGTTTACCTACACTTACTTATTACACTGCAGAATTTATCTCTGTTGTTTTATAATACATGTGCCTTTCTCAATCCCTGCCCCCTCCATTTCTAACCCATACAAAATATCTACAGGCTAGAACATGGCAAAAACCCTCTTATAGTAGGAGGGAATTTGTTATTTATTTGGTGCATAATAATTTAGTTCTTTTAAATTTGAATAGTGGAGGCACACCATAAAATGAGGAGCCACATTCTCACAATCCTTGATAACTCCCATCTTTCTGCTTGCTTTTCTTCCTCCCCTTCTTCCCTTGTTCCTTATTCTTTGGACTCAGCCACAGAGAAAAGACATCCAATTTGGAGTCTTAGGTATCATTTGCTCTATCTGTGTTTTCTTTCCCTTTCCGGATATTTTAAATTACAGTCAGAAAGCATCTCCAACCCTGACCAGATTGTATTTGGTGTGAGTCTCTTTAAATTCTTCAAGGCTTCCTGGGGTGTCCTTCTCCCTACTCCTCCTGATCATCCAAACAGATACAAATGGAATAACTTGCATCATTCTAGATCCATAGAAATTATATTTCAATTTGCTTTTCTATGCCTTAGGAAGCTCTGGAAGGATGTGCAAGAAATAAATAACAATGGGAGAAGCAAATAGACAGATACTGAAAAAGACTATTCACATATACATTTTACCTATTTGAACCATGAGAATGTACTGCCTATTCATTAGAAATTAATCTAATCAGAATCTATATGAGAGCTGCTAGATGCTAAATGTATTTAAACACGATATTACATATTGAGGAGGATCTAGAAGACATCTACTGAGAATATGGGATTGAAAAACAGTAATAAACTTTATTTTGCTCAATGGGTCACAAGTTGGAAATGTAAAGAATAATATTTTTATGCATAAATAGAAAACTTTAGTGAGGCAAAATGCACACTACTTGAATACTCTTCTCCTATTCCCAGATAGGAGAATTTGTTAGTTTAAAGTCATGTGCTCCTCCAGTAAATTCAGGTCAGTGAAATCAGACTTGCAAAACTGACCGAGCGAGCTCTCAGGCCTAAGTGGAAAGGCTAAGCTAGAGCACAACTGAAAAAGGATTGATGTTTCCTAGTAGATGTTTGAAAATGGACAATTTCTTGAACAAGGAGGACAAGACCCTTCCATAGGAATGGCTGCCTCTCAGCCCATTCCTCCTCTGTGCAATCTTACCCCACTCAGGGTGGGCTGAACACTCTGCCCGAAGATGTATATGCCCCTTTCCCTCGGCTTTAACTAGCTCTTCAGCTCACACGAGTGTTTATGTCTCCTGCAGCTTTTCCTGTTGCATAGTCCCTGCTAGTAAACAACTTAAATCGCTCCATGGCAAAGGTCAAATTGCAAAATGAAAGGCACTTTTAAAAACTCTCATTTAAAGGTATGATGTACAGAAAACCACATGGGGAATAATCTCTGCTCTATCCACTTGTGTTAATAAACAAATCCTGCCTAGAACACAAAATCAGATCGCCTTTTTCCACGAAAACAGGTGGTTAGCTATGTGATTTCCAAGGAGGTACTGAGTTATATTGGAAACTCTGAAGAAGAAGGACCAGGAGAAAGAACAAGCCGAAGTTTGTGAGACCCATAAAGGTGGCATTTGGAAGAAACAGTGGGGCAGGAAGGAACGGGAAGGGGGTTGAAAAGCCCTCAGTTTGCAGAAGTTGAAACATATGGTGCCAGCATTTTTCAAAGAAGAGGGATAGAAAGTAAAATTATTTTTCCCCCAAAGGCATGCCTTTCCTCAAATAAAGATGTATCTTGAGGCTGGAGACATTTTCTCCTTCCACAGGGAATGCGAAGAGGCCACTTAGAACCAATTTTCATCATTTAGTTAAAATAACAGAGTGGATTGTGGAAGCTACAGAAGGAGTGAAGGTGTTTGGGCTAAAGAAACTTCAAGATCGGGCCTGGCTGGGAGTGGAAATATCTAAACGGGTTCTTCATATTTCACGTTTTATAGACAGTCTTTTCCCTAAAGGATATACTTTCATTAGGTCATAAATGCACCAACAGATGAGAAAGAGGGAACGAGTAAGAGAGGTGTGTGCAGGGGTGTGTGTGTGAGTGTGTGCGCTCCTGCTTCCGGCATGAAAGCATGGGTATGTGGGTTGGGGTGTGGTGGGAAGCGGGGTCCAGGCGCCAGGTGTATGCCACCCACCTCCGCGGGCAGAGGTCAGGGACACCGAGTTGAGGCCGCCCTCACTGAGGCTTTCTAGGGCTTCTGCTTGGCTTTCCTAGTTCCTACGTTTCCCGTGGGCCCTATCGAAGCTCCTAACTGCCCAAAGTCCAAGCATTTAGTCTCATGAAAGCCACAAAAGCCGGGGTTGGGGGCGGTGAGAGAAACGTGTTTTATCAAAAGAGTTTGTTAAAAATTTAACTCGAGAAGTTTATTACTTGGGGTCTCAGTGCCTGAGCCTTGGTGGAAGGGAAATGAGTTGTCTGGTGGTTTTCACTTCCGCTGGACCTCGATTCTGTGACGGAAGAGGCTCACCACCACCACCGCCACCACCCGAACTCTCAACGAGTGCGCCTGGGTGCCCTCAGAGGTGAATGCTCGCTTCCGTGTAACAGGCAGGAGAAGATTTTGCAGAGAGAATCGCCCTGTCTCCGCTAGTTACGTTGGTTTCTTTCAGTGCATTTTTCCAAGTGAGTCGGGGTTATGCAACCAGCATCAATTAGCCGCCTGTATTGAGTCCCGGAGATTGTTTAAATCTACAGCACTGATTTCCCACTAAGAAGCTGGTAGCAGTTTTGAAATTATTGTAAAACACCACCCGAATGATAAATTGTCTAGGCCAGATTAGCAAGACACGCGCGCAAACTCTTATGTTTAAATCACACTCTGAAATATTTCGATAGGGATCTACAAGCGACAGAGCAAAACAGGAGCAATATTTTCCCTCTCTTTTGACTTCCTGTTTCTAAAGAAAGTATTGGTATCAAGGACGAGTTAGGTAATGTGAACTAAAAGGCAACAACAGATCGCCGTCGTTTAAACCCAATCACAGTTCTTAGTTCAAGGAAAACTGTCTTTAATTGACACCATGTATATTCCTCTGCTTCTCCCCGGCTGCCCAGGCACGGACGCCTCCAAGAGTATTTATTTCTAGGGCTTTTGGAAACAAAACTACTAACCCGGTCTGCTCTGCAAGAGAGAGCTCCAAGATGGACTGCCGGAGAGGGGCTTTTTGACCCCAGTGGAAATTAGTCATATTGACAGACGCCCAGGGAAGGTAAATTACCCAGCGCGCTGATGTTACGCAGAAGCGCGCGGGGTTGAGACTCCACTGCGGCGCCGAGGGGGCCGGAGGCTCCGAGTTCATTCCCCCTGATTCCTTCAAAGCCCGCTTCTCTTCTTTAGGGCCTGAGATTTCAACGTGAAGGCGACGGAAAAGCGATTAAAAAAAAAAAAAGTGCCAGAGAGGAAACGGGCAAGAGAAAACCAAAAAAGT
>NW_006431918.1:14593740-14595481 GCF_000325575.1 Pteropus alecto | reverse complement strand
GGCGCAGGCAAGCCGTAGGACCGGGGACAAATCGCTCAAGTCTGAAGGGGAGGGAGAGAGGGAGGAGGCAGGGAGGGAGAGGACCGCGCGCCTCCAGGCTCCCAGGTCCGCCACTTGGGAGGTCCCGGCCCCAACGCAGGCCCGGCCAAAAGTCCCCCCGGGAGGCTCGCGGCTCGGGCGGGGTCACAATTACACCTCGGCTCTGGGCAAGGACTTAAAAACCAAGTGGCGGGGGCTGCAGTCTGGAAGCAAGGCCCTGCGGTCATCAGAGGGGGGCCGGGCTGGTGCACAGGAACCTTTTACAAGGCATGTGGGTACAGGGGAAAATAAATAAATAAATAAACCACTTTCATCCAGCGTAGGCAGTGAAAATAAAGCTGTCTTATAGAGGGGGGCGAGCGGGAGTTTTGAAATTCAGTGTGTTTTGCTTGTATATAGTTTTTGCGGTTTTACCTGATAACCTAGGGGGAAATCAATCGTCAGGGAAATAACTGCTAGATTTTTTTTTTCGGGATACTGCTGTCATAAGGGTTCACAGATTTGTCCCAAATCGGCTTGTGTCCCAGGACAGTAAGCAACGGTACACATCCGTACAGATCTATCATATAGACTGGGGGAGAATACTTGCATGACCGATTATTGTTGACATAAAATAGGATCTAGAGGTCTTACCTCTTTCTTTATAAAACCGAGTCTTTAAAACCGAGTCTGCAGAGCAGGCAGAATGGAACGCGTCAACAATGCGGCATCTGATTGTACCAGATATTGGACCGGAAGGCTTCTCTAAGAGTAACCAGCACGGGTACAAAAGACCCGGGTCTGGGCGCAACCACTAGGCGAAATTCGCCAGGCGGCTGCGGTGTGGGAGTCCAGCTAAGCCCGCCCTCCGGCCCCTGGCTCAAAGGAAGGACCCGACAGCCGCCCAGGCCGCAAGGTGGAGAAGGCGGCAGCCGCTTCAGCACAGGGCCGGGACTGGGGAGGTGGCTAGGTCCTCCCGGACCGTGGGCCTCGCGTCTGCAGTATTTGTAGCTCCTCTCTCAGTTCCCTAGAGGCTCTTTTGTAAGCCGAAAGGAGGTTCTCCAAGCCGCCCTCACTCGCGGGGGCGGGGGTGGGGGTGGGGTGGGAGGAGGTAGAGGAGGCTGCACGGATATTTTTGAAGAAAAATGGCTTATCTTTAAAACAAAACAAAACTCGCTCTCTGTTTCTGTCCTTCCTTCCTTTTCTCTCTTTCGCTCCCACCCTCCCGGCCAGGCTCCTGGGAACGCGCCAAGTTCCACAGTTAAGAGAACCATGGGGTAAGGATGGGTGGGGTCTAGAAATTCGAGCACAATCAGGGTGCCGTGCACCTTCCTTCTCGCCTTTCATCTCATCTCTCCGGCCACTGCTGCTCCCCGGGAGCGTTCCTAGACACCCTTGGGAGGGAAAGAAAGGAAGGGAGGAATCTCTGTTGCCTCCGAGGAGGCGGGGACGCGGGGCATTTGTTTATTTTTTAAATAAAGGTTTAAAATGAGTCCAAGTGTTTCTTCAACGGAGTTTCCAACCCGCTGTGTCCAGGGGATGGGAAACCTAGGACCCAGACTGGAGAATGTTTATTATGAAGAAAGCTGGGTCTCGCTGCGCCCCCTCTCACCTTGGAGATGCCCCAGTCCAGCTTCCCGGCTTGGGCCACAGCTGAGACCTCCGCCGCCCTGTTTCTCCCCATCCTGAATCAGGGGGCGCCCTGCGGGCAAAGCAATCCCGT
>NW_006431918.1:14586460-14593683 GCF_000325575.1 Pteropus alecto | reverse complement strand
TTGGCGCTGCCCCTCAGCATTGCCCAGCTGGCAGGTCAGAGCTCCGCGGGGGAAAAGTAGGAAGGGAAGCGGGAGCCAGGACCCGGGTTCTCTCTCTCGCCTTAGGTTCAATCCGCCCCGGCACGTCCTCCTCCCAGCTCTCCCTACGCCAGTGATCCGCCGTGCGGTCCACCTTACCTTCCTGGGGGACTCCAAGCTGCCCCCACGTCCCGGACACCGGGCCCCTACCTACCGGATTGCCTTCGGGGCCCCTCCGTGCTGTCTCGACGGTGCGGAGCTGTGGCCGGACGAAGAGGAACCAACAGGCCCGCCGGGTCTGTGCTCTTAGCAACCGGGTAGCCCTGTGGGTCGAAGATGCTCAGAGGAGGAGGAAGTGCAGAGAAAAAAGAAGAGGACCGGAAAAAAAAAAAAAAAAAAACCTAACATACACACACGCACGCAAAACCAACTTTGGGGTTGGACCTTTTCAATTTCACACGAAGCGACCTGGAGTATCTGGAGAAGGTTTTTGAAGACGTTTAGGAGGGAGGGTGAGTTTTCTGCTGAGAAACTCAATCTGCCATACAGTAGCGGCCCCATCTGGGATCTGTCACTGCTGACAGCACCACAGGGCACAGCCATGATCTTCTGCACAGCCTGCACTCCCCGAAATACCCTCCTTAATCAAAGGATGTCTGCGCGCCCGATCTCAGCTGAACGCGCCGGCGAATTCCACCCCCGCCCGCCCCCTCCCCACGGACACAGCCACGGCCCCTCTCGTCTTCCCAGTACATTAATTAAAAGCGGGAAAGAGACCGAGGCTGATGTCATTGCTCTCAAAAGATCATAAACGTAAAAGAGTCATCCTGTGAGAATCCCCGAAAATGACTTTAATGAATAATTTCAGAGACAGTTATGGCTTTGGGTGATTACTGAGCGAGAATATGAAAACCAGATTTGCAAAGCGAAGGCGATGGTCAGACGGCCTGGCCGGCACTTTCTCCCGTTAAAACCGCACCGGCTTTCCTTCATCGCCAAGTTCTAGTTACAGACTTAGGTTGCATTTTCTTCCTTACAAATAAAAGCAACAAACAGCCCCCTCCCCAACATCTTTGCCTTATCCTAAAGACAAAAATGTCAGCCCAAGACAACAGCAACAATCCACTTTAAATAGAAGGCAACCATGCCCTGGCTTCAGTGGCGGTTGGTTTGCATCTTTTCGTCAAGGAGGTATTTTTTGCCATCTTAATTTAGAATGATGTCTTTTTTTTTGGCATCTTCTCTAGGCACTGTACTTGATGAAGGTTGAAAATTCTCTCTGTTCCTGAGTAAGTCCACTGTTTGTTCTAAATCCTTTCAATGGTGGAGCAGCAAACAAGTGAGCAGCAAATGATCCCACCTCTTACAGAAGAATCTGCGGGTCTGACTCTTTAGTTCTTGTTTACCAATGGATTGAAAGATGATTTGGTACTACAACGAGGAATGCTATTTTGAAACATTCCATCTGGTCACAGGAAAGCATCAGGTTGGGTATGGTTGGTTCATGATTAGTTGTGCATTAAATATACTGTTTGAGAAAACTGGGTTTTGGTGGGGGTGGGGGCTGGTGAGTACCCTGTGATCCTTTATATTAATGATTTAACTGCCTCAAGCCTATCTCCTTTGCTTGACAATATAATCAGGGATTCTCTGGGCCTCTGGCCCACATTTCATCTAATTTCAGTAAAAGTTCATTAATGCTACTACACATAAGAAACTGTCGGGGGCAAAAGTAATGTAGGTTTTTCTTTTTATTGTTGTTGTTTTTCTTGTTTGTTTTTGAGTGGTTTGAATGATTCAGAAAACTGCTTTATTTGCCTGAGCAGGCTCTATCATTAAGATTGTGGAGAAGCTAGCTACTTGCCAGCACTGTGGGAAGCTACTTTGTGCAGCCATTGCCTGACCTTCCCCGCTTTAGAAACACAAATAGGTCCCTCTGTCTCCAATCAGTTAAGGATTCAGTTGTCTACTCCTAGTCTCCAAAGACTCTCCACCCCCAGCTCAATATTTCTTTCACCCTCTGCTGGAAATAGGAGTGGGTGGAAGTACCCCACAAGCTCTCTTAAATGTGACATTTTCACTGACTTAGGAGGAAATGATCCTCTTCCGTTCCAGATTACATGAAGACACTTTGGAGTTTGTTGTATTGAGTTGCATCGAAGAATTGAGGAGGGGTGAACGTTTGGGAAATTTTCTCAACTGGATTCCCTGTTAATTTTGATACCCTTTGCCCCCAAATAGATCTTGTCACTACACTCGAATCATGGGTTATGACTTCTTCCTAGCTAAATTCATTGTAGCCCTTGACTAAACACTCAGCGTGGGCTTTGCAGCCCGTGTGGAAATAAATAGTATCTTCTGGGGTTGTTTTGAGTCCTTGCATTGTCTAATTAAATAGAGGTGTAGGACTGATCTATAATATGGCCAATTCTCTCCCTGGAGAGACTAAATAATGAAGGCCTTGCCCTCCCTCTACCCTATCCTTGATAAAGCCACCTCAAATCCTCCAGTGTTTCACATTGGCTGTTGAGAGAGTGCCGAGGGTGAGAGACTGGCTGCAGTGGGTGTGTGTCGCCTCAGGTTATGGTTCCTGAATTCCCTGGAGAAGTTCTTGAAAATTGCAGACTTTGGGGCTACCTGACCTGCTGAATCAGAATTTCCGGTGAAGCTGGGTGAAATAAGGACCGGATTGACAATCTTTTCAAGTTCTTCGGGGATTTCGTATAATTAGCCTGGTGCAAAGAGCTCCAGCTTAAAGGGTTCTGGAGTTGGATCCATTCCAGCGACTGGGACAGAGCCCTGGGGTGCCCGCAGCAGAGGTTTGAGGTGTCGTCCTCCCGTCCACGAATTAGACAAATATACATAGTTTCTGGCTGGGCATTGACGCATAGTAGGGGACAAAGCTGTTACCGTCATCTTTGCCCTTTGCGAGGTGTCAGTGTTTGCGCCAAGGACAACTCTGGAGGGCGAAGGGGCAGGGAGGCAGAAGAGAGTCTAGCGCTCCTGCTCCTTAAATTCATTAGGTGCTAACAGCAGGTGCAAAAACGGAGGCTTGAAGAAGCGTCCCGTTCTATAATTAGCGTCTGCCACGCCGCCCCGCTAGGCAGAAACTCCCACTATTTTGGCCCAAAGGCTGTAGGGGCCAAGCGGGTGCTAGTGCGCCGAGCGCAGCCCTCAGAGCAGCCTGGACCCCTAAGAGCCGACCCCTCCCCGCCCTCGGCGGGCTTGGGCACCGCCGCACCGCCTGCAGCTGTTAGTGTAGGCGAGGAGCAGCTCCCTAGCACAGGGACAGCAGACGAGAGCCCATCGTTCAGGGCCAGATGCGGGAAGCTTTTCCAGGCGGAATGCACCAGACCAGCGAGTTGGAAAATTTAAAGTGGGGAGAGGGACAGTAGAAACGTTAACCGGTCCTGCTTCACCTTAAACGAGGGAAACAAAAACGTCTTTTGGGCTAAAAATACAAGTTTAGAAAGTCCCTGTGCGCAGGCAGGCGGCGAGTTCCAGCTGCCGCCCTGGCCCAGGGAAGACTTGGCCGCGCGGCCGCGGATTACACCCAGCTCGGCTGGGATGGCTCCGAGCCGTCTGCCCTGACGTCAGCGAGGCTCTGGGCCCCGCCGCGGCGAGATAGGCAGCGCGGCCCAGCGCGGGCGCGGCGCTAACCACTCCCAGATGTCCTTAATAGCGGAGATAAAGACGGACCCAGCGGCCGGGAATAAATTTGTAATCAGGGCTCTACCATCTGATCATCAAAGCGGCCCAAATGCCGGGAGAATTTGAAGGGAATGTGTGTGTGTGTGTGTGGGGGGGGTCGTGTTTAGGGGAGAGGCGGGGGCGCGCTCCTCGAAGGAAACTGACTTGGGCAGGGGGAGCGAGACCAGGAAGAGAAGTCTAACTTCTGTGCGAGTCTAAGTCAGATACCCAGTGCGCTTTAACTTCCATGAGCCCGCCTGTCCGAAGCCCCTGGGCTGGTATAGGCTAGTTAGAGCCTGGCAGACAGTTGCTGTGAGCGAAATGCGCGTTGGGCAGCGGCTGGATGGTCAAGCGGACGGCTCAGAGCTATCCGGCCCCCGGAAATGTGCGATATGTTTCCCCTGCTGGAGTTGCCCCTCCCCTCCTCCCCTTTCTGAACAGTTAAACATATTTTGTTCCCCTTTCCCCCGGTAGACCTAAAAACCCCACAGCAGGGCTGAGCTCGAGCTGGGGTCCTGGGCCCCAGTCTGAGGGCGGATCCAGGGTCCTTCTCTCCGAGGGATCCGTGGGCTCCATGGGCCGGAAGTCCTGAGTGTCTTGGAGACTCGGTAGCGCCCCTCCTCGCTTAGGCATCTGAACCGCAGGAGTTGGGCCCGATGGAGAGAATGGGTTCTTTCAGGCCCAAAGATCCAGAAAAGACAGGAAGTGCCCAGATTCACCCCTTTAAAGGGCATATGCCACAAGCATCCTTTCCAGATCACCTCCGCTCGGCATCTACCACCAGTCCCTTTTTCAAATCCAGGCACGTGGTTGGGACTGGCGGGCAGGGAGAATGCACGAGAACTGTGGAAGAGAAAACCGCCAGCCGCACCCTCAGCATTAGACATAGGGTTTCCTTAGAGTTACACGAATAACTGAGAGGTTTCCCGCGCTTTGCAGACCCACAGTGCGAATGTAGTCCCGGCTATTGTGGCATCCTTTGCCCAGTTTACTGTCCCTTGCACGCACGCCTCAAGTGCTCCCAAGTGTCTTGGTTTTCTCTGCAAAGGTAGTCTTGGAAGCAGCTCGAAGGCCTCTTTCTGCTCTCTGTGGCTTTGCACTTGAGCTCACTCTCACTCTCATCACCCCTTCCTGCGAAATCCGTGTGCACACAACTTACCCTCCCGCTACCTTAAAAACTGGGTGAGGTACCAGCTCTGCCATCCTCACCATGGAGAGGGGCAGGGGCAGCCAGCCCAGCAGAGACAAAGGTGAGGAGGTAGAGATCAAGCCACCCTCTACCCCCGAGAGTCTTGCACACTTGCTTTCCAAGGGGCCCAGAGGCTTCCTTCCCTGGAGCCGCTGTGGCACTCACCTCATCACAAGACGACCAGGCTGCCTGGATCTGCCACACCTGATGAGGGCATCCTAAGCCGGGACGTCCATCCTTCCTAGGTGGCCGACCTACTGGTTATCCTACTCGGAGGCTGGAACTTCCTATCGATCCCCCAAAAGCGGAGATCCCAGAATTTAGAGGACAAGAAGAACCTCAAGTGATCTTGCTGTCATCTTCTCTGCATCTTGGCCTGAAAAAGCTCTTAAAGCTGCCACCAGTGTCCTGACTGGGGGCGAAAGTCCTGAAAAATTGCAACTGGGATCAGGGAGTGCGCTCAGGTCCCACTCTTCTGAGTTTTCCAAAATACTCCCCAAGTTGTTGAGAATGGGTCCGTAGGAAAACACACACACACACACACACACACACACACACACACACACACACACACACACACACACACACACACACAGCAGGCCGAGCCCTCGCCCTGTTGGTGCTCCAGGGTTATCAGGCGCTGGGTCTGCGCCGCGGTCTGGGGCCGAGCCCTGACAGCCAGATCTACCATCAATTTACCTTCCGCCGCCCCAGCTTCCCATTTAGCTTTTAACGTCAAATCCTGCATTTTTGTCGGCTCCGGCCTGTCTAGAGAGCTTGTGATTTCGCTGCAGGAGTGATTGCTTTTAACAAAATGGCTGCAACCACATTATCCGAGCAATTAAAACAGAGACCTTTTAGCCGGTCCAGCAAGACAAGAGCTTGGAATTTTTTTTTTTTTTAAGGGAAAAAGAAAGGGAGTTAAAACAAAAAAGAAATGTATAGAGAAGAAAAGCATGGAAGCGCAGAAGAAACGCCTGCCCATCACACCACTCACTCCCCTGGGACTTGACAAAGTGAGGCAGGGATGTTGGGTGGCTGGAGTGATAGATAATCTGGGGTGTCTTGCTGATGGAAGTGTCTGGCCAGGTAGGATGTGGGTTGGGTTAGGGGGTGTCCAGTCTGCTGGATGTCTGGCCTTGGGGTTCCTGGCCAATTGGAAGGTCGAGGTGGTTGAGGTGTGGGGTCCTGGTGCTGCTGGGCCAGAGGAAATGGAGTAGCAGGCAGGAGGCAGAGGAGGCGGAAAGGGCCTGGCCCAGGCCAGACAAAGAGGACGGGTTTCTGGAGCGCGGGTTTAAAGGCATGTGTAGTAGCTGGCTGCCCCGCTACGGTGCTGCTGGGGTCTTCTGGTTCTCCTCTGCTGGTGTTTAATAAACCAGAAAAAAGTCCCCAACCAGCAGAAATGCATTAGGGCCCAGATGGCAAAGAAGACCAGCTACCCACGGCATGGACAGGCACACATGCATGATGAAGATAGCTCCTCTATGGCTCCTGGTTTGAAAACCTCACCGCCTTCACCACCATTCACTCCACTACTTCAGTAAATGTTTTTCATTCACCCCTAGAATCTGATGTCTTTCTCTTGAACGGATTAAAGTAAAAACGCAAAGGGCAGCAGGAGGCACGAGAGGGAGGGATCCACTGGGTCAAACAGACAGGGATCCCGAGAGTAATAGAAAATCAGGGCGCGCCTCCCTCCGCCTCCCCAGTGCTATAAACAAAGGCAAGTGTCTGTAAACACAGCCCCGCGCCCACCACGTCGGCCCAGCGCCCGCTGACCCGAGGGGAGAAAGTTCAGATCGCTTTGGCCGAGTTGTTCTAACCCCTCACCCTCGCGTTGTCAACTGCCCGCAGAAGAGACCCGCAGAGCCACTCGCTTGTCTCTCCCCCGGCACTTGCGAATCAGCCCGCTGCAGGCGGCAGGCTAAGAGTGGGCACCCGCCAGGCGTGGGAATCGCAGGGATATCGAGGGGGGGAGGGTCTGTGACCGAAGCCGAGGTGCGAACATCACCCCGAGGATGAGTTCCAAGATGGAAACCCTCTGGCAAGCCTCCCTAACACCAGATTTATATACGTGGAGTTTCATGAAACAAACCGCTTTTTAATACGTTTCACCTTTCTTCTCTCTCTCCTCCCCATTCCTGAATCCCTCCCCTTCTCTTCCTCCTCCCTGGTCGGCCGAGTCCTATAAGGAGCTTCAGTTTCCCTGGTTCTTAGTGCAGAGATTTGTGCTCTATTCAAGCCCAAGGGCAAAGGGGGCCTCAGGGACTTCCTTCCGGGATGTGCTGGGACTCAGGGAGACCCAACCTCCGCCTGGGTGAAGTCC
>NW_006431918.1:14583061-14586436 GCF_000325575.1 Pteropus alecto | reverse complement strand
TTCGGCTGGCCTGAGGCTGAGAAGACTTCAGACACCGCACAGTTAATATTGAGTTCCCTGTAGCTCCTTGTAAATCTAGCTCCCCCCCACCCCCCACTAGCTTTAAATCCTTGGTGGTGGTTGAGATTTCTTACTTGAGTTTACCTAAGTTCCTTGTTACCTAATCATGGACTTTTTCCCAAGGCCCTTTGCTCTCTCCCCAGGCCTGCTCAGATGAGAATCCCACTCATCTCCTTCGAGACTACAAGCGAAAATTTCCTCTTTTCCTCTTTTCTTTTTTCCTTTTCTAGATGAAAGCCCTATATTTCGAATTAAAGACTCTAATGCCTAGGATCCTCCACCAAACATGCTCCCCAAACAAAAACTGAAGCCCCCACCAAATGGCAGCTGGTTGATTTCAGAAAAACAATGACACCTTTCCACCTTCCGAGGGAACTGCCAGGCCTTTCTCTCACCCAGACCCTCCTTCAACGGACGCTCATTCGGGTGTTCTGGGGGCTGGGGGAGAGCCCAGGCGCTTTGGCAGAATTTTCACCAAGGAACCTTCTCTTTAAGGGACTCCTTGACCTCACGATGATTGGTCGGAACCACTGACTCTTTCAAATAAAATTAGAGGCAATCTTGATAATTTAGTTTACTTCTGAATATTTTAAATATTATGAAAACAAATATAACAGTTTTGTTTTCAAAACTCTTGAGGTATCAACTATTAAAAGATTGGGGTTTTTGTAAAAAAACACACAGTGGTTTATTGAATACTTACAACGTTTACACCTTCAATATTAATTAAATTCCACTTAGTTTTAGAGGACGGAAGTGCACAAAACAAGTAGCTGTTGGAAACATCTTCGGGTAGGAAACAACCACAGATGAAAGGACAGCACTAGATACCGACCCCAACAGAAATGTGAGCGGCCCCGTTTTCTGCTTTGAAATAAAACTTTATAATCCCCAGGAATATTTATATCCAAAGGCCAAGTATTAAAGATACACTTCACATACACACTAATGTCCGCTGTCTTTATCTGGAAGGGGTTGAGGAGAGGGCCACGCTGGTGTCTACACAGTCAGGAGGGAACATTCACACACAGAGAATCTACGAGACAACGGGATCCCTTACCACGCAGGAGTGTCCTCTTCATATTAAAATATGGAATGCTTTTCTTCAAATATCCACTTTTTTTTTGGAGGGGGAGGTGGGGAGCGGATGCCTCAAAGCGGGGCAAAGAGAGGGGAGGCAAATTGCACATAAATAAACCGGATGATTCCAAATGCAAGTAGTCCTTGGAGAGGAGCGCGGGAGAGCTTGCCCGGAGTCCTGGGTCTGCGTCTCGCTCCTGGGCCCCAGCTCATTCACGCTCTCCTCCTCCTCCTCCTCCTCACTGCTTGAGCTCCAGGGCCCAGACGTGCTGTGGCCAGCCCGTCCGGCCTTTGGTTTTCTTGTCGTTGCTGCTCACTGTGCTTTTCAAGATTTCGTTCTGGGCAGAGGGGGAGCGAGGGGGAGAAAAGTGGAAAGAGAAATTCAGAGAGGAGACCTGGTTCCACGCCACCCACTGCGCTCCCCGGGTCCGAGGAGACAGTGGGACAGGGACGAAGAGATGGGAGGTAGGTGGTTTCAAGTCCTAGCCCCTGCAGAAAAAAAAGCTACAAAGGTTGGTGCTGCCCTAGCTACCGCCCAGGCCTCCACGGATCTGCAACGCTCAACTACCGGATGGGCAAATTTATAAACAACCACCCGTTTTCAAGTCGTTTATGGAGGAGCTGGGGGCCTTTTCTCTGACTCCAGATGTAGGGGTGCAAGCGGGGGTCGGCGCCAAATCTGGTTTCCCTGTTTTCAATCGCAATCCCAGATCCGAGCTCATCGGGAAGATGGGGAGAAGTTCCCTCCTCCCTGGCTTGGGCCTGTTGGCCGGCGGTTCTCTCCTCCGAGGCCTCTGAAATCCCTGGTTATTCTGGAGGTCACTCGACTATGCAGCGACTAAAGTGCTACAGGCCCCAAAGAAGAAAAACTGGACAAACGGTATTATTTTCCAGGCCCTTCTTGGCAAGAACCCTGCTCTGAACACTACCACCCTAAGGGCACTTGGTAGGAACTTGAGAAGACTGATTTTCAGTTATAATTTCATGTTAACAATGACCATGATCACAGTAATATTTACCATTTGTCTTAAAATGTTCAGGTCAACACAAATAAAACGAGAAATACCCATGAAATATACTCCTCTGGTAAGTTACATTTTAACCTTATCGGCAAAGAGAAATTGGAGCTGCGTTTTTAAGTTAAAAAAAAAAAAGTGCTTATTTTATGTTTACCTTTAGGTCTTCCGGGCACAGTAAGAACCACCATAAAACTCTTGGAACCAGTGGCAGCCACCTTCTCAGGAGGTGGAAATGGGAGTCAGTAGTGAAATAATTGGAATTGAGCGTTCGGGAGTGAATTATTTTAGAAATATCTGAAAGCAATATCAGACTGAAGGCCAAAGGAAGGCTCTAAAGGACACGGAATGAGGGGTCCGGGCCAGTGTGATTTGGAAGATCAATCGCGACCCTGAGTCCGCCAGGCCCGCCCTAAGTGCCTGGGAGAGCAGCGATAACGCCGAGGGAAGTTCAGCAGCCCGAAGCATCCCTCTTAACCTCCTCCTCCTGCTGACACCCTCCCCAGCGCCTTTGCCTCTTCGGGAAACCATCCCTATCACAACCTGGTGCAAACAACCTGGGCTCAGGACCCAGCCAAAGAACGCGGAATGCCACTGCTCAACCCACTTGGAAAGAGACGGGGGAGCACTCGAACCCCGCACCCCCACCGTCCGCTGCCCCCTGGTACTAACCAGCTCCTTCTTCCTCTTCTCTTCTTTCACATCTGTCTTCTTGATCTCCGCCTTGAAGGCCTCTGCCTCGCCGTTCTGGTCGTCCTTGGCCAGAAGGTCCATGAGGTAGGCGATGTAGCTGGTGGCCAGGCGCAGCGTCTTGATCTTGGAGAGTTTAGTGTCGGCGGGCACGTTGGGGATGCACTCTCGCAGTTCGGCAAAGGCGCTGTTGATGCTCTGAGTCCTGCGCCGCTCCTTGCGGTTGGCGGTGCCCCGGCGCTTCACCGGGCGCGGCCCCCCCAGGCCCGGGGGCCCGGCGCCGGGCGGCACCCCCCCGTAATGGGAGTGGTCCAGGCCGGCTGTGCCGCTGGCGTACTCGGGGCTGTAGGACAAGGCCATGCTGTAGTCTGGGGGCGACATCTCGGGGTGGCCGATGAGCCAGCCATGGAAGTAGGGGTTCTCTTCGTGGCTGCAGCGGCTGGCGGCGGCGGCGGCGGCGGCGGCGGCAGCGGCGGCGAACGGATAGCCCTCATGGTGCACCACGGGGTGGTGGGGGAAGCCCCCCACC
>NW_006431918.1:14581743-14582753 GCF_000325575.1 Pteropus alecto | reverse complement strand
TCCACGGCCCAGGCGCCGGCTCCTGCTTCCCGGGCTGCTGCGAGGAGGCCGAATCCTCTGGTGCTCATGCAAAAGTGCCGGGATTCCCGCGAGGCTGCTTCGCGGAGTTGAGGGGCTGCACGCCCTGGCCGCGCTCCTGGCACCGGAGCTAACTCGGAGTCCCGGGACGAGTCCGAGCCGCAGTTGGAGGAGCCGGCCCGGCTCTGCAGGGAGGCTGCGGGGTCGACTGCTCACTGTGGAGCTACCTCCGTGCGACCCTCCCCTTCCCGCCCCTTCCCCTCCCCCCACCAGCCCGATCTGGGTTCTTGGGCGCTTATTGTTTTAATGAAATTTTTGGTGGTGGTTGTTTTGGTCCTTGAATGTGATTTTAGCTGCGAGTAACGTGTCCTCGCTCCTCTCGGGCTCTCGGAGGGTTTTCAGAGAGGTCTCAGTGCATCCATTTTCTCAGATCCTCTCTTTCTTTCGGGGGAAGGATCTGGGGCCCTGCGGTCGCCTGGGAGCCCGAAGGCGGCGGCGGGGGCTCTCGGAGGGGTCTGCGCGGTGGCCGAGGGAGCTCCCGGGTGGCGGCGGCTGTTTTCCTGGGTTGGACGCCGTGAGGGGAACAAGCGGATTTTCCCAGCAAGATCTCCATGTACAGCTACATCTTTAGGGCCGCTCGGGTTAATATATGTCGTCAGAGGCTCCTCACGCCAATCCCGGGGCGGCAGGGGCGGCGCCTCGCGCTCTCCGCAATAAAACTTTTTGATGTTCTCGTCGCTAATTGCCGGGGTTCTCTTCCAGGATTGGCTGCCCCTTCATAACCATAAGATAATTAAAACGGGGGGGGGCAGGGTTAAAAAAACTTTTTTATCAGCCAGAGGTTAATGCAAGTGTTTAACAGATGCTTCATTATTAAAATATTCCCCCCCACCCCCCACGTCTCAGATATTGAAGAATCTCAAATCAGGTACAGTAGAATTCCGCTTTCTTTTCTGGTTAAGGGGGAAAAAGGGAACGCAGATATGGCTTTT
>NW_006431918.1:14578840-14581676 GCF_000325575.1 Pteropus alecto | reverse complement strand
GAAGGGGCAGCTGGGCCCAGGCAGGCGCGGGGCGCAGCGGGGGAGGCTGCTGCGTGGACCTAGGCACAGGCTGGAAACGCCCAGCTCGGGTGTCTTCACTTACCCACTTGGGTTACCCGGGTCCGGGCCGTTTGGGTTGGCTCACATCATCGTGGCTGCTTTTGGAGATCACCGTTGAGCCCCCCAAAGGAATGGTCAAGCCGATTGTAAATCCTCTTATTTCCATATTCTTCAAGGGACACCAGAACCTACGAAGACGACCTTGGACGGTTTCAAAGCGCAGGCACCTCGATTGCCCGAATTTGTGGTGTGGCCAGTATCGGTGTTCCCCGGATTTAACTAGCCTGTTTGGTAAGTAACTGAATATTTTTTACAGCGTGTTCAGAGCTTATTTTCCAGTTTTTATGAACAAACATATAAATATATCTCTGCATTCCTACCTCTCCCATAAAAGCGGGCATCTGTGGAAAGCAGGTTTAGTTATCGGAGGGGAACCATTAAACACCAGTTTAAGAGGCAGGCCAGGAGGACGGCTCGTGGATGTTTAGACTGCTGGCCTTGGTGATCTTGAACGCATTATAACGGAAAATGGATCTCCACTTGTAAGTCACCGGGCCGCAGGGCACCCGGGCCGCGGCGCCCGCGTGGCGTGAGCCTCTTGAGAAGGATCACGAGAGGCTGGTGGTGGGGAGGGGGCGATGGGAACGGACAGTGGCAGGAACTGACACTATCCCCGGGGCTTGGCCAGGAGTCGCGAAGGGAGGTCGATGTGTAGATGAAGGTGGTAGATGAAGATTCCACTCCAAGGAGTTCGGTGTGGAAAAGAGCGTCAACAGAAGCCCGCGGGCCGTAAATTAGAGGGATCTGAGGACAAAGTGTGCGGAAGCCGGTGCGGGCCGGGGTGGCCTCGCCCAGGGGAGACCAACGACTCCACTCCACAAAGGGCATCATCCTTTGGAGGCAGGCAGAGTCAGGTTCCAGGACGCAAAGGGAGCCCCAAAGACTACATGAGGACAGTCCTCCTTGCCCGCTGGGAGCTTTTCGCAGGGCACATCCATCGTTCAGGGATGAAAGGCAAGGTCAGGGCAAATGGAGGGTGAAGTTGGGGGGTGCCCAACTCCGGTGCTGCCAGGGATCGGAGGCCCGGCCTGGCCAGACACTACCCCCCGAAGTCCTGGGCAAGAACTGGGAACTATCTTTTAGGTTTACAGCGGCTGGGCAGTAGGAGAGGGGAAGGAACTCAGAGAGGGAGGAGGAAGCGGAGGCTGGTAGTCCATGCAGGCCCCATTCTGTCCCCTCAGCAAAGAGTCAGTTTCCCTGGACACCCCCAGCAGAATGTCTTGAGGCAGAGAACAGGGGGTGAGGAGTAGCTGAAACCAGATTCATTGGTAGGTGCCAGGTCTTGCATTTGGGCTGGGAACAAAATAGAGACCTAGAGCTTTGAACCTCCAACTTGTGTGGGTCTGAAGTTGTGAACACAAGAAGGGTCTTTTTTTAAGACCTTGTTCTTTTAGGAAAGAATCTAGGTAGTGTGGTCAGGGTTTTGTTTACATTTTCACGAGGAGGCAAACCCTGAATGTGTAAATACTGGTAGTTCAATCCTCTGACATTTGATACATTAAAAAAAAAGTCTGTTTATAAAGAAACGTCTAGGCCTTGGGAACAGGTAGACAAAGTAAAATGATTGTACCCAGGCCGGGAACAGATAAAAATACAGAGAGAGTAGTTGGTAGGCTGCTTTCAGACCCAGAGAGACTTTTGGGAATTGAAAGGAGGAAGAAGAGGCCAGGCATTGGGCTGAGTTGGGGAGCATGATGCTGCATGCACCAGAGGCAAGTGACCTCAGTGGTGAAGTCTTCAGAACATGCCACGTTCGGCCCTTCTCATGCTCCTTGAATTGAAACAAAAAATGAGCGAGTCTCTTCATGGTCCCAGATAGCACGGCAAGTGCTAAGAGAGATATGGACAACATGGGACAGAAAAAAGTTGTAAAAGAAGCTAATCTGAGCATCAGTCTTCACTGACAATGTCATTATCAGTTAATTAATGTTGTCCAAGGGATTAGGGCTTCATTAATGTCAGAAAGCCAAACCCAGAGGCTGCAGCCTTAGAAAGGTGGCTTGGAGGCAGAGGACAAATGGGTGAAATCTAGTGTCCTCAACTGTAGTTACTGACTCAGAGGCCAGAGTTGATGAGCTCCACTCCACATTCTTGACTAAATGAGGCCAATTTTTCCCCTTAGTGTTCTTGGTACATTTTGCTTCAGGTCTAGTGGGATGGTGGGTTAGCCTGCTTGTTTGGAGAGCTGTGAGAAAAGATGCCATCTCAAGTTTGCCCGCAGTTTGGGTAGCCTGCGCCTTCTTGGGAGGGGCTAGTAATGGACTTGATGGCAGTGGCAGTGATGGAGGGGGAAAGTGGCAGCGGGGGATTAGGGGGGAAGAGGGTGTAGTTGCAGGCTTAGATGTCAGCCCAGGGACCCCACCCAGCGCTGTACTAGTGTGGCTTCTGGTGCACTGCTCCCCAGAGGGCACATGTTCTGAGTACTCAGAGGGCCCCAGTGGCTGAGATGACACTGCCTGGTGGCAGCCCTTGGGTGGGTGCCCACAGGGGGAATTCTGGTGAGGGTCTACTTTCTGCTTCCCCTTTTCTGAGGCGGAAGGCTGCAACTTGTGTTGCCCTGGTTGGAAGACTTCACAGGAGGCAGCCCAGGTCAGGGGGAATGTTTGTAACTCTGTGTCTGTGGTCTTCGTTGTAGCTGGTGGTGCACCCGCTGCACTGCAGGTTACATCTGCCTTCAGCTAAACCAGGTTCAAACATTTATTTTGCACCCATGTCT
>NW_006431918.1:14575870-14578817 GCF_000325575.1 Pteropus alecto | reverse complement strand
TTCCCTTTACTCCAACCCCTTCCCCTGGAAAAGATTCAGAGCATGAGAGAGGCTGAGTACTCCCGGCAAACATTTTGGTCTTGTGAGATATTTAAAAATCAATCTGGTTTAAACTAAATATGTTTTTTTCTTAAAAAAAAACAAAACAAAACAAAAACTTCAGTCTGTTTTTAGGGAAAATACAGATCTTTTTGAGGTATTTATTGTTTCGAAGGCAAAGGCAGTTTGGATCTTGTGTTTTGCTCATGAAAACTCAAAATAAACTGGACCTGAAACGAACCAGGCCAAAGGGCCATAAACACACATTTTATATTTATGGGAATCATAGCTCAATTCCCTTCATTGTTTTTCAAATCTCGTTTTACCTTATTTCACAACCAACATAGTAGAAATGACTGAGCATTCCCATATATCTTATAATGCTCTTATATAAAGTGACTCCCGGATGTGCTAAGAACCCCAGAAAGAATATCAAACCCAGAAAGTGGCAGAAAAGTAATGTATTCTTGAAGATGTAACTCTAGCCCCACCTACTCCAAGGACAGTGCTTTCTGTGATACTCTGATGGCTTTGTATTCTTGTCTGTACTAGGGTGGAATTGAGTCATTTTATAGGCTAACCACTTAGTTCCAGAACTGTTAGGACATCTAGAACAGGGCACATTGCCTGACTAGTGACAAGGGTCTCTCGCTAACTGGAGTTTTGTCGTCCCTTACTCTCTTGCTTTCCTTTTGGGAAATCATTGTCTACAGACATGTCAAGTGACAGTGGCTCCAGAAATGTGGATTTGCTCACCGTATGTATCTACAGAACAGAATCGAGTTCGATTGGACTTTTATGTCTGTCTCAAAATAAAGAATAAGAAAAGCTGCCCTTAGCTCTTATGAGGTTTTATTCTGAACATTTTCTCTTTCGGATTTTGGGATCTGGGCACAGCGTTTGGTGAGTGAGTCCTCGTCCAGAGCAGATCTGTGGAGAGGGTGGTAGGGAGGGGCTGATTCAGCTGCAGCGATGACTATGGAGAGGCTGATTGCTTATGACTTCTTCAGTTAGTTATGATTAGCAAAATTTAAGGCCGTGGAGAAAACTGGGACTTTCTTGGTGCTTGTAACCCCACCCCCGCTCCTTTACTTCTCTCCCTCTCCTTCCCTTCCCCTCACAGCCTCCTCCCCCCTTCCCTGCTAATTTGCCCTTCAGCAATGTTTGGATTTACAAGGTTTTCGATGCCACTGAACCTGAAACTGGTGAAGAAGAATGAGAGACTGGTTCATCTTAACTTATTTAAGAAAAAATATTTTTAAAAAAGCTTGAGATATAATTGACATATAATCCATATATCTTATAATGCTCTTATATAAAGTGACTCCCGGATGTGCTAAGAACCCCAGAAAGAATATCAAACCCAGAAAGTGGCAGAAAAGTAATGTATTCTTGAAGATGTAACTCTAGCCCCACCTACTCCAAGGACAGTGCTTTCTGTGATACTCTGATGGCTTTGTATTCTTGTCTGTACTAGGGTGGAATTGAGTCATTTTATAGGCTAACCACTTAGTTCCAGAACTGTTAGGACATCTAGAACAGGGCACATTGCCTGACTAGTGACAAGGGTCTCTCGCTAACTGGAGTTTTGTCGTCCCTCACTCTCTTGCTTTCCTTTTGGGAAATCATTGTCTACAGACATGTCAAGTGACAGTGGCTCCAGAAATGTGGATTTGCTCACCGTATGTATCTACAGAACAGAATCGAGTTCGATTGGACTTTTATGTCTGTCTCAAAATAAAGAATAAGAAAAGCTGCCCTTAGCTCTTATGAGGTTTTATTCTGAACATTTTCTCTTTCGGATTTTGGGATCTGGGCACAGCGTTTGGTGAGTGAGTCCTCGTCCAGAGCAGATCTGTGGAGAGGGTGGTAGGGAGGGGCTGATTCAGCTGCAGCGATGACTATGGAGAGGCTGATTGCTTATGACTTCTTCAGTTAGTTATGATTAGCAAAATTTAAGGCCGTGGAGAAAACTGGGACTTTCTTGGTGCTTGTAACCCCACCCCCGCTCCTTTACTTCTCTCCCTCTCCTTCCCTTCCCCTCACAGCCTCCTCCCCCCTTCCCTGCTAATTTGCCCTTCAGCAATGTTTGGATTTACAAGGTTTTCGATGCCACTGAACCTGAAACTGGTGAAGAAGAATGAGAGACTGGTTCATCTTAACTTATTTAAGAAAAAATATTTTTAAAAAAGCTTGAGATATAATTGACATATAATGTTGTGTAAGTTCAAGGTGTATAAAGTGTAAGAAAAATCTTAATATCAAGGATTACGGGCAGTGGGAATTTCCATTTTCTCCAAATAATCAATGACTAGATCTCCACAGAAACTGGCAGACAGGCTGCTGGTCTGGAGGATTTTCATTGATAAGGGAGAATTAGACACTTTGCTAGGTATCCAAGTCTGTCTGTAAAACTAAAATACTTATTCATACTGAGGGGAACAAAGATACTGGATGTGAAAGAGCCTCACAAGAGGCAGCATGGTGTGTACATGGGAGTTGTTATTCATGTTATTATACAAGACCAAAGAGGTATGGTAAGTCTGAGCTTTGCTACTTTGTAGTTGAATATAGAGTTTAGAGCAAAAGTAGCATAAGAAAATACATCCCACAGGATTTATGTTAACTACTCATCTGCATTCTTGTTTCAAACAAACTGCATAAACACTAGCAATATTTTCTTCCAAGCCAGGAGGAGAGCATTCAGCATTCAGATGAGGAAGTCATTGTAATTTTGCATAGATGCTATGGAAATAGTAAGTAATAGACTCCAACTAGTCTGCAGTACAGATCTGAGTTCAGAATAAAATATGAAAGCAAACGCAACTTAAAATGTGGGGCTCTGGACAAACCATTTATGTGGCTGAGGGTTTGTTTGTGACTTGAGGCTCTGGCCATCCCAGTTCTA
>NW_006431918.1:14465899-14575825 GCF_000325575.1 Pteropus alecto | reverse complement strand
TTCTGAAGCCTCCTTTGCAAATTCACATAGATGAATTTCTTTAGCCCTGGCTGTTTCTCTCAAACCTTTTCTACTTTCTTCTAGGGTCTTTGCTTCTAGACAAGGGACTTGAGCCAGGATGGTTAGGTTTCAGGTTAACAAAAAGAAACACTTTTATTGTCAATATTAATGGCAAACCTTGATTTTTACAAGGCTTGGGTTTAGCAGTGTGAGCAGATCAAAAGCAGCTTGGCTTGATTTCTCAATATTCTCTGGAGCTTAGACAATTAACTGCAATTTTGGTCCTAACGAAACAACACAAAAAAGTTAGTTACAGAAATGTTAAAGTTAGTCTTTCAGCAGAGATTTTTTACATTCGTACAACATGTCAGAATCTAATAAATTTGCCCACTAAACCCGAGTTGAGTTTTGAAGGAAACCTTCTTAACAAAATGTGTGAGCAGAGTGTCTTCATTTGCAATGTCACGAGCCTGTTTCAATGTGTGCATTCCACACTTGCCTTTTTGGCCGGGTAAGGATCCGGCAGACTGAGGTCTCTCTGGTAATTTGGGTACCCCGAGTCTCCAGTTAATGATAGATAATCAGCCTTTGGGTCATTCGGTCATTCTCTTATTACAAACCCCTCCTGCTCTCTCTGATCTCCTTTCAAACTAAATTTCACACAAACAAATAAAGCAAGACAGGGACAAGTTCTTTAAAAAAAAGAGAGAGCGAGGGAAATATTAGAAACTCCTGATACAGAACTCTAAACAAGGAAAGGCAAGCTAAAAGAGGATAGGAAAGAACATCTTATCAAAATGAACATGTTGTGTACAAAACATGAAAAGAAAAGGCTCTGGTTTCTGTTAAAGTGACAGAAAATTAAAATAAAAATAATTGCAGGCAGAAAAGTTATAATATAAACAGAGAAGGCAGGATGCTTGCTGGAAATGCGCAGCACTGGGAGCCTAATTTGTTGTTACAGATTATATATTTGCCCCATGATTGGAGAGGCACAACTTTGTTCCATTTTCCAGAGGAGAATGGTTTTCTTTTTAATACTTGTGTGAATGCCCACTTAACACAGGCCAAAACCTCTAGGAACAAAAAATGGAATTGCGTTCTGCTTGCAAAACATCCAACTTCAAACAGAGGAGTTGGTTGCATACAAGAAAAGCAGAATTCCATTCAGAACACATTTGGAGGCTTCACTAAATCGGTGTGACTGATGCTTTTTTGTTTTGCTGACAGAAGGCGCAGATCATTCTTGGGGAGGTACGACCGACCGAAACCAGGCCTCCTCTGCTCCCCACTCTGGGGTCTTCCTTCTTCCAGTCTACACCTGCCTTTGACTACAAAAGACAAACTTCAGATTGGCCAAGGTACACCTCTGACCAGATCTCTCTGGGAGGGAGTTGGAATGTGTGGCTCAAATGAGGGTTGTGGCGAGAGCGCCCCCAGTGCCATTTTCCTGCCCTGCCCTTGACAGTCCCTTTTAGCCCAGGTTCAGGGTTCCGCAAGGGTCAAAAAGTCTAGCCACTGGTGTTGTCCAAAAGCTCTATGTTTTCAGTCTTTAAGAGAGAGTGGAATTTTGGCTCAGGGCTTGATCAACTCAGTTCTCCAAGTTAGAGGGGCTCGCGGGAGATGGTGGCAGGTGGCGAAAGTGTGCCCCCATATTGTTTTCAACTGTTCGTCTGGCATTTCTTGACTTGCTAGCATAGCCTGCAAACCACCCATTTCTCTCTCATGTTAAAGAATCTACACTTCTGTGTTTCCTCTAGGCCCAGCTGAAATGCCACCTCCTCTGGGAAGCCTTTCCAGGTACTGCTTTTCCAGGTCTTTCTTCTGAACTCCTTTCTGTGCTCCTGCTCATTTTCTCTCTGGCAGATCTCTAGGCACCTACTGTGACTGTGGGTTCCTTGAGAGCCGGATCAATGCATTGCACCCAGTAGCTGCTTCCACAGCTTTCCTAAAACGGGGTAGCTTAGAGAGAAATCAGGTCTGTCCCGCGTATCCCATTTGCAATCGGATTGTTTTTTTTTTTTTTTTTGAAAGAGACTAGCGCTAGTAGAGGAGTCGATCGTCTTCCATTAGGGAACAGACCTTCGTCTTCAAGTCCTCGGGAGAGCCAGGGAAGGCTTCCTCGCATCGATCGCGCTGGCCTTGGGTCTGCGTCAGCCAGGTCGGATCCGAGCATGGGAGATCCAGCCGGGCCTGGCCGGTATCTCCCTAACATCCTGGACCCCGGAGTCGGAGCTGGGCAAGACGGACCCTCGGCTCCTCTCGACAAGCTTCTCCGGCTCTCTAAGCCTTAGAGAGTTTCCCCATCTGAACAATGGGGGGGTAATGACACCGACCTCTAGTGTGTTTAGGGAAGATTAAATGAGATCTAGCTGCACTCATGAAATATTTATGTATTTTCTCTTCCTGCCTTTTCGGTTTCTTGCCCTTCCTTCCAGACGCCTGAAGACCCAGCCCGACAGCGACTGGCCGGGGCGCGTCGGGGCCACCGCTGCGCCTCCGCCGGCGGTGCAATGGCCTCGGCCCGAGAGTGAGAGGTTGGACTGCGGCCACAGCCCGGGACAGTTCGGGGGCAGGGGATGCGGCCAAAGCCGCCACCCTGGATTTAGGCCGCTGCGCTGGCCGCTAGGCAGCCCAGTTGCTCCTGGTTAAAATCTCGTTTTGATCCCACCGCCCTCTCGGTTCCTGCCACCGAGGAGGCCGGTTCTCCGCTGCTCAGAACCAAGGCGGTCACCGCGCCGGGGCGGGTGTGACAGCTCTGTTCCCCCCAGCTCGTGTCCCAGGACTTTTCGCCGGAGGCGGGCGGGAAGGGGTTAACCGCGCCCCTCCCCCACCCGCGCCCTCCTCGCGCGGCGAAGGCCGCCGCTCGCCTCCCGGGGTCTCATTAGGGAAACCCTCACCGCTATTTTCAACATTTCCTCAATCAAGTGCCCTTAAATAGAGCTGCACAAACAAATTGGCGGCAAAAGCGTAGATCTTGTCACGATTGAGACCAATCCCAATATTTCAGCCTTGTTTGCTTTGCAATTACGGGTTGGCTTGTGGCTGCGGTGCCACTGGGGCAGATCTGCAGCCGCCCGCTTTCTCCTCGGCACCCTTGGCGGGTGGAGGAGCCACTGCAGGGAGAAAGGGGTGGCACAGGGGGAGGGGACGCGAGGGGGCGCGGGCAGCCGAGCCTTTCCTAACCCGCGTGCAAAGGGCTCTCAGAGCGCCGTGAAAGGAGACAGACTTTTCAGGTTCTCGACAGAGCCACGGAGGTATATACAATCACAATAAAATGTGCAATACACATGTGGCAATCATGTTGTGTCCTTAGCCAGCTTCCTTTCTCCCCTCTTTCCACTCCCCTCTCTTCTAACCCCAAGACGTGCTCTAGTATTTGTTGGTGGTTCCGGGATTTCTCCCCCTCTCTCTCGCTGTTAAACTGCTAGCATGATTTGTTATATTTTCCATCGCTGCTTATTCTTGTTTGACTTTTTGTACAAAATCACTTTAAATCTGCGGCAGGAAGAACGAAGGTTCAGGCCCTCTGGATGGGCTCCTGTCGGCTTGTGGCTGCCTCCTTCAATTCTTGCGGGACAGCTTTTCCGTGTAAATCAGCCGTTGGGTGCGTTGGGTCCGCGGGCAGCCCAGCTCAGTTTGCTTCAGCAGAACAGTAGTTAACTCAAATCAGGTCCTAAGCCTTACATTTCACAGACAATTAAATCTTGGCGGCTGTTTAACAAAAATGTAATATTTACTCTGCTCTATACTGAGGAGCACTTTTAAAGTCAAAAACAAATACTACATTTCAAAAAAATATATGATAATAAATCTTTCTTTTTATGGATTCTCTCTGCATAAGTGGAAACAATGTGATTTAAATCCTCGACACCCCCACGCCCCTTTCAGGCACAGCTGAAGTTACACAGATACTGTCTTGTAACACACATTCTCCATGTCTGGGGGGAGGCGCCCACATTGGTTAACATTCAATTTAGTTTCCAAGATTTCACATCCCACCCTGACCCATTGAGCCGAATGCAACAAGGATTATGAAATAATTAGGTCTGGGATATGAAATCTATTTTTACAAGGATTCAAGAAAGATGGGCATGACTTGGATAATTAATTTATAATTTCATATTACTTTCTAAATTGCTACCCATCTTCTCATGTTGACTTCTGAAGGAGGTGGGAAAGTTGAGATAGAGAAATAGTTTTATAAGTTTCTGGGGGAACATATTAAAATGTGCTTTTTTATTATTTTAAAATGCATAAGATATAGACCTATATTTGTTTCCAGGTGGTTATCAAATAAATTCATAATTGTTCTTGCCAATTAGCAATCTCTTTAAAGTTTCGAAAAAAAATTGTGTGTGTGTGTGTGTGTGTGTGTGTGTGTGTGTAATCCCACCTGGACTGTATCTTCATTTTCTGGATCACTCTCCTATTACAATATTTTGGTTCCCAATGTTATTTAAGGTATACCTTAGAAATGATGGTTTTCTAAATCTGTGCAATGACAAAGACACAGAATAATATTTCAAGTCCATAAGTCATGCATACATATATATATCTCCCATGGAGTTTTCTAGCTGATTGTTTTAGTATTTTGAGAAATAGGAAGCAGTAGTTAGAAAGGGTACCATTTCATAAAAATTCTCTTCACCAAAAAAAAAAAAAAGGTCTGACATAGTATTCAATGCACAAATTATAATATTAGTTTCATGTGTTTTAATCTGTTTAGTATTAAAACTGCTAGATGTTTAAACACTAACATGTTTTACTACGCTGCTTTCAAATGGGTGATCTCAGATAATTACAAAGATTTTGATGTTAATCCCACGTTAAGTGAACAACTCTGAAAATAACCTTAAAGCATTATTATTCTTACGTAAGTGCCAACAAACACAATTGTAGAGGGAACACGATTTCTTTTTATCTGACATTATTCTATAAGGATACGGCTACAATCATTTCTTTTAAAATCAGAGCAGTTTTCAATTACTTTTTAACAGAACTTTTTTTCAAAAGAGCATGTGCAATGCCTATAAACCGCAGCAATTTTGTACTGACAGATACATATTTTTCCTGCATTATTATTCATTAGCCTTTTTGTAAACTCACTACAATAGAACACTATACAAAATATCAAAATATAGAGAATAATTATTAGGATCTACTTATTTATTAAGGTAAGCCAATGTTATTAAAATTAGAAACATGTGGCTGGCATATAAATGTTTCTTTAAGAATTCTTTTTTGGATGCACACTTATTTTTAAAGCCAACTCAGATTTTCAAGTACTGATTTTCCACTCTAAACAGGCATGGCATTGTTTTAAACAGTAGCTCCTGGAACAGTATCACCCTTAGTATTTTAGACTTTCAAACAACAATTGGAATTGGATAAATGCTTTCAGCTGGGAGCACTTCCCTAATACCTTTGTAGGTAATAGGATTCCCTATTTGTGCTGGGTGACAAATGGACAGTGCACTGGATAGACTGCCTACTTTCTGCAGAATCTACCAGACGCTGGAGTTTTATGGTCCATATAAAGGATTGCTTGTGGTCCATAACAAATTTCTGTTAAAATGTGAAATCAGAGAAAATAAATGAGTGCTTTTTCTAACTACAGTTTTCAAATGATGGCTTAAAGAGGGATGCAAAATATCAGATCAGAGAAATGGAGAAACATAAAACTTGAAAAAGGAAGTTTCCTTAGGTAGGATCTGACTCTTTGTCTATAAATAGGAGAGTGATGAGTTGGATGCACATCACCAAATAGATTTTTTGTTTTCCTCAATTCAGTGATTTTTAAAATAGATTTCTCACTGGATGAAGAAGCCCAACTAAGAAAATAGATGTAAATTCTTGTGTATGAGAAAATACTAGTTACCTTGATTTTCCATATTGGATTAAAATATAAGGAACTTGGTATTATTCACTATGCCATTTTTCTTTCTAAATGAATGCACATTGCAACGATTGGTGTCAAAAGCGCTGAATTTTTTCAAACTTGTGTTAAATTAGAATAATAAAGTATATCCATGAGATGATTTCCATAAATTCCAACTTGCTGAGAAAAAGGTGAAGAAACTTTTTCACTAAGAAACCAGGTAACTGATTATGAATCCGGGATAAATAAAGTAAGTAACTGCCTCCTTACAGTCCTAGTGATTCTTTCTGCTTTTCCAAACATTGTTAAGCTCCTTGCAACTTGTGCTGTTCAAGTAAAGATAATGTCAGCAATAAAATTACATAATCTAATCAAGCGACTTTTTTTTTTTTTTTTTGCTTTATCACTATATATATTAAATTGGGGCTGTTGAAGGCTTAGTTCAAATGCTGGATATTTCTTTTTTCAGATAGAGTAATATTTAATGAAGTGTTTATAAAGATCAATCTGATGGTTCATTGAAGATAAAATAGTCATGGAAACAAAGTGACACTTGAGTCTGTGTGGGTTGGGCTGTGATTTGTAAAGTATAGTGCTTTTAAAATCACGACCTAGGTATTTGCAATGAGGACATCTGAGAAGAGAAACTCAAGGGTCCCCAATTCACACAGGCAAGAACACATAATCACGTATGGGAACTTGCCCCTGAAGCGTTTCTCTGTGGAAATTGCCATTTCTGTACTACTTTCCCCAAAACTTCCACTTGCTGTATTTTACTAAAAAGTCACAGAATTAAGAGTGGCTGCAACTAACTGAGCTTTTTTTTTCTCCTTAGATACTTTACTATTACATGGTATAATATAGCTACATTAATAATTGAAGAGCTCACTCAGCTGTCCCTGTGTTTTATGTTCTCATTGTTAACTGCCTGAATATGTGGCAATAACTGGATTGCATACCGAATTTTCCTAACTGCCTTGGATTGTGGAAGGTTTAATTTATAACATCAGATCCATTGGAGTAAATAGTAAGCCATATATATTTTAATGTATTATTATTTATGTCCCACTTCATGTCAGTAAGGATTTGAAGTAGTCATTTCAAAAATTAAGAAGTTTGCTTGTAAAAATCATTTCTGTAAATGGAATTGTAATTTATTTTGATGCTTATTACAAGATCAATGATGTATTCTGGTAAATGGTTTGATCCTAAGATGAAGCAAAATCACATTTGAAATGTGACAAATTTTTAAAATTAATTTTGAGCATCTTGTAAAGACATCTTAATAATGATACATGGAAATGAAATTATTAATATGCATGTAAAGCAGCATAACAGCGATTAAAGAGCAAAGGAGTCAGAGGCACAGTTTTGAATCTTGGCTACAGCATTTATCAGCATGTGATCTTGGAAAATTATTTAACCATTCTCCACTTCACTTACCACATCTGTAAGAGGTGGATTGTAATCACAGACTCTGTCAGCGTCATGATGAACATTTGGTGGGATGATTCACACAAGGCTCTTGGAGAGTGTCTGGCATAGAGCAAGTGCTCAATAAATAAATGTTAGCTCTTCTCTTCGGCATAGCTCTGCAAGATTAAGAGTGGCAGCCAGTTACCCTCCTGAGAGCCACTACGTAAGTGTGGGGATGCTGACAGCCCACGGACTTCATGGAGATCTGTGTGGGGAGTCTGCATTGGCATCCGGCCTTGGATTTTGACAGAATAGCAATGGCTTCTGGTTGTCTTCAGAGGCTCCAGGAACGTATTCAGAGATGGTCCTAGTAATAGGAACTTACCAGACTGGCAGAGGAAACCCAGTTTCCTGCCATCTTTTCTATATGTACTGTGGTCTGTTGGGGAAAATGACACTTTAGAGAAATGGTAAATCTTAGGTCAATGGTGTCCCCATTTTTTCTTTTCTTAATACCAAGTGTCAGATGTGATTCATACTTGCCAAGAGGGCGGCTGATATGGCCAAGGTCACCCTCAGGGAGTTTTAATGACCAAGCTTTCCACAATCAAGCAGCTTCAGATACCATGAGCCTTTAAAGACAGAGCAAGCAACCAGGAGACTATGATAAAAATATATTTTTCAGTGACAGCTCTTTTTGAATTTAAATGTCACAACTGAAAAGTTGAATACTTGAAACAAATTACCTCTGAAACTCAAGTTCCTTACATGTAAAACCTACCCTTCCAAGTAAAGAACTATATTAAAGGAATAATGTGTATCAAGAGTATAGAATGAAATAAGTGCTCAATAAATGCTAATCCCTTTCTTCTACATCTCTCCATTTGATCCTTATACATTCTAATATCTATGCTTCCTCCTAGTCCATTCCTAGCACCATTTTTTACGGAGCTGTAAAATTGAACAGCATGGTTCCTGTTCAATTTTACAGCTCCGTCTCCCCTCAGTTCAGACAATGAACTGAGTGGGGATCAGTGAATGAGATCTCTTCATAGTTTTTTTTTTAAAGGAAAGTTTATTAAAAAAGGGGTAACACTCCACAGATAGAGTGTGGCTTCCTCTCAGAGGCAGAGAGTGAGAGGGCAAGGTCTCTTCATGGTTTTAATTGCACACCTCAGCAGTAAAGCATTTTAAATGTAGGTATATGCAAATTATGTATCTGCACAACTTTGCTGATATATTACGTGCATTATAAATCCACTTAGAAATAAACTTAAAAAGGGTATGATAAAGAAGAATTAAACAATAGGTTTAAATTTTTTTTAGGTGAGATTTAGCATCATCAGCAGTGGCTGCAAATCCACATTCCGAGTAGCGTTGGTCATTTAACGGTGCTTCTGCCGATTTGCCGTTGGATTCATGTTGTGGTGTTTCCACCTTGATTAAATCTCTTGACTCGGAGGGGGAGCAGTTCGTTCTGCCATTTTCTTGGTTATGGTTTATACCTGTATTCTTCGAATTATCTTCAATCTAAAATATTTTGCAGGAATCTTGTTAAGCCGTCCTTTTGATGAAGGATAGTTTAGTTAAAACTGGATTATATAGTCTACTTCCACCTAACTGAGCTAGATATACCATAACACATCTCCGTGCATGTGAGTTTCTGAGGGGACCTCTGTCAACGCCTTTGCAGTTGAGATCTCCCCATTTCCCTTACCTGTGTGCCCAGGCAGCTGTTGACTAGGGCCAAGTGTGGATGGTGGTGAACTCATTTCCAACTGTTTATATGAAAACATATATAAAGAGAACTTCCAATGTGATCTTCTTGCACCCAGTCTTGTGAGGCACCACTGTGCTAGACTCAGAAGTCATTGTGATTCTTGCCATTTCTCTATCTCGACGTTCTATGGCAGAATGAATAAGACCTTTAGGTATGCTGGACTTTGTTTTCTGTAACCTGCCTTGCTCTTTGCCAGGTGGTTGCATAGCTCCTCAACATTTACAAATCGCTTTCGTATATTTTTTTCCTTTGAACTCATTATCTCTGTAAGGCAGGAAAAGCAGGTCTGATTCTGTTCATTCTGAAGATGGAAGAGGTGAACCATCAACGGCTTTGCCTGAAGGTGTGAAATAACTGTCTAAGTTCACATACATGTTTAGTAGGTGGCAGAGCTGGGTTTCAGTTTGTTTTCTGAAAGCCATATCATGCTGTTTCTGTTTCATCATCTTCATTTATTTTTAAAATTATATTCATATTTGTCTGAATGAAGGGGAGACAGATTACTTATGCAATGTAAAAAATTTACATCACAAACCATTAAATTTGAGATCCTTGCTGCCAGTTTTTGTTCCAAATTGAATCTCTGCCTTTGGTTAAAAATCAACCACGACAATACCAAAGCATTTGGAGATGCGGAAAAACTGGATCGCTCATACTTTAATGGTGGGAATGTAAAATGGTACAGCCAGTCTGGAAGACAGTTTGACACTTTCTTAAGTAAATATGCAACTACCTATGACTCAGCAGTTGTACTTCTGAGCATTTATACAGATAAATGAAGACTTCGGTTCACACAGAAATATCTATGAATGCTTATAGTAGCTTTATGCATAGTAGCCCCTAACTGGAAACAAACAACTCAGATGTCTTTCAATGGATAAACTGTTAAACATTCTGTTAACAATGAAGCATGGACTGTTAATCAGAGTACAACCATACCATGGAATACTACTCAGCAATAAAAAGGAATAAGTAACTTATCGATAAGCGCAGCAACCTGAATTAATCTCTAGAGAATTATGCTTTGTGAAAAAGTGAACCCCCAAAAGATACATACTGTATGGTTCCGTTTATGTACCAGTCTTGAAACGACAAAATTATAGAAATGGAGAAAAGCTTTAGTGGTTACTAAAGGTTAAGGAGCTATGGAGGTGGAAGGGAAGTGGGTGGGGCTGTAAAAGGTGCTGGAAATGTTTTGTATCTCACCTGTATCGTAGTTGTGATATTGCACTAAATTTCACAAGATGTTACTGTTGGGAGAAACTGGGTAAAGGGAGCATGTTATTTTTTACAAATGCATGAGAACATACAACTACCTCAAAATAAAAATCTTAATAAAAAAGTTGACGGACCTTCAGTGATTTCCAGAACTGATCTAAAAATGGAGGAAGAATGGGATTGAGAACAGGAGTCGTAAATTTTAAGAATGATTTTCAGCACACCACTCAAATTCTTCCGAATATTTTCTTCTGATTTTATTGTGGATTACAATGTGTACTTACAGCTATTTTGGGGAAGAAAAAAATGCCACTTTTTTTTGTCATAGGACTTCTGCTTTGCAAACCACAGGAGTTTTTTAAGTCCGTCACCTAACTGCTTTACATATTAGAAGATAAAACTAGGTTACATTGAATCTGATTGTCATAATCTGTTTTTCTTTTTAATTTTAATTTTTTTATTCTTTATTTTTATTAAATTTATTGGAGTGACATTGGTTAATAGGATTGTATATGTTTCAAGTGTACAATATTCTAATACATCATCTGTTTACTGCATTGTGTGCTCATCACCCAAAGTTTAGTCTCCTTCGTCACTGTATATTTGACCCCTGTACCCTCCTCAACCCATGATCTGTTTTTAAAGTCAATCAGAGGAGAGTTTTTATTATCCTTCTTTTCTTTTTCCTTCTTTTTTTCCCTCATTCTGTTTGAACCCATAATTCTCCATATTGCACTGTTTAATCTAAAAAAAAAAAAAAACCACTAAGTGTATACAGAGTAGATAGTAATGTCATTCTTAAAATGGGAAATATAAAATTATATTGATTCTCAACAGTACCATGCTCTTGCAGTATGCTTGGATAACAAGTGTAATTAGGCACATCTATTGATGGTTTGCTGAGAAGCTCAGGTAACAGCAACATTGCAGGAGGTCAGTCTCGCTTTTCCAGGCCACCAGCGCCCTCTGAAACCACCTGACAATGCCAGAGAGTGATTGCAGAGGAGCTGCTGTCATGACAAATAGGGGTTACATTGTGAGAATTTTAGGACATATTTTGGGGAAGGATTAAATAAATCAAGGGACTTGCTGACAGCAAATAGTATCTCTGAGTGGCTGATTTGAAACACAGAATCAGAGAATTGAGATGAATGCCAGGTGGTTACTGTGAGCTGGAAAAAGTCCCACTGAGTTGGCTGACTTAAGTTTAGGCTTCATTTCAGCGTCATTAGTTTTTAGGTGATGACTTATTAATTATCACCTTAAGAAGAGATTATGCTAAGTAAAATGCTGGAATTAAGGTTTGTTAATCTAGGGAACATAATTTACAGTTCATTTAAATAATTTCCCTTATTTAGAGGGTTAGAAAGCCCTAAAACTACTTCTTTATGATCTTTCCAGTTCTATAACTATTTGTGTTACTATAACACACATCTTTTCCAAGGAACTTAACGTGCATTAACTTCCTTTGTCAGAATGAAAAATAATATTTTATTCTAACAATGCGTTTAAGCTCTTATTCTTTTTAAAATAGTGACTAATAAACTTTATTCAAGGGTGTCATTGTTGGATATTGAAATGAAACCTTTTGAGTCAACTAGCTCACAGTGGAACGAGATGTCGGGAAGGCCATTGGTACCACATAGCCTGAAAAAAGTTTGTAGCACACGTGGGCATTTCCAGCTGCTTAGCAGGGGGTGGTGCTGTGGAGAGCAGGGGCTGTAGGACAGGTGATCACTGGGGAACAAGAATTCCTAGTTCCATGTCTATTTGGGAGAATTTAATATGACCGATCCTTCCCACTTTATAATTTTCCCAGACCAAACAGACAAAAAGAAAACAAAACCCCAAAACTATTAAAATCCCTAAACTAACAATGATATAACAAAATCTTTAACACGAACCAAAACAAAAATTGGGCTTTTATGAGGTTGAGTTAAGGTCGGGAAAAGAATGAAAAACTTTTGAGAGGAAAAAAGAAATCATCAAAGCCAAGAGAAGCTCAAAGAGGAGTTTAATAGCAGCTATCATATTGCGCCCAAGCCTTGACCATTCCTGGCGCAGCTGTTTCGTTTTAAGATGTTCCCATTCCTGTTCCCCTCACACAGCCCTCCGCAGTGACCCACGTGCACACACCCAGGCACTCAGGCCATTCTAGATAACCGGAAACTCCTCGGAGAACGGCTGCACGGGCAGTGGAAATGGAAATGATGAAATCCAATATAGCCTTTAGCTGAATCTTTGTCTGAGGTTAAGCCCTGTGAACAATTAACAATATCGGGAATCTCCTTGAACCTATCAAAATTGCAGTGATGACATTTTGTGCAAATTATGCATGTGAGGGAAAGGTATGTTTTATGTTTAATATCAATGGATCTTGGGTAGCAACTTGGACATCACTTATTTTATTTATTTATTTATTTACTTACTTATTTACTTATTTATTAATACTTAAGGACAAGAGTGGAGATGAGTTTCTCACCCTGGAGGATCGTTTTAAATATTGCAAGACATTAGGCCATTTGGAGAATTCCTTTTGTTGAGTGGTGAGCTTCGTCTTCTCATTCATGAAAGGGGTGAGATTTATTATAGGGGTGAGCATTCTCACAAGGTGATGAAAACCTCTAAGATAGTATGACATGCCAGAAATTGGTTAAGGACTTGCTCCACCCTACACCAGGAATTAGAGGTTGAAATAATAATAATAATAATATTTCTAATAATAATGATAATAATAATAATAGCATTTACTCTGAGCCAGGCCCTGATCTAAGTATGTTTCTCATATTAACTCATTTATTTTTCACAATTACTAAGATGCAGTTTTTATCCCTATTTTAGAGATGAGAAATGAGGCACAAAGGAGTTACCAGCAGCACACAGCTAGTAGATAAAAGGCAGAAACGAAACCCATGCAGGCTGGCACCGGAGTGTGTTCTCTTATCCGCTATTATTCACACATTTGCCATGTATTTATTAGCATCTCATATATGATGGGCACTGGGCTTTATGCAGACAATACTTTAGTGAATCCAGATATATGTCTCTGCCTTCTTTGCACTTACAGTCTATTGGGCATAAAGGCTAATGACTTAGAGTGTGAAGAATTTAATGCTGTGAGAGGTCATTAGTCAATGTTCGCACGGTACATTGATTTTGATACCAGCTGCTTAATCGAAATAGGTAGCCTGACCCCTTTTCACACAGCCTTGGTTGCCTTCTTCCTTCTGCTTCCCATCTGAGTGGGCAGAAGGAGCAGCTCACTTAAATGTAAACCTTCAATGTCAGGCTCCTTTATTGTACTCTGATGTGTGTCTCAAGTCACAGGCTAGATGGGCAAGTTCCCCACTTGGAGATAACTGTGCCAATAACACTGGGAGTAGGGGTGGGAGTTGAGTGTGGGTGATCTTAGAGTGCAGGATTATTAACTCATTTTTGCTTTGTTTTGATATGTAGCCATACAACTCTGGAATATGACTCTGGGTTCACCAACTCAGGGATGGCCTCCATAGGGGTGTTAGGAGACAGCCCCGAGGACTCGATTCTTCTATACAAAAGAAGGTTCAAGCTAATTCTTCTAAAGATATAGTCTCATCTATTGTATTTGACCTCTGCCTAAGCAATACTGTCTGGATCTTTTGGAAATCCTAAGACTCTTCCTCCTGGGATTCAAATTCAAAATTAACTGGAACCAACTCCATAAGGTAGATCTGAGCTTAGTTTTTGAGATTTTTATCTTGAATTCTATCTGGAGTCTCCTCTAGGGTACACCCCTTTGTGATTATGGGTTGGGTTCCCAATTTCATGTCATGTCATTCATTCATTCATTCATTCAATAAATGTTTATTGAGTGCCTACTGCATGCAAGACATAATAAATCAAATCTAACATGCTAGAGTTAATCGATTTTCTTAAAAATTCTAACAAAAATTGCTAACTTTAGATTCATATGAGTATTTAGGATAAAAAAAAGAAATAAGTCACAGACCGTTCAGGAAACGATTTATTCTGTTCTGGAGGAGAATATTGAATTCTAAAACATACGGATACATGTAAACACTTTTGGAACTGAGACAATATCATTTTTATGAGAACATATCTAATGATGAACACTGAGATCCAGCCTCTTCCCAATGCATAAAATAAATCTGAATTTTATTCATACTAATGACAATGGGAGTGACATATGTGCATAGACTGAGTCTGTGGTTGAAGGCCCAGTTGATGAGGAGCTGTGTTCCGTGGTTTTTGCCACTTATATGTGCTTAAACTCTACAGAATAGAGTCTTTCCCCATGTATTTGGTTTCTAGAAAACTAGTAACATGATCTTGAATTAAAAATCCAGTTTCTCAAAAGGAGAAACTATTGGCCTAACACCTTCCTAAGTTGTAGCTGTCAACATGTTTAGTTTGGTTCTAATGGGAGCTAGGCTGGAGAAAGGAAAAATTTTGTAGGAAAAGTTATGTGATATTAATAAGAACCACATTCTTTTTGATGTTCTCTCAAATTATATGTGCTTTATCTTACTAAAAATTGAACTGTTCAAAGATAATAAATCTTTCTTTCCTATGGCCCACAAATGATCAGCATTTTGGATGATCAAAAAAATTTTGTCCTAAAGATATCCCCACTTCTAGCTCAGCTTTATTTGTTGGTGCTGATTTATAGCTGAAAGCACCACATCATATTTTTTCCAAGCATCAAAGTCATAATGTGTTTTACAAATACTCAAAAGTACTTAAAATCCATGAGCCTCTGCATTTTTTTTATTCTTCTATAAGAATGTATTCAAATTGGTTAAACAGATGGCTTTCTATTTTTGAAAAAAACCTGTTAAGGATATTTACCTGAAGATGGCGAACTCGCGGGTTAAATTTCATTCTGGAGTGCACTTTTACAACCAAGTAATTAACCTTTGAAAATGAGGGTATTTGAAGGAAACAAGGAAAATCTTAAGATGATCTCACTAATACTGATTTGGACTTCTCAGAAGCAGAGATGCTTGAGAAGGTTAATAATTAAAGACTTTAAAATATTTTACTGTTTAAGTTTTTCAAGTTTTCCTGTTTTCTTATAATAAGTTTTCTTATAATAATAAGTTTTCCTGTTTTCTTTATTATAATAACCTTAAGAGATAAATACTTTAAGAAGTGTTTCTTTATAACAATAGGAATTGGCACAAAAATTATTAGTGGGAGGATGAAGATGTCAACATTAGTCAGTGATTTTTATTCGGTCATATTTGTTGGGTGCTTACCACATGTGGAAGTCTCTTGAATGCTTGTGAAGGGAAGCAGCGAATTATAACATGTAGACTCTGCCATATAAGCTTATAATTTAGTTAGGCTGGGAAGGAATGGATTAATGAAATTAAAAGGAAAAGTAGAAAGAAATAATAGATGGAGTATTGAGGTAATCCATGGCTGTTACCTGAGACATTGTGTTAATAACACTAAGTTAAAAGAATGAGAGACCATTATGGGATGAACAAAAAAAGAGTTTCTCTCCTTACAGTTTGCACTAAACCTTGAAAGACTGACCCATTTTGGAAAGGCAGAATTTGGGTATGTGAAGGCAGAAGAATATCCTAGAAGGGAAGAGTTTCATTTTGGAACCGTATAGCTCTGGGTTCAAATCTTGGTTCCATTGCTTCTACCCATGTAATCTAGGGAGGTTGCTCAACTTTTCTGAGCATCCTTTGGAAAATGGGTACAGTGGTGACTACTTTATTGTTTTTTAGGATTAAGTGAGATAACATTTGTAATGTGATACATGACAGGTACTTCATAAATGCTAATACCCTTCGCTGGAGCACAAGTATGGAGTAAGGAAAGAGTTGGCCATGTCCATGGGGCAGTGAGAAGACTTTTATGAGTGAAGAATTAAGTAAGAGAAGTGAAGTGAGATAATGTGGAAAGACAGAAAGACAAATTAGGATCAGGGTCAGTCATCCACTGTTTGCTAATTCAATAACTTATTGAGCTCCTTTCATGTGAGAAGCCCTCTATTAGGCATGGGAATACAAAGACAAAGGAGACTTAGCCTTGAATTTCTGTTGGATGCCAAGTAAGGAATTGGAATTTTGTGCTAAGGGAAATTATCTTTCAAGAGGGGAGGAGCTTGAAAGTGGTATTTTTGGATGGTTAACTGAAATATATTTATTTTCACCCAAGATATGAGTTCACTTGTCTCCTAGTGGTTGGGGGTTAATGTGCCTGCGATCCTGTTGACCAAGACCCTGTCGTAGCTCACTCCTAGCACGGAGAGCCTATTCGAATGAGAGAGAAGTTAGGGCTTATGGTTGGAACTTCATCTCATCTTTTGAAAAAAAATCTTGGCACTGATACTGCTCATATTGCATTTGTGGTTAAACTTCTCATTTAATCTGGGATTTTCTATACTCAGTGACTATTCCCTTGGGCCTATGGTCATTATGACCCTTAGAAATTGGCACCAGAATAACAGTCTATTCAGGTCTAAAGAGAAACTTAAGAATCTACACGTTAGTGACTTTCTCCATGATTGAGCTTTCTATGAGTGTAAGCTCTCTCCCATTTAGTAATTTCTGTAACCAGGGATCTTATGACAAAAAACAAAATGTGAAAACCCCACAAAAACATGGATATTCAACCAAAACATGTAGATTGATTGACTGAGCACAGATGTTTATTCACAAAGCTTTGCTTGGATAAATAGCTTCTCTATCTTCTAGTCACAAATTCTTGGGTCTCATTCTCACTTCTACCTCTATCAACTACTATTGCTATCTTATTTTCCCTTTTAGCCCAAAGCTCAGCAAAATACAGATCAAATGAGATGTGGACTCCATTGCTGGGATCCCCTAATACATTCTGGTTAATTACTGATTTCAATGTCTAATTTCTTTATTTCAGGGTTGGTACTACATTGAATTGTGATACAGAACTGAAATAAAATTCCTTTTAAGGTGGTCAGTTTTGGTTCTCAGCTTGAAAAATGCCACTGGGGCATGGGATGCAAGACATTTAAGATACATAACTGACAACATCCTATTTTAATGCCTAAGTACCAACTTTATGCCCATTGTTACATACTACTTTATACTTAGCTTTGCCCCACACACACAGACATCTAGCTACACAGCGTTCAACCTATACTTTTTTTTGGTGACTGTTTAGCTCAGGTGGTTACAGCATTGAGCTAATGAGAGAAAGGTCACAGGTTCAATCTTTGTGTGGGCCAGCAAGGTTTGCTTTGTTCAGTGGCCACAGACCTGGTCTAGCCAGCTGTCTAGCATATGTCTGCCCCAGGTCATAAGAGGACATGGCAGGGGTGTGTGGATGGACAAGAGCAAATCCATCACCACCATTAGAGAAAGCCAAGCCAAGCACGTGTCCTACTAATGGGGGTCAATAATGTCTCATTTAAATGAGGTTGACATTTTAATACTTTTTGCTGAGAAAGCCTTTTGAACACCAAATCTAATTGTTGCTTTTTTGTGTGTGAATTAATTTCTAATAAATGGAAGGCTGTCCAAGACCTCAGATGATTACAGATTTCCAAATATAGCTTAATGACTTAAAAATTTTAAAGACTGATTTAGTATTTAAAAGGAAATTTTAGTTACCTTCCCTTTTTCTTAAAATGTGTTTAAGCTAGTGAAATAAAATATTAATTAGTTCTTCAGAGATAATTGATAACTGATAATCATTACCTTCACTTAAGAATGAGAGCATTTTCATTAAGCTTTCTGATAAATAGACCAAGAAAATGTGAGCAAGAAGCAGGTAAAATTAATTCCATATTATTCAACTTTTTGGCCATTACCCAGCCCACACATCTTATCTTTCATTTCTAGGCAAATGTGTCCTCCAGATTACTTCATTATTTTGCATAATGTCTTGTTAGATTTCAAACTGGATCAATGTCAACTCCATTCCAAAGTGCCCTGCCTAAGCTGTTTTCCTCAGTTGGGTCTTGGTGAGCTTTGGAAAGGTACGTGATATAGACGAGGGGAGGGCCAAATGCAGAAGGGGAATTGGCAAGAGAAGGATGGAGAATAATATATTTCAGATTCTTTTAAAATCCACTTTTCAAACAAACATTATGACAATCATAATGAAAATATATATTAAAATCTTTTTGAACAAGCAATACATTCACAAGGTTAAAAACAAAAATTATAAAGTGATATATTGTGAAAAGTTTTTCTCTCTCCCCTGTCTCTCATGTACCCAATTCTACTTCCTTTTGATAATCATTTTTATTATTTTCTTTTTTACCCGTCTGGAATTTCTTTAAGCAAATATATCTTAAACCCTTCCCTCTTTTAATGCAAAAGCTAACACACTATAAATATTGTTTTTTAATCTTAATAATGTATTTTGGAGATCTTCCCTTATAGGCAGAGTAGCCTCATTTTTTTTTTCATAATTGTGTACTATTCCACTGAATAGATGTATTATCATTTATTTATCTAGTCACCATTGATAGACCTGGTTAGAGTTTATAATATTTTTTATTATAGACAGCAAAGTAATAAATTCCTTTGGAATGTATTATGTAGAAAGCATTCTCATTTTTTTAAAAACATTTACATACCATTCCATTAAATGGATATATCGTAATTTATTTATTTAGTCCCCTATTGGTGGATGTTGTTTCTAATCTTTTATTTTTATAGACAGTGTTGTAATGAATAACCTTATACATGTATTATCTTATATACGTGCAAGAAAATTTGTAGAATTAATACCAAAAATTCAGATTTTTAGTAAAAATGGCAATTTTAATAAAATAAAAGTCATAACAAATTTATCACATTATACAGTTAAATATTTTCATTTTCCAAGTTTCTTCTAAGTCATATTTGCCTGGTTGCAGAATATAAATTATTTTGCTTTTTCCACTTGGTAGTATAATATAGACATTTGAAGGATATGGATTCTTAAGTTATAGCAAGAATTAAAAAGTTGAAGGAAATCCAACAAAAATGAAGCTTAATGGAGTATGACAGGAAATTATTATTGTCCTTCAGGCAGTGTCAGAGCCATACAACAAATTTAGAAGGAAACCCTGTGTATTTTCCTCAAGATTATAGAAAATGACTTGCATGAAGTGTGAGCCCACGATAACTGCATGAGTGCAATGTTTGGTTATGAGTAATATTTTTCAGTTATGGATAATTTTTAGGTACTGTTAACTTGGAGAAAAGTAGGTGGAAATGCTTCTGAACGTTACTGCGCTAGAAGTTTTATGAGAAAACTAGTGCTAGTAACAATTAATATTGGCATGTACAACTTAAAAAATTTACTACATTGAGGTAATTTTATTAGATGCCTAATTCAGTATGATATGAAGAATCCTAACAATTATTTTAAATAAAGAAGCAATAAGTAGACTGTGAGATAAATTTTAGGGAACATGGCCAGAGAGCACTTTCTTTAGTAGTTCTCAAACTGCTTAAAATCAACAACATATCCTTGTAGTTAATGCCGGCATTTCTTGTTATGTGTAACTAATATGCCACTTTCATTTAAAGAAAGGGGATTTAAGTAAGTCACAAGTGGAAGACTGGGTTAAAGTGAGACACATTAAGACCTGGGTTATCTGTGGGCTATAGCAATGAGATTCGCTGCAGAGTACTCACTCATAAATTTATTCTTTCGATTCATTAATTCATCCATTTCTTGTCGGATTCTGTATTTACCTGGCTCCTAGTATGCTAACCATTGTGCTAAAACTCTGGAAAATATAAGAAATACAAAGTATGGATCATACCTTACAGTCTTGTAAAAGATTTAAGAAATGGGCACAATACAATAAAAGAGTGCATGGTAAATCCCTCGAGAGTGATATTAAGTGCTATCACAGTTTCAAAGAGGAAGACATGACTTTCAATAGGAAAGAAAAAGTGGCATTTATTCTGAAGTACAAGACAATGGAAGCAACAAAAACTCAACACAATAGATTTTACTGATCATTTATTCAAAGTCTGCATCAGCTGGCTCCATTTTCAGAGGCTGATGAACGGACTGCTGGCCCTGCCACCTTTCCTTAGGGCCAGGGCTGATACCTTATACATTTGCATAATCTGGTTTCATGTTGTCCACTGGGGCTGGGTCGGCTACTAGGCAGAGGATTTTGGCATTTTTCCAGATGCACACAAGAGGCGGACTACCTTAGCTGTTGCTTATGACTGAAAGGCTCTTTCTTTCACGGCTGATTTTATTCCCTCATTTTCAGCATGTGTTTTGGAGAGGTTGACTACCACCTTCTCGGGCAGTCTCAGCCTTAGCAAATTCACCACGTAGCTTTCATATATTTGATAGATACAAGTTGAGGCAAAGCAGCACAGTGCTGGCTGCATGGGCCTCACCCTTACGCAACCTCTTTAAATGATCCATCCGGACTCCTAATGCTGAGCTGTCACTGCTGCATTTTGAATAGTTCCCCCTAGCTGTGCCACAGAATAACTATGGAAAAGATTTTAATGAATTTAGACCTAGGATGGAGTGTGAAAGGAAAGAGAAATCATTCTAAGTGGAAGAAACAGGAAAAAGAAAGGTGTGCACACAGAAAATTGCTAAGTGTGAGGGTGGGACGACAGACCAGGAAATCTGAATGGGAATGGTGAAATTTTAGGCTCCTGTTTTCAGCTTGTTGCTCTAATCGTGACATTTATTGCTATATTTATTTTTTTCAAAAAAAAAAAAGAAATATAAGTAACTGTCATTAAAATGTACATATTGCTTTTGTAATGTATGAATTATGAGTATTAAAACTGGCAATGAATTGAGAGTAATGTATTTAATTAAATTTAATTGGACTGGTTGGTACATCACTAGGACAACTATGACATTTAAGGTATCATTCTAGATCAGATTTGTCCAATTACACTTGCGGTGGTAATGGGAATGTTCCATATCTGTGCCACCACAATAGCCATGAGCCACATGCAGCTACTGAGCCCTTGAGTGGGCCCCGTGCAAATGAGAAACGGAATTTCTCATTGTGCTTAATTTTAGTCATTTAAATTTGAATTTGAATAGCCACATGTGAACTAGTGATTATTGTATTGGACAGGGCAGCTCTAAACAATTTTGGGGGATTCTGAACATACAGAATCTTAGCATTTAAGAGCTGGAATAGACCTTAATGTTTTACAAACGGAGAAACTGAACCCAGAAGGTGAAATGCCTTGTCCAGGGGCACAGAGATAGTGACAAGCAGAGTTGGTACCTGGCCTTCTGTCCCCTGATGCCTAGTTTGGTGGGCTTTGGACTCTACCACGCTGTCTCTCCTGCTATGAAGACAGGCTGTGGCTACGCCCAGTTAAAGATAGTTGTTTGGTGGATTGAAAAAGCAAAGTGTTTTTGAGCTCAGTCCTTCACGTCAACCAAGCAAGAGACATGTGCTAGACATGCTGCCAGGCACTGAGATTAGGAGAGAGAGCGCTGGAAGGGGAGCTGCAAAATGCCATAAAGAGCCCGCAGTCAGTTCGGGAAAGCAGGGTAGTCTGCATGGGTTGGTGAGTAAAACCCCAGACAGGACCATGGAAACTTAGGGAGAGCACCATGGGTGAATTGGCAGGGAAAGCTTCAGGGACAAGACTTGACAGATATTAAAGTCTCTAACACAGTTGGGAAAAGATAACATTAAAGTCATTCAAATGTTGGGAAACCAACTTCTGATCCATAGGTGATCTTGTATTCTTGCATTCTGTGTTAATCATACAAACTCATTTATCACCACAAACAGCTAACCGTTAGTAGAATTTTAAAATGTAAAAGGAAAATGGTTTGTTTCAGGATTATATTCCTGTAAAATGGTAATTATATAGAATTAATTCGTCTTAAAGCTGTTAGATCACAGAAAGGTAAATAGTCACAAAAATCTGTGTATTTAAATCAGAGAAAAAGGTACCGGCTATGATTATCTTGTAGGCATAGCAGGGAAATCAAACCCTCATTTGGCTTACTAGAGTCTTAATCTAGCACTGCTTGACAACGTTTCCAGATTTTTTTCCATCGATGGGCAAAACAAATGAGACCCAAGTGCTTACAGAACATTCCAAAGGGTCAACAGAGAGAAATGGAAAGTATTAGAAACATGATTATGTTTGGAAAAGGAGACATAAATACAAGCAAAATGAGGAATGAAAAATCAACTAGTATCTAAAATTCAAGTCCATATTGTGGATGTTTCTTAAAATTTTTTATTTTTCTTATTTTACAGATAATATATGTTTAACGTATTCAGCTAGGAAGATAAAGAAAAGATTAAAAAGCAACTAAAAATCACACTTAATCTCACTCAGATATAGCCATTGTTATTTTTTCCCTCTTGACAAACACCTAATTTTAAATGTTTAGATAGTTAACATTGTAGAAAGTTTTATATCCAGAGGAGAGGGGGAAAAATAAATAAAATGTTTAAAAATAAAAAATAAATTAATTAATAAGAAAAAAAAGAAAGCTTTATATCAATTTTTTACTTAACCTTAATTGCGTTTTGAATGGAGAAATATTTTGAGTGAACTTTTGCTAAGGAAGTCTGTGCAAGATGGGAAAGCCATGTGGCATTTTTCTGCCTCTGCAGATCTTTAAGGATGTTGACAAATTATGTCTTGTAATCAGTAGTTAGTGACTTTCAAAAGTTTTCTTTGTTAGTGTCCTTTGGTAAGGGGGTGTAAAAGAATCTGGCTTAGGATCTTATTCATTGACTAACTATTGGTATAAATCGTCCATCAATTTGCTCCAAGTGCTTCTTATGCCCAACCTTGACTCAACAGAAGCTGCCAATTCAGAAAACACTGAATATCATAAATTGGCATGAACCAGAAATCCCCAATTGTCTCCTTTGCTTATAGAGATTCGATTTGGTCTGTGGGGCTTCTGGAGTAGACTTTAAGAGCCATCTTCTTTTTCCAATGAAAAAGGTTTATGTAATTACATTATATTTGTTATATGGCCTTTTTCTATGCCATGTCAGCGACTGAAAATAACCTCACATTCCATTTATTTCAGTTTCTAAGTTGGCAGTTTGATAATTTTTTAGTGTTTTGTTCTAGCTGCAAATGATCTATTAAAGATATTGTTAAAAATATTTGCTCCAACTTGGATAACCTAAAATGATACTCAGTACTAACTAATCTTGAACTTTATAAATCAGTTTCTCATCCTCAGAGGAATTTTTTGTTAAGATGTTATTTCCTGTACAATTATTGCCTCTTTTGATCTCATGCTACATTTGGTTTTACAGATAAGGGAGACCAATAATTCCTCAGCTATAACTTCAGCAACATAGATAACTATCATGCATTGTGTGACATGCAATTCATTATTCAGTTGTTAATAACCACCACGGTCCTATATTAAATGTTTTACAGCTCATCTCTTCATGGCTCACTGAGTTAGTGTAACACTCCTGACTATTTTTGTGTCCAGAAAGGATAAAATGGTATATAATATTTAAATTAAAACATTTTAAGGCATCTTAGGAAAAGAAAATACTGTAGTAAAGTAAACCTCCATATGTAGCTTAGTTATTTTATTCTATTCTAGCCAATAAAGGGGCCTTGTTTCTTTGATGTGTCTAGTAATTCTCATTATTGCCTTTTGGGTAAACTAGATTAATATGCAGAAGCAAGATTCAGCCTTCAGAAAGCTCCTGATCAGCATTTACTGATGTTCCACCATCTTTCTTTATCCATTTTATAATGTACTGTTGAGTTATTTGCCTGACATAAAGACCTCTTTGGAATGTATTGGAAAACAAAAGTTTGGTTCAAGATCCGATCACATACTTAAGGACAATCTTCTTACAGTTTCCAGTTCACCAAAAAAAGAATTGGCAGTCTGGAGATGGCTGGAAGAGCCGTTTCCTAATTTTGAGTCTTTGGCAAGCTGGAATTCCACCTGCTAAAATTTAACAGTGTCGAGATTGTTATCCAGTTGGTACGTTTGCAACTTTCTGTTTGGTGCTCAATAAAGCAGACTGTATTGCTGTGCTGGAAAATTTTAACTTGCTGTTCATTTGAGTATTAATCTATCAAAATATTTCCTGGACTTATTTTACAGACTAACAAAAGAGCCATTATACATTTACCATCAGAAAGTTCTTAGTTCATGTTGATATTTTTAATTCCTTAATTGAATGGTTTTACTTCCTAGCTTAATGTAGACATTATTTGCAGATTATTAGTGAACTAAAAAAAAAGTTAATTTGTAAGTTGAATTGGATTTTTGTTACAAACTGAAAAGCCTTTTTGTAGCCCAAGAACATTTTCTTCCTGGATCCTGATTCTCCTTACCGCCACTCTCCCTGCACCCCTTTTGCCCTCAAACGAGGCCCCCTCATTTCTTAATTTTTACTTCTCTTCAGCCAAGCGGCTTCTCTGTCAGATAATATATACTCTCTCTTTAGGACCAGCTGATTCCCAAACATTTTTAGGAAGGTCGTAGATGTTTAATACGATAGAAGAGGAGAAAAGTGATGAGAGCATAAGATTTCCTGGCATAGACAGCGGGATAAAAATCTGGTCATTTTACAACATAAATTTGAAGTCTAGTTCAAAAAACTTTTTTATTATTTTTTCTGAAAAAATTATTTTGAGATGATAATATACAGTAAGTTCTAATGTCACATAAAAATCTAGAACAAAAGCTTAAAAATATTCTTTTCCATTTATGTATGGGGATGTATTTTTTCTTTTCTCTTGTGGAAAAGTTTTAGCAGACGAAGTCCAAAGTTTGTTAAACCTGGAAACCAATTGTTCAAAAACGGTAAACTTAAAAAGACCTAGTATGGCTTATTTCCTACCTTAAAACCATAAAATAGAAATTGTTTGAATTCTGCTGTTCTTCCTTGCTCTTATTCAAATCTAACTTGTGTGTGTGTGTAAGGTTTGTGGGTATGCATTAACTATTAAAAACAAGAAAATTTAATGGAAGAAATGACAACAGTGAAGAAGATCTTGTCTACACAAACAAAACAGAGTCATTTAATAATTCCCAGGTGAATTTGGACTACTTAGAATGACATGATGGTTGATTTGAGTATCAAATTCTAATTTCTTCAACAATAATTTTTAAAATAGGAAGATAAATCTTTCCTTCATGTATGCAGATCTAACTTTAAGTGTCTAGACATGGGCACTGCCACTATTAGCAACCTGAACCTACCTAGGCAAGATTTTGTCACAATAAAAATCTATTCTTAGTCATGACCTTTTCATTAAGTCTCTTCTTTGCAATTGCCCACCCACATATACTATTTGCTTTGTTGAGCTGTCAGTGTGATGCAATGAAGCATAAGAATTTTAGACTCAAAAGACCCAGTTCAGGGGTTTTTACCTGTGAGACTTTGGGAAAGTCATTTAGCTTCCCTGAGACATAATTTTTTTTTTTTCTATAAAAGAGGTTAATAATACCATCTACCTTATGGGGTTGTTGTGAGGAAAGAAATTCATTATCTACAAGTGACTAATAATGGACCTTATACATAGTAGGTACTCAGTACATTTTATGTTCATAGCATTTGAAGGATTAGTTATTACTGAGTAAACATTTAGCTATATTTTGCAATGTGGCATCAATTTATAGTATTTTGGTGTTATCTCATTAATAGTCAATGTGCCCCCCAAACAGGTATCTATATTATTGTTTATTTGTGTCATCTGATCATACTCAAATGCAGAAAGGAATAATATACAGTGTATGTCTTTTAAAACTTAGCGGAGAGATGCCTGGCTAGCTGCCCTGAGTGTTTTCTTTCCGGAGATCTTCTTTTTAAATGGAATTTATTGGGGTGACATTTGTTAATAAAATTATATAGGTTTCAAGTGTACAATTCTATAATACAGCATCTGCATATTGCATTATGTGTTCACCACCCAAAGTCAAATCTCTGTCACCATGTATTTGACCTCCTTTACCCTTCCCTACCTCCCCTCTCCCCACTTTTCGCTCTGGTAATCACTAAACTGCGGTCTGTGTCTATGAGTTTTTGTTTGTTTATTTGTTTGTTTTGTTTGTTCATTTGTTGCTTTCAGTTTAAATCATACGGTTTTCGACATCTTCTGTCTAATTTCGCATAGTATGATATTCTCAAGATCCATCCGTGTTGTCACAAATGGCAATATTTCGTCTCTTCTTATGGCCGGGTAGTATTCCATTGTCTATGTGTACCACATCTTCTTTCCGGAGATCTTAATGTATGTCTAATTCCTTGCCTAGCAGTAGCTATTTGCTCAAATATTTTTATTGTGGGTCTCATACAGCCTTCGCACACCACCGCACATATCAACACTCCTCAGCACAACTAGAATCTCATTTCTTTTTGAAAATTATTGTAACTCTCAAAGGCCTGGGAGTCGGAAAGGGCTGGAGTAGAGACATGGCCGCGTCCCTTAGTTCACCTGGCCTGCCATTTTCTGCCATTCTCCTCAAAGAGTTTCAAGAGGCCCACAATGTGGTCTCCGTGATCTCCTCTGACATCCCCCATGTCCTCCTTGTGGTAGGAAAGGCTCCGCCTTCTATTCGAATGCCACTCCTGTGGCTCGTCCAAAGCTCTGAAGGGGAAAGGGCTATGTCAAGGACAGACACTGCTCTCATTCGGAGGTTGCTCAGCGTGCCAAGTGCCATGCCCCCCTCCGGCCAGGGGTCCTGGGGAGACTTAGGCCTCAAATGCTACAGCTCCTTGAGCCACAGAACCCCATGTCCATGGTGGCTACTACTTTAAGGAATAAAGCTTTGTGACCTTGAGATCTTTTTGCTTTTTCCTTCTCTGCGAGCCACTTCGTTTACATAACTGTCAGGAGGGAGGTGCCTTGAATCAGGTAACCCTTGACAAATTGTAAGACCTTTAGTCTATCTTCATCATTTAAAAGAGGCATAATAATAATAATACCTGCTTCATTCATGGACACAGCATCTCATTTCACTTAAGCTCACAGAGCTAAAGTGAAATGAGATGCTGTGTCCATTACACTTGGCACATTGCAGTTATTCAAATACATGTGCGTTACCACTAAAAAGAGTGCTGATAAGTTCTAATAAGGATTAGAAGAGCTTCAGAATCACATGCCTTATTCTGGTTGAACAAAGACTAATGAGTCTTGGTTATGTGCTTGCTGCCTCAGGTGGGTCCCACCTACATTCGTTCCATCGGTTTAAGCCACTACTGGTTCCGATATTTGCAGGGAGCCCTGGTAAGGAGGAGGTGGCTGAGAGGCGCAGGATTTTCTTTGTTGGTTTCCCAATGAGCCATAACTCTTTCAGATTCACTGCTCACATATGGCCTCCAAGCAGATCTGGCAGTTTCCATCGATGATGCAGGCTGGGAAAGGTAGGGTCTGGAAAACTCATAAAAACAGACTGAGGGTAAAGGAAAATCAATCTTCTCCTGCTTTGGACCAAGTTGATGAGAATCATTCTCCCTGATTCTCCATAAATTGGAACAAGGCTTAGGACACTAATCCTACTGTAATGCTATTTGAAGACGAACACTGACATTTGTGACATTTAAATAACAGTTCAGGTCTGCTATGAAGCCAGGGCCTCCAACTGTTTAACCTTTGCCCTTGTGTACTATTACCCTTGGTCCACTATCGGCAAATGTATTTATTAATGCATTGCAGCTTTCTGGTGACACACGCTTATTTAGTTTTGCTAGATACATTGCTTCATGTGAACTGCACTGCACCAAGTTCAAAATTTATTTTAAAACTTTTAAATGTGATATGTTCCACGGCTCTCTCTCTTAGATTGTTTTTATACTGTTAAAGTTAAGTAAAAAGTTGAGGTAATTATTCAGAAACCTTCCTGAGAGTGGAGGAAAGCGTATTTCTTCAACTAAAATGATCTAGGGGAATTCAAAACCATTCATCCATTTAACAAAATTTCCTAGTGCTTTTTATGTAATATACACAGGGTTAGATCCAAAAGAAGGAAATTGTGGACCCTGCCCTTAAAGAATAACGTGATTTTATGGTCTTGCTCACACAGTTCTGCATCTTCATTTACATGCATCTTTCCTAAGTCTTGGCTTCACTGCATGGACAAAATTTTTACTAATTTCAAAAGAGTAGGTTCTTATTCAGTTAAAGTCATGTTAACTAATGAATTAGAGATGGGGGATATAGATCTTTTCCATTCAGATATGATATTTTAAAACAGACAGTGTTGGTGTTAAAGTTAGGAATAACCTCCTTTTCATCTCTTGGATATTTTCCTGAACAGGAGAAAACACTTCTTTATCATCACGTATCATTTCTTGAGCATCAACAAATCTGCGCCACATCTGATGAAGAATTGAGTAGTGTCTCTTTACTATCAAGGTCACTTCGAGGCCTGAGATTCTAGTTTGGCTTTATATTAAGTTAGTCTCAGTCTGGCTGGCACCTGATAGACTTAAGCTTAATGACTGGTTTTGCCAGTCTCCAGATGTGTGAAAGTCAGCAGAATGCTTAACTTCACAAGCCTCGGTTTCCTCATCCATAAAAATAGGTTACTAGTACTTACCTTGCTGAGTTGTTGGGAGGATCAGGCCATGTTCTGGTCCCCATACTTCAGAGAGCCCCTCACCCATTCTGGCCCTCTTCCAGCTCTGCTACTTGTCAAAGCACAAGCCTTCTAGGTAGGTAGGTGCTTCTAAACTTGGAGTGATTTTATCCCCAAGGAGACATTAGGTAATGTTTAGAAACTGTTTTGGTTGTTAAAACTTTGAGGGGTGGGGAATGCTACTTGTATTTACTAGGTAGAGGCCAGAGATGCTGCAAAACATCCTATAATGTACAGGAACACCTCCTTTTCCCCCCTACAACAAAGACTTTTCCAGAGCAAAGCATCAGTGGTCCTGAGGTTGAGAAACCCTGCTCTGTGTCCCTGGGACCCTGCAATTCTCTCCACAGACAGCCTGTTTCCAGGGTCTGTGCTTCTCATCACCTGGGCACAGGGGGTGACTATTTGAGAGGGATATGGGCAAAATTTGGATGTTTGGGATGGGTTATCTATGTACATACATGGGGCTCCTTTGAGATACCCAGGGTGGAAAAGAAGGTGAATGGCTCATGGGCCAGCTGTCTCCCTCCACTATTTTCCAAAGCAGAACTCCAAGGGATCTGAGAATTGGAACCTGGCCTTCCAAGTTGCCGTGAAGGTATCTTTGTTAAGGTCATTGTAAGCTTGACTTATTAGAACTTTAAATATTTAGATATATGATACGTAGGCCTTGGTTTGCATTCTTGCTCTGGGCCCCACGAATGTTAGGGACGGGCATGCCAGTTAGACTTCCAAACTCTGCATCTTTCCCTCTCCGTGGGTGGGATTACTTGGTCTCCACCTTTCAGGCTCAGTTCTTCTTAGAACTTCTTCACCTTTACTTAAGGCAGATGATTGTTGTGTGAATGGTCTATTGCCACACACCCCACATGCTGAGGCTTAGCACCAGTTTGTTAGGTTGTTAGTTTGTTCCAAGTTTGTGATGTTTTTTGTAGTTGAAACATTTTACAGTGACCATCTTCACAATGGTCTCGTTTCCTGAGAACTTCAGTTCAGCTCAGGCATGAGCATCTGGCAAACATGTTATTATCGTCTGATCTAAGCAAAGGCCTTCAGAATGCCTTCCAGAATGTCAGTCTCTGTGAATGGCTGTAACTCAATGACAGAAACAGGAGAGTTGGTGCTGAATAGTTTTATCACAAAGAAAGATGGGAGGGATGGGTGGCGGGGAGAGAGAGAGAGATATTGAGAGAGAACTGCCTGGGTTCTTGATGGCTTTCCAGCCCTGGAAAGATATCTGGGCTTAGTTCCTTCCTAGAAATAGTCTTGTTTGCTTAAGCTGCATCGAGTTGGTTTTTCTTATGTGTAACCACAAAGACCTTGACTAAGACACGATCTTTCAAAATTTTCTTTTGGCAACTCTCTTCAAGTCCATTATCTTATTTGCATCAAGTCTGACCAGTGCGGTGGATGGAGCCTACTGCTGGATGTCCCATTTTGCCTGTCAGCGGGACCCTTCCCTTATCACTTGCTGATGGGGACTGACTCCTAGGAGCTGTCCAATGTCAGAGGGTAGGTTTGCTGGTGGACTCAATCTCTCTCTAGTTGCAAGAAACAGGACCATTTAAGCCAGGGGTTCCCAATTCCCCGGCCGCAGACTGGTACCGGTCCATGACCTGTTAGGAACTGGGCCTCACAGCAAGAGGTGAGTGGCAGACGATCTAGCTAAACTAAGCTTCGTTTGTATTTGCAGCCGCTCCCCAGCGCTAGCATCACTGCCTCAGCTCCCCCTCAGAGCATCAGACATTAGAGTCTCATAGGAGCCCTGGTCCCTGGTGCCAAAAAGGTTAGGGACTGCTGCTTTAGGCCATGTCCTTCAATGTGATGAGCTCTATTCTCTAGAAATTTGCAATTTTTAAAGCTGTGTCTACACGCTCCCAAACATCCAGGTCGAATACCCCCAATAAATGGACAATTGTTTTTTGGGAAAATTTTAAATAACAGACAAGAAAACAAATTTTTTACCTGGACATGTGCAGTTATTACGTGTAATCTTGAACACATATCGTTGCAGAAAAGCTGGTAGGAGAATACACAAAAGAGTTTTAAGACGTTAGCTCAGAGGACATGAGTGGAATTGTGGATAAATGTATGTGTGCATGTGTGAGTGTGTGTGGAATGTGAGTGAGTGTATGAACTTGCTATTTTCCAAGAATTTTATGTATGTTTCTCATTCAATCTGCACTATAACAACATGTAGTAGGTATTATTATTTCCATTTTTATAGGTAACAAAAGCCTCTGTTAATGATAAATGTAAAATTTGAACTGAGGTCTCTCTGATTCCAAAGGTATGAAGGAGGTAGTGAGGAACTCAGGTAGGGATATATAAAAACCAGTCATTTTCTTGTAAAAGAGAGATGTTAGGAATGACTTATGTATTTTTTTATTGGTTTTATGCAAAAAAAGTTTCTAAGAAACCACTTAGAAATTCTGTTGTTCCTTAACAATTGTGGCCTGTAGGCTCATCTGAGATACTTCTTTCTTTTTTTCTCTCTGCTTATCTGAGGATTTAAGCCAGCTGACATGAGAGTCTGTTGATTCATTAATATAGTCAAATTTTTGTTAAGAGTAAAAAGGTCAATATGGCTTTTAGGCGTAGCGCAATTAAGACAATGAATTTACTGGATTGCATACTTTCCCTTCTGTCCTTGTTGATATGCTTTTAGTTTCTCCCTGTGGTTTGTCCATCTTTTTCTTCTCATTTTTATTCAGGCTACTCAGTCACTGTCAACCAATTTACTTGGATGGGTTTGTCTGAAGTTCTTTTATGTAGAGACTCAGGATGGTTGTCTGGCTAATCCGATCATCTACGCTAATATTATTGTTAAGATGAATTTAAAAAAAAATTTCCCCAAATCAATTCCTTGACCTCCTAAACATTCTATTTTTGTCTCCAGGCTTAGCATGACCATAATTTTAAATTCAAGAACTGAACTTAATTATAAATCTATGTATTAAAAGGATGTTTAGGATAAGTTTGTCATGATACAGAGAATTCTACGGTGACAGATTATGACTTAATTTTGTTTATTCCTAAAATTCCCAGTCTAATGAGGATATCTAGGATCATGTCAGAATGGGAATAATTAGATACTAGATGTTGAATAATTAGATATTTTTTTAAATTACTTTGCCACGTGTTTTAATCAATAACTAGTAACTTTTAAAGTCTTACAAATTCTACCAGTTATAGGAAGAAAGTAAAGGAATCATTAAAAACCATGTCCACAGTAGAAAAAAATGATGAATCTTTTCATCACTCAGCATCATGGGGATGCTCCAATTATATGGCATTTTCCCCTCTTGGAGTTATTTATTGGCCAGAGGGGAGGGTAGACAGGACTTCTTTTGAAGTTAAACATCTTGCTTGGATGAGCAGATATGTTGCATCAAATCAAAGTAATAAAAAGACAAAATGCTTTATTAAATCTTCTTTAGCACTATATTGTGCTCCAATAGGATGATCTAATTAAAGACACAGTCGAGCCTCTTTTCATCTGAAGAGGAGTTCAGAGGCTTTCATTATTAAAAAGTTTGCACAGAAACAAGTACATTGCTTTATTGCTTCCAAGTTTCTCAGTGGTGCCTCCTTCCTGTTTGCTCTAATTGTTATGGATGTCTTGGCTGCCACTTCATGCCTTGATACTAATTAGTCCTTTTCATCTTCAAAGTACCTGGAAAGCACTAACATGATTAATATTCATAATACCACTCCGAGGTAGGCACTGGAAGCATTATTTTCTATTTGCAGATATGGAAATAAAAGAAAAAAATTTAAAAGGGTATTTACTGAATGCTAATGAACACTTTGCTGATTATCAGCTTCCAAACATCTAAGCTGGTACTTTACCTCTCTCTCTGCCTTTTCCCCACACATCCCCATCAGACGCTGCCAATTCGTTTTGAATAACATGAGATTTCTTCAAGTAGTCGAATTATTCACCATTATCACCATCAGAAAAATGTATACAAGTTAGAGAAAACTTAATTAATGACTGCCCTTCAGTTGAATTGTCTCTAGGGCCTCTTGATTTAACAAGCATTTATGAGGTACTGAGTAATATCATTCTTGCATAGAACTTCATTCAGCTAGAACTAAATTAGGGATCAAAAACTAGCAGCTATATATCTATATCTATATCTATCTATCATCTATCTATCATCTATCTATCTATCTATCTATCATCTATCTATCTATCTATCTATCTATCTATCTATCTATCTATCTATCTATCTATCTATCATCTATCATCATCTATCTTCACTGGCTAGCTAAAGTGTTTTACACTGGTTTTTTTTTTTTTTGCATTTACAATTTTCGTGATGAGGTTTGTGCTCCACAGACCCCTCTATAGAGGTGATTCTGTGTAATTTGTGTTTCCTGCCTAACTCCTGAAGGCATTTGAGTTTACTGACTAAATAGAGAGGGGAAGGGAAGGATTATCTTATTTTCCCAAACCAAGGCAAATTTGGTAAACTGGCAAAATTGGTAAATTGTTTCTTTGATATCATGTCACCTCTATCCAAAAATATTCTCTCCTGTTTCCCTGTTAAATTCTTATTTGTTTATTTCATTTAGCATTTCAGAGGAAAGTAATCTAACAAAAGAATCCACACTGAATTTTAAGTGACTATAACCAGCTCTAGTGTGACTGAAAATTAAAAGAGAATGGTAATCATAACTTTGTCTCTGGTACCTGCCACGCCTATAGATTTTTTTTTTTTGGCATATGTAATGATCAGAATATCTCAAGTTACATTATATAGCTGTGATTATTGGCTTTTACATTTTGCGCATATAAGGCAAATCCTACCTTAAAGCCTGTTTTTCCTAAATTCAGATTTCTATGTTAGAATCTAGAAAACTGGAAGTAGTCAATAAGCAAATGTTAAAAAGTAAGCCTAAAACATTGCTTATTTACTTAGGCTTCTCTGTGTAGTAAAAAGAGATTGGGAAGAGAATCTTCTGATACAGCAACACAAAGAAAGCTAGGCAGACCCTCTTGCATTTTTATTTCCATTCTGAATTTGACGCTGACCTACCTGGCTCTGGAGTTCAGACTCCAGATAGAGATTTCCAGCATGATGAATGATCTTGGAAAGTCGATCTGGTCAGATAACAACTATTAGTGAAAAATGTGAAACATGCCAGTTGTGCTCTATTCCAAAATGGACCTGCAGGCTTGAGAAGTGAAGGTGTAGAACACAGCCTCATCATCTCTTCTGTGGCCCCGATAGCCTCACTTTCCACTTTAACTTGACCTTAGTTAAGTTAACGCAATCTAAGTTCTCCAAGGCTCAGCCAGGGCAAAAGCAATTCACTTACTGGGACACAGGCATCTCAGCTAATTCCTTTGACCTTCCATTTTTAATTTTTATAGGTTTTCAGCTTTAGCTTAACAATAATTTGTGATCGAGGTTAAATTAAAGTTTATTTTATTTTTGGTGACATTTTCACAACGAATTTGAACTTAGGTCTCTTTTGGAGAAATATTTACAAAGAAATAACATCAAATTGCATGGTATAAATGCCATGCCATTCAACTATGTAAATAGCAGCCAAGATGTTTAATCGAAAATAAAACACTGGTAAAATGTAAACATTTTTGTTCCAGTTGCTCTGAGTGTAGGCTTCAATGGCACAAATGAATGCAATAACTAATGGTGGAAGTTAGAGTTTGTAACAGGGTCCAATAACTCTAGTGTGTCTGGAATCCTTTAGTAATTGCTGTATCCTTCAATGCTGTTCAGTCCACTTTTCAAAACACACTCATATGGTGTCATAAAGATTTGACATCCCCTATATTGGTATTTTGATGTACAATTCAATGTACTATTAGGGATTTGATTTCTTCACTCATTAAGCTCTCCATGGCTGTGCATAGATATCGCTGAAGATTGCTTCATTCTCTCAGGCCACTAGGAGTACACCTGGCCCTCCAGAGCACCAAATTATCAGTTCTTGGAATTTGCTTATCTATTTATGTAGCTGTGACTCTGTGATGTTTAGGTCAACCTCTGTATCCTCATAGGTCAGACCTGGACAAGTATAATACTGGAGGAAATGTATGTACTTGGCTATGGAATAAGGAATGTACGATTACTTTAGAAGGTTATCTAAATATACCTGTTTTTTGGAGAGGGGTTCCTTAGTCCAGATTTATGGGCTCTGATACAAGCGGATGAAGTCGTAACATCTTTTGATCCAAAATCTGGTGGAGGCAGAGGATTATTTCAATGATCCTAACCGACTGCATATTTTATCTTTAAATTATATTAATGGAAGTACTTCCATTATTTTTCTCAAAAGTCTGTATCTAGAAAGGAATTATAACTTAGCTATTAAGAGCATAGGCTCTGGAGCCAGATCTATTGAATTAACTATGAAATCTTGGGCAAGTTACTTGACTGTTCTAACCCTCAGCTTTCTCAGCTGTAAAATGGGTATAAATATAATACCTCGTTTATTGGGCTGTTGTAAGGATTAAATGAAGTAACATATGAAAAGCAATTAGAACAGTGTGATATAAAAGTAGTTATTATTCATTTAATTAGTAAATACTTAAGAACTTTTATTATTTAGCATCTATTAATACACATCAACTTTCTACATTATTATCTTTTATGAGAAACAATTGTTTTATTACATTGATTTATTTAAATTTTTTCCAACTTTACTGAGGTGTGACTGACAAATAAGAATTGTACATGTTTATGTTATACATTGTGACCTTTCAAAAGGTGTACAACACGATGATTTAATATGCACACATATTGTGAAATGATGACCACAATCAAGTTAATTCATGTGTCCATTATCTCACATAGTTATCTACTCTCTTAGCAAATTTCAAATATAGAATACACTGTTATTAACTAGGATCACCATGTTACACATTAGATCCCCAGAACTTATTGCTCTTAAAACTGAAAATTTGTAACCTTTGACTGACATCTCTCTATTTCTCCCACCTCCCAGGGAAACGAATCTTTAAGGAAGAAAATTGGATTATAAATTCTCCCTGTTTCATCCTGATGGCAATTCTCACAGTGAGGGCTAGTTTTTGAAGAGTTAAAATCTGATGAAAATGTGCTCATATTTGGCATAATTCTTAGTACGAACACTCTTTTTTTAATTTTAAAGGCAGCATCTGGACTTTAGTAAGCAAATATGCAATAAAGTATTTTTGACCTTTTAAAAAGTTGATCTTTATTTCATTCAAATGGTAAAAATGTCCCAAAGAGTAAAGTTCTATGTTGGATTGCAGTTTTGCCTTCATTTAGTGAAATGTTTATGTGCAAATAATCTTTTTACATTTCATATTTTGTACAAAGAAAACTAAACTAGAAACTGATAGGAATCACCTAAAGTAAAAAATGAAAAAGATCTGACCAAACGATGGAGCCCAATTTGAAAGTATTCTTTTAGTTGAAAAATGGTGTATTCTTGTTTTCCACTATAAGAGTCAAAGATCTCAGAAGAGATTATTTTGCTCTCCGTTATAGTCACGTCTCTATGATGGAAGTCAGGCAAAACCCAGGAACCATTTTATAACCTTACTTGCTGCAGCAAAGAAATTGATGTGAGGCATAACGATTTTCGTTTCCCATTTGAGACATTAAATTTCTAAAGCTCAAAGTGGACTTCATCAGAAATAGAAAATTATTTCCCCAATTCAAAGGCTCTTTAAAAAACAAATGAAATGAGCATGTTTAGAGTAAGCGTTTGTCGTGTGTGTGTGTGTGTGTGTGTGTGTGTGTGTGTGTGTGTGTGTGAGATTCTATTGTCCAACTTCCCTTTTATTAGTCCCCGCTTCCGTTTTGGTGAAATCTCGCTCTGTGGAGTCTAGAGAGCTGCACAACTGGCTAAAGGGGCCAGACCCTCCCTTGCTCTTCCCAGAGGAAGCCATGTAATTTCGATTTCAGCAATCAGGCATCGTCTTTTGGGACTTTGAATCTTGAGCAACTGTGTAAGCAGACAAGGGATGGATGCAGGGTGCGTTCCTGTGGCGGCAGCAGCAGTGGGATTGGAACAGCCCTCTCAGCCTGCCCGCTGCTCAGGTTCTGGCTGCCCAGGTCTGTCGGATTCCTGGATTCCTGGCTATTTTCCCAGCTGGATCCTCCAGCCTCTCACCAGTCCTGCAAGCCTTCATATACTTGCCCACTTGCTTTTCTTTATGACGATCAGAGTAGGTTTTTATTTCTTGCAAACAAGACCTTTCATTGATGCAACAAATCTCAAAGCCAGGGTAGAAACAAATGCCAACTTTTTGCACTGAATTATCAATGCACCCAATGGTAACCATCTTAGGGTGACTTACCTTTAAATAATGTTTTATTTTAAGCTATTAGCCATGGTGAAACTGTATCAATTATATGCTTCTGTAGGACTGCACAAATAATATTTTGCCCAAGTGTATTTTGGTTTGGCAGTCATCTGTAATCAGCCAGTGATGACATACGTTATTGGTTCCGTACTTCAGCGTTTTTGCTGCAATTTTGAAATTAAAATTTTGACATTATTGTCATGAACTAAACTAATGCCTTGGGAAGGTGGGGGAAGGTAAATCAACAGACACGTAATTGGTTTCAATACTGTGATTTCCCAAAGTGAAATGCTGCAGTGGCATTATTAGCTGAGATACCGTAGATGGTTTTACATGTCAGGAACAATTAACACATGTCCTGCGGGTCTGATTACTAGCGTGAAGGAAGTTCTGCTCGGCATAAACCCCAAAGCAAAGCCTCCAGGAAAGTTAAAGGTCCCTGTTCTACCATTAAAACGGGAAAGTAATGTGCCTTTTTTGATTGACTATAAACTTTGACTCATGGGACTTAGTTCTTAAAGGTGAAAACAAACATGAGTAGGAGACAAGCTGTTTTCCTTAAAAATTCTTAAAACTTTAGTTGAAAACATTTATTAGAAAATTTCTTAAAACCAAATCAATATTGCCTTATGGTTATCAGAGCGGGGAAAAAAAAACAAGTTAAAAAGCCAAAGTGGACATATTCCTTAAAATACAGCATTAAAGAAATTTTATATGTTTAGGCCACTGCCCAGAAGAGTGATAAATTTGATATTTGATATGTGAAACTGTTGTAGGACTAGCAAAGGAGTTGGATTTATAACAGATTTTAGGAGTAATTAAATGATTGAAAGTTAATTTATGAGACATCCTGATTATTACATATCAGAAATGCTTGAAATACAAAAGTAATTAGGTGAGATTCACATGCACACAGTAAATTAAAGGTTTACTAACAATATGCATAGTCTCGATTGTATGTGAGTAGAGATTTGGTAGAGTCAAGTGGTAAACCCGGCCTTCTGCTCCCAGCTTATTCACTAAGTAACTAAGCTGAGGCCAAGTTACCTCAAACGTAATGTGAACTACACGGCCTACTAGATTTCAAGCTTCCTACCTGCTCTAAAATTCTGCGGTCCTAAAATTCTGTTAATTTATTTACTTTAGCTGTTTGATGGTTCCCCTTCTCTCAGGATGAAGGAGAAAAGAAATAGAACTAAATATGATGTCAAAATGAACAGTATAATCCACAGTGTCTGGCTCCCGGGGTGGATTCAGGAATGCAGAAATTCCCTAGTTCATATCATCCAGTTCAGAAAAGAGAGTTGGGCAGGCACTGTTCCACTAGTGACTATCACCCAAGGCAAAGAATAAGTCTCTTCAGACCACAGGGAAACCCTGTGTCATAATGGAAAGTGCTGGAACGAAGAGGCGATTTCTGCCTCTGCCACAAACAGCCCTGAGCCTTTGGACAAACTACGTAGCCTCCGTGGGCCTCTTATCTTCAGAAGAGGAGCGAGGACAGACCTTCAATGTTCTTCCCAGCTTTTTATGTTCTTTGATTCAAAGAAAGTAACGTTTTGGGTATCAAGTAATTATCCAATTTGTCTACTAATTCGAGGTTATATTTTCTTTATTCTGCCTAAAATATTATCATTCCAAGTTACAAAGTAGAGATAGCTCTGAAATTGAGCCTAATGTTGTTATTTTAAATTACAACAGGCAGAATTTGGACTTTTCCTTGAATAAAGGAAATAAAAGGGCTGGGCACATGGTCAGGAAAACTGTAAAGTTGTGGGAAGATAGAGAGATTAGACATTTTTCTATCAAAGGCAAGAAAGTTGTAAGAGGAAAGTAAAAAAAAAAAATAAGAGAGAGAGAGAGAGAAGGAGGGACAGAGAGAGAGGCTGCACAAGGGAAGAAGTGGGGGAGGAATAAGGAAATAGAATAAGTGCAGCCCCTCTTAGGCTGTGGGTCTTTGAAGTGAGGCCAGAATGACAGCAAAGGATTGTGGGATAGGAGGTCAAGAGAAAAAGTAGATGGAGACCCTTTGTTCAGAGGTTAATAGTTATGTGTCAGAAGTGCTTTATCAGAGTAAAATGCCCTGTGCATTTTTAGATACTTTTTAGAGGAGTAAACCAATTCTGTGGAAATTTCCCAAGGTCCTTATGAAAGAAACGTTCTATGGCTTAAAACCTAAAAAAAGACATTCTGCAATTAGAAGCCCTGCTTTAATTAGCAATAACTAACAACAATTGCTGAAAAGGTCTGGTATTTCATATTTAAAATTATTCAAAACAAACCAGTTTTATTTTAATTTGGGAGCAAAAAGAGTGAGTGAGAGAAGTGGCTGATAGTGATCTCGAAAGCTTTTTAATTGCTCACCAGGATCTGCACTGTTTCTACGAGTTCAGTGCCATGTAGCACTGTAAATTATGAATGAGGAAAAGGATCTTTGCTCTTTGTAGCCATTCTGATTTCTAAGCGATTCCATCCAAAGTTCAAAACCTATGTAACTTCAAGTTTGCTTTGGCAAAATCTACTTTCTTATCCAGATAGCTAAGATGATCGCGTAAAATTAGCAAAGGTTGCTATGGAAGCGTTAGGAAAGTTTACTGAAAGTGTAGAAGACAGTACTGTAAGTGGTATTTCCTTGAATGAATTAGCCGAAGTGCTTTAAAACAGTTCTAGGTGTGTGTGTGTGTGTGTGTGTGTGTGTGTGTGTGTGTGTGTGTGTGTGTGTGTGTGTGTTTAACAAGAAAGCCAAATATTTTCCTTTACATTCGGTAGGTTTCTTTGTGGGAAAGTGACGTGGGCAAGTTTTTATTTGTGTAGCTCTCCTCAAACGTGCAGCCATGCAGCCTCTCAGATGATTAAGAGGGCTCACAGCAAACCTCCACCTCTGCCTGTTTAACTTACCAGGACTTTTAGAAAGCAAGGCTGATAAAATTTATAAATTTATCACATCTCTAGCAGTTAATGACACTCATCAAGTCTGTTTCTGAAACTCTTTGGGTCTGGGCTTTTGTGAAGCTGAGTCACTGAAGACAAATCTCATGCAGGACGATCAAGTCATAACTAACCTTTAAGTGTTTCCTTGAAGGTTAAGACCAGAGGATCTGAACAAAAAGTAGCAGGATCCTAGCTCTGATCTTTTTTTTTTTTTTTCCCCTGACATTTCCCAAACCCACAAGGCAGAGGGCATGGTGCAGGTTGGATTGTAAACTGTTCCATACTCTTGGCCTCACTGAGGAGCATAGGCACGTTGGTTTTTGCAGGCAGAGAAAGGAATAAACACACACACACACACACACACACACACACACACACACACTACGCAACTAATATTTGATCTGACTGTGTGTGTGTTTTTTAAAATAAGCTTATCAAGTAAGAAGGTTTAAGAGCACAAATATAATAAATTATATAATCGTAGAATGCTGCGATGCAACTTTCCCGTTTGATTTTTTTCTCTCTCATTTTCCTAGGCTCTTGCGGGACAGCTGTTACAAAACGATGGACTTAATACCATCTCAAGATTATGAAAACTGTCTAATCCGTGAAAAAAGGATTACATTTCCTCTTCTTTTAATTGTCGGTCAAAATTTCAAATAGAATGCAATAGTTTATGTGTGATGACAAGCAAACTGCATCTCTTACAGGATGAATGGTTGGTTGTCTTTGTATAACCAAATATCATTCTCCCAAAAAGCAGGTCAAGTAAGGCTAGACTTAGTAATAGCTGTGGGTACCTTGAACACGTCTCCAATCAATAATGACAGAGGTAGCCTGATAGCAATTTATGAACCACAGTCCTCTTGGGAAACATATTTCAAACCATAACTTCATCTAAACTGTTTATCGGCTAAGCTTGCCCAAATGTATGAAGTGTCAAAAACTTTCTTTGACATTAGGCTTGTTATTGTCCTTTGATTTATGTACCCAAGCAAAACGTAGTAAATAAAAGGATTGTTTGGTGGTTTGGTATTTTAAGGAAATGATTAGAAACATTTGCCAATGCTATTCATTTTATATGTTTTTTTCCCTTTCCAAATAATAATAATAAAAAAAGCGTTTCCGTCTAGTGAATGACTTCACAGTAACGGAAACTTAAATGATCATTATAGTAAGCAGAAATGCCGATGAAGTTGCTATGAAACGTTCAGAAAACTCTCCTCGAATTCTGCATGCCCCACGGGTCACAAAATGTTCCTTTTATAATCTGAGGCACCGCAGATTTGGTGGTAAATCTGACTTATTAAAACCATGGTATCATATCTTAGTTGGTTTTTGTAGATACTTCCACATGGAAAATACAAAGGACTATTCTCTTGAAAAGCATCCTTAAAGAAAATTCTTGAGTATACACAAAGCATTTTTATTTGCTTAGGAATAGAAATATTGATCTTTCAGATTTTTGATGATGGAATATTATGGTGGTATAAAATGCATCAAAAGGCAAACTATAAGATAAATCTTTTGAACGATATTTTATTTAAGTATTTTAGTACAGTATTTTACATTTTATTTCAATTTGAGGTTTTCCATTCTCATAATTACTTAACCAGATTTTCATATTAGGCAACTCTATGGGCAAAATGTATATAAAAAACTAAATATAGGATTATAAAAGTTGGTCAAGAATTCCAAAGGATTGCATTATGAATTTTTAAAATGTTAATTAAAAAAATTTGTATAAGTGGAATTCATTCACACATTGAAGGGAAATGAGAAACCTAACAGACAGGAACACACAAATGCAAGGCTTGCTTAAATGAGGACTATTTCTGTTTCCAATATATCTTTTTCTGAGTGGTTAACTACTAAGTTGATGGGCACCATAAAAAAAGTCACAGAAACCACAGACATAGAAGGACACATGAGTACACAGATATCTGTACCAGCATTGTTAACTTGTTAGCGAAACTGTTTCCTTGAAAACAGGATACAGTGAATCTGTGTATATTTAATGGAAAGTGGCCACGTTTACTGGAGAATTAGGAGGAAACACTCCCTGATGGAGTCAAAAGTTCTGATCTGTGATGCTTCAAAGAAAGACTGTTTCCTAGGCTGGCCAATATTCCTATGGAGCAACCTATGCCTATTGATAAGTTATCGGATTCCTCTCCGGAATCAGCTGGTCAGGAAGGATATAGAGGGGAGGGAAGGGAAGGGAGAGGGAACCGTGATAGTGGCTTTGTCTGATCGCCAAGGTAGGGAGGGGTGGAGAATCGAGAAAGGAAGACTAAGAGGTATAAGATAGGAAAGAGGCGGTGGGGGAGAAAGGGAAAGAAATCAAACAGAAGCAAAGTAAAACAAAGCGAGGAGATGACAGTTAGATAGGAAAAAGCATCTCTGTAATGGAATCTCATTCCAGACCTGCAGGCATTTTGGAATTGGGGATTCCTAACCTGGATTTCATGTACTTGCCCAAGTCTCCGAACTCGCTGAAACTGTTCGCATATTTTGTGAGTACGCTTGTGTGCATTTTCCACCCCCAGGGAAAGTGGTTTTTTCTTCTTTTTTCTCTTTGATCTGACTTTACGAAGGGTTCCAAGACTCTATCAAATCTAAGAACTATTACTTTAGTGGGATCTTATATACACAGTAAAGACATTGGTCTTTTAAGGAGCCTTTGGATGCCTGGGACTGACTGTAGAAAGTCAAAGAATGTTACTTTGATTACTATGTTACTAGTATTAAAAGTTGTGTAGTCTGAGAAGAACATTCACTCTTTCAGGCCTTTAGAACGCTAGCTATTCAGACAAATGTCATTGACTATTTTCATTTAATTAAGTTAACATTTTGCAAATTGGGTGTCTTGGGAGAGTGGAGAAAGAGTGCAGCACAAGGTAAACAACTTTAATTTGGAGCTAGGATTTCTGGGACACAGACACTGTCCGGAATGCTAGCTGATGGTGTGAAACTGAGCAGGTTACATCTTCCTGCTTAACTCCGTATCTGCCCTGAGAAATGAAGAAGATGCTCATGCTTTAATAGGGCAGTTGTAGAGATGAACAGAAATACTGGCTTACATTTATTGGGTGCTTACTAATTTCCATGCACTATGATACACATTTATATGCTTTATGCAGTTTAGTCTTTCAAACAGTTTTATGAAATTGTCATTCTGTTTATTTTCATTTTACGGATGGGGAAATTGAGGCATAGAAGTCAAGAAATTTGCTCAAGGTCATGAAAGTCATAAATGGTGGAACCAGTATGTGAGCACAGGCTGGGCGACTCCAAAGCCCAGGCTTTTGAATTGTTAGGTGGGCACCATGCACGTGGTGGGGCAGCTGCCTGACTGCTGCTGACTACACTGGGAGAAATCCTGCTCCTTCCAGGGTGTGGGTACCACGGTACCGCCTGCAAGGAAATGGCTCTGATTTCTGAAATATGTATTGTACGTACATCCCTCCGTGTTGAACATGACACCATTCTATTCCTGCTTGTTCTCTTTTCCCCTTCCAGATAACTTCTTGGATTCTTCTGGTTCTGTAACTCCAGGGAAGAAAGGATGACAAGAATTTGAATGTGAGTTTCAGAGGAAAATGAAACTTCTATCATCTACACAAAGTCATTTCCTAGAAGCTCCAGGAGAAATTACATCTCCTCAGCTACCTGGTTTTCTGCCAGAATGAAATCTAATGCTGAGAAATGATTATCTCAGCAAGATAGATGCCCACCTACTCTGCACATCATAAAAAACAAAAACAAACAAACCACAACAAGAACAAAACAAACCTTGAGCATGTAACACCTTTCTTTTTAGATAGGCGAATTCCCCATGGAGAGTTATGTAATAAAAGTTGGCATCATATTATTTGGTAGTTTACATTCAGAGAAAGTTTAGAACTTTTGCTCTTTCAGAATGTTTTTTTTTTTTTCCCCTGAGGGACCTGGGTATTCATTGATTTAGTATATGTAAATCCTAGGAAAGAACACATATAAAAATGTGTTTTTTTTGGATAATCACACTTCCTCTCTTTTTTGTTCTTTCTTAGTGCTGTTAATCAACAAAATGGCCAGCTTCAGTCTTAAGAGAATCTTATCTAGATTTTTGGAGAGTTGAGAAGATATGTGCCTGTTGAAATAGAGTCTTTTTTTTTTTCCTTTCAGGAGAAAATGGTTTTCAGGAAGAGCAAGGACACATATGGAAGGCCTTAGCTTATCTTTAGTGCTTTATACATCCTTTTTGGATTCCACAGAAAGGCCACCGAATGGGATTAGGCCCTAGAGATAACATGTCAGTCATTGTGAGAGAGGAGCGAGAGCATCCTTTAATTTTTTCCGTTAGGTCACGTGTAAAAAACAATTTACCAGCACTGATGAGTGTTATTAATAATGAGCTAGGACATGGTGCCTCCTCCGCCGCCATACACACAGACACAGACACACACACACACACACAGACACAGACACACACACACACACACACTGGATATACTAAAGAAAAAAACAGCTGTCATCTCTCTTGAAGATTTAAATGAAGCTCTGGAAAGGAAAAGGTGTTTTGACAGACATCTTAAAGGAATTTTCTATTTCTATGCTCTATTCTAAGGCTTAATTCCTCAACTGCCTGTATTGCCCTTGTTCAATTGAACAGATCTCTGAATAATTTTATTTTTACCAAAGCTCAGATCAAGGTGCCAGCCATATTGATTAAAAAAAAAATCAAATAGATCTTTGTTTCTACTGAGTGGTTAACTGATAAATTATTTCAGCTCCATACTTTACAGCCTAGTACCTGATGATGGGCATTCTTGGGATTTTTAAATAAAGGCCCTTTTGCCTATTTCTTTTTCCAAATGCAATTTTCTTCATTTCCAAACATCACCTTTTAAATCCAAGAAATCATGGTTTCTCACTATCTTCCAAAGCTTTTTGTCTTCAAGTCACAAAATAAATTATTTTTAGGAAAGGAGTCTCAAAATCACTTTGTTTAAAAATGAGCTGTTTGTCAGAAGCGATTTTTCTTAGTAGGAATACTAGGTCTTCCTAGTTTGAAACACAGCATGAATAATTCTTCCCTGAGGCTCTGGAAAGGCTAGAAGTGAGGTTTCCTGACCTGTTACTCCCTCAACATCTTCTCTCACTCTCCTCCCGTCTTTTCAGAAGCAGTGTGCAACAATGGGCTATGAAACTGGATTTCACTGGTGCCTGGTGGAGCCTTAATTCCTTCCTGTCAGCACATCCCTAGGCCACTCTCCTAGTTAGGATAAGGACTGGATAAGCAGTTGAACTTCTGGGTAGGTTTGCAAATGAAATTCAACCTCTAGACCTTTTGGGGTTTACCCAGTCTTCCTCACTACCCTAAGATGAGTTTGGAATGAATTTTTACTTAATGGATTCTATTTGTGGGTGGGAGAGGTAATGATTGCATTGCTCAGAGTCATGAACATAACTTCAAATAAGGGAATTTTTAATGTGAGAATAGATGTGATCCCAAGGAAGGTGTGTCTGAGGAGGTGCTGGGAGATTCTGATCAGCTGTCGAATGAAGATACTGTATCTCATGTGACAGAAGTCACCTCCTGACATTAGATTTGTGTTTGAGTGGTGATTTAAAAAATAATATAGGAAAATGAACATGCAACATTTAGGATGAATTGCTGCATACTGATTAGCTGGAAGAAAGGTAATACAATATTAAAAATAAAATTTGCAAGGGTAACACCCTGAGTATGTGTGACTATGCCTCCTACTGGTTTGTTGCAAGGGATTTTCTCTTGGGAAAAAAAGGCTATTAACTTATGTGATTTGTAAATTTGGTTCAGGACTATACATGTTACAAGAATTGAACGAAAACTACTTTAAAATACCAAGATATCTTAAAATTATCATTTTCAGCACCGCTAGTTTTCATTAAAATAAATCGTTTCATTTCTACTTGTCCAGCTTACCGCTTTCATACTGGGGCCAGAACTATGGCGAAGCCACTGTGGTGGAGCCTAAAGCATGGCCCTGCTTTATACGACACACTCTATTTAATAAGTGGTCAGGCCCCAATGTGTGTACGAACATGCTGTGCCTCCATGTATTTATTAATGTTAATGCTGTAAATAGCAAAGAGAATACATTAAAACTCAGCAATAGTACTCCTTTGGACTTTGTCTCTTCTTTGAAATGAAACTTGTTTCCCATTACAGAAAAGTGTTATCACCCACATCTCTTTCAACAGCAAACAATTATGGCAGAACAACCTTATCCAATCACTGAAGTTATCAAGAGGTATAAGATTAAATCTTATCCTCAGGAAGATTTTGGTCCAGTCAGGAATACAGGATAGATAGAGGGTGTGATAGCTTGTTCTATACGGGAGCATAAGTCAAGTGCCAAATGTGTGATAGCAGGTGGTATTTAGGGCAGACAGGTGGATAAACAATGGGACTTGAACCAAGGCTCGGACAGAGGGCAGACCTATCAGTAGAGGAGTGGAGAAGATCATTCAGGCGGTGGAGTAGATTTTATTTTCATTTGCAATTATTAACCTCTTATAGTCTCTGTAATAGGATTAATATACTCCCCCTAGTCACAATGTGATTTGTAATGCCTGCTTTAAAGGGAAGTGTATTTTCTCAGCCCATTAATGTTGGGTTTGCTTATGTGACTTGTTTGGCCAATGAATTATGAGTGAATCCTGACACATGCCACATCAGAGCAGAAGCTTTAAATGTGTCTGCATGTTTTGCTTCTGTTCTCTGCCAGGACTACAGGGTGTCCCAGATAGTGGCACCGTCTTGGGCATGGGATCAAGAATGAAGTGTTGTAATTCACTGAGATTTGTGGGGGGTTGTTTGTTACTGCAGCACAGCTGTGGATCAATAAGGGGAAAATGAAGTGTTGTAATTCACTGAGATTTGTGGGGGGGTTGTTTGTTACTGCAGCACAGCTGCGGATCAATAAGGGGAGGGAACACAACTTGAGAAATGTACAGAGACAGAAACCTGTCTGTGTGAGGGGCAGTAACAAGTTTACCTCAGTCCAGTCAAAGGATTTGTGTAGGAGAGAAATAAAAAAAAAGAGATGTACTGTATTATGGAAATCTTGACTAGCAGGGTTAAGAACATTGACCTTGTTTTATAGACATTGGAAAAGCACTGAAGATTTTGAGCAAGGGGCAAAGGAACAATGGGAGAATTTTAGGACTATTTATCCGACATCAACATTATGATGAAGTGGAAAGCAGGAAAGAAACAAGTTAGCAGCATGTTCTTAGGCATGTGCTTTAAAATGCTTCTGAAAAGAAATGATTATTTTGTTGGAAGAAGGTAGAATTCATTTCCACAGATAAAAGTGCAAAGAAAGAAAATTTAACGGGTGAAACAATTCTGAGGTTAAAAAAAACAAAACTGGTATGACCATGATAACACAAATATTTTCCTAGGCCAGGGAAGCAGAAGAACCTACTATGATTTGTTGCCATCCTTCTCTGGCGTTTCATGTGACTGCATTGACCACCTGCGGCTGCAGCCTTCAAGGCCTTCCCAGTTCGAGTTTGCCCCCTCTCTTTGGACATGTGAATTCCATCTTAGGTGCAATCTTTTCCTTTGTCTGCAGCTCCATTATTAATGGCCAGCTCCTTGAGGTATGGAGCCTGGATACTTCAGCATGAGTGACTTATCACGCATATAAACTGAAACTGAAGTTGACAGTAAAGGGGACTATCTGGTATTCCACAATATGTGAAGTTTATCTGCTTTTTATTTTGCTCAATACTTCACCTGCATTGGGTCCACTCATGAGTATGTTTCATATCTAAGCAGGACAATTTTAAAAACAGATTCAGTGAGCAATCTTGCATTTTCCTAGATGATGCGCCATTTGACAAATTGGTTTATTGAGAGCAGATAATAGGGACTCATGAAAACAATACAGAACCAAGAAATTCATCAAAGTGTTACAATCTTCACCTGTGTCCAGAGAAATTGTTCCGTTTCTAATTCCTCAATAAAGTTTTCTTGGTTTTGGTGAGATGTTTTTACTCACTGTGATCACAGTGTTTACCTCAAATCTCATTAAGTCCTGGCATGTTGCTGTCTGGTGGGTTACGTACCAGTGAATACATGTTCTAAATGTCTCCTGCTTTGTGAATGACAAAGTTTAATGAACTGGGAGTATCCGTGCACACTGCATTCCCTTAAAAAGGGATAATCCTTTTAAACAGCTATAGCTGCAAAAATTCAATTTAGTTTACTTTGGAGGAAATGAGAAACTTGAATTGTAGGTGTGGAGTCTTACAATTTTTCAGACTGATAAAAGCATGGTTTGGGGGATGGTTAGAACCACATGGAATTGCTTCAGCAAAAATTATTTTTTGCGAGCACTTTTCCAAACCTACAATCATGTTTTGATATGAAAAATCCCTTTCTCCACAAGTTCTCAGGTCCCACTCATTGGCCCCTCACCCCACAATTCTGGAACCTATGTCAGGCTGTTATGTGGCTCAGTTCTTGGTGATATGTTTTCAATTTGAGTCAACTTGATGAGAGAAAAATTACTAAAAAGTGGGAATGAGCTGTGAGGTGAATAGGGTTTTCCTATCAAAGTGGAGGTATTTTTAAAAGCATTTATTATTTCAAACTAAAACATTTATAGAAAGCCATGAGTGTGAAGTGTATGGTTACCAGTTGTGGCTTGCCATATTGAAAAATTCAAGTTCATAGGAAATATTTACTGAGGCTCTGGCTAGCAAGTAGTTTGTACATGGGAATAATTTGGTCCAGAAGGCATGTCAGTTTAAAACAATAGTTTACTAACATAGTAGTAACAGGCAATTAGATTCATAAATGATGCCATGATCGAGACATAATTTGGGGTCTTCAATGAAAACAGTTCTGTTATTAACAGAACAGAACTTAAATGCCATATGTCTATGTCTTACACATGACACGTATGTCAGAAGTGAGAAAATCACCCCTCCATTTTCAATATTTTATAGGCTCTGATGTAATATAGTTATTTTTTTTTCCTGTGTTAAAAATGACGAATATCGTTTTTGGCACATTTGTTTCACAGTAAAGAAGTATTTAGCTTACAAGTGAAAAAAGTTTAGCTTTGACTGTGGATTAAAGAAAAGTTGTATAGCTAAGTTTACTTTCTTAAGAAAGGTCAGTTTTGTGTGGCATCCTCTGGAAATTTGTTTGGAACTTATAAAATTCTCTTGTCATGTGAATTCTGGAGATCTGAGGGAAATATATTTAATCACATTGGGTGAGAACATTTCTTTTTGTGTGAGTTCTTAGTAAGCTCACAATGTTTTTCCTCACTCAATTATATGTCGTGGAGTTCATTTCACAACGATGCATATGGTATATTGTTGGGAAAAAAAGCAGGCTGCAAACAGTATTTATGGTATATGATCTTACACACAAACTTTTATGGGTGCGTGTGCATGTATGTAAAAAGAAAGATGTCTTGAAGGTTGTTAATAGTTACCCCTGGGTGGTGGGTTTTGGGATATTATTTTCTTTGTATAGTTTTTTTAGAGTGCTTGATTTTCTTTTGTTATTATGAAAGGTGCCATACATTTGAAAGAAGGTATATGTATGGCTTATACTGAGGATATATGCCTAGCTAAAAAATTAGAATATTACTTTATGTTAGAGCCAAGCCTTTCTTCTGCCCTTGTCTCTTTCATGGAGGTAATTACTTGCCTGAATTTTATGCTAATCATTTCTTTACTTTTCTATATGGCTTAGCTACCTATGAATGTATCCATAAATCATATATGGCTTTATTTAGATTGTTTTGAACTTTAAATAAATGGAACCATATTGGACATTTTCTTGTGTGACTTTTTTCTCATTATGTTTTTGAGATTCCTCCATGGTGAAGTGTGCAATTTTTTTCTTTGTGAGTGGATAATATCATTTCGTCACAAAAAAATCAATAAAGTTATAGTTGTTTTGAAAAGGAAAACCTCATATTTACATATTAAAAATATGTATGCTGGAGGAGTACTGAAATAATCATGCTTTTGTGAATTGAAAAATTTTTTCCAGTTTTTGTATGTCTACATGTAGGTGTCAACAGTTGCCTACAGAATGTCATTTTAGGGATCAGTGGCTGTACACCATAACAGAGAACTATCTCCCCTGCCTGCCTCTGCCAGCAGCCTCTGTGTCTGAAATTCTTTCCTTTGGATTTTAGGAACTATATCTAAAAAGGAAAATTGGATCATGTATCATCCAACATAAATTAGTTTAGCCAGCGATCAGCTTTGGAAAGCAATGAGTAGGTCTTGAGGGACAGAGGAAAGGGACAGTTCTAGACTTTAAGATGTTCGAGGACAGGTTTCATTGGGACAATTAAATGAAGGGCTCTGGGCCTCCCAAAGGCAATTGAAGACACAGAGAGGAGGCAATAGCAAGTGTGTGAGAGGCAGTGAAAGGAAGTAGGAAGGCAGAATTTTACCTACTTCATAACATTGCCCATATGTAGTGACAAGCACTTCTTGAGTACCTAATATATAGACTCCATGCTAGGTCTTCTCAATTCGAAATATAACTAAGACCCAGTCTCTGCTTTTAAAGAGCTCTCAGTCAAATGGAGGAATCAGATGCACCAACAACCTTTGTACCATGTCCCAGGTGGCTACGGAGAGAGCACAAAAGAAAAATTGACTGACTGCCTAAGAGTCATCGACTAGGAGGCCATGTTTGTACAGAAAGAAGGATGAGTCTGGTGGGCAAGGAAGAGGAGACATCTCTATCCAAGAGAATGACATTTACAGAGGGAGGGAGATGAGAGTATGGATTCCAGAGAACTGATAATACAAACGGTTTGAGTGTGAGGTCTATCCTATATCACCAAAGAGGTGGTTCTAAAGTCTGACCATGTCCTCCACATATTTGAAATTATTCTATGCCTTTCTGGCACTAAACCCTGCATGGCACATAATGTCATTTGAACTTGGTCTCAGTCCACCTCTCTTACCATGATTTTCACATTATTTTCCTTAAACGACTCTCTGCATCACACTTTTCTCATCTATAAAAATCGAGAGTCACACAACTCCCTGCTTTTCCCACAGATAACCTTATGACAACCATCAAAGCTTGCTAACTGGTGAATGAGTATTTCATCTCAGAAAGGGAAGATTTCTCTTCGTTACTGCAGTTGAATTATAGAGTTCCAGAAACATACAAGTTCCTGTGAATGTGGATGGCCTATTCATGAAGATCCAAACCTTGGAGTCTATGAGAACACCAATTAATCACTTGTTATATATTCGAGTACCTACTGTGAGCAAGATACTAAATGACCATTATGTCATGTTATCAATCTAGCCTTGCTTGTATGGCATGCCTATAACATACACTTTTGTTCATATTTATCTTAAATTTTATAACTCTTTTATAAGTGTTTAGAAACCACCTATTTAAGGGCCATATACAAGGTATGGTTTTATTGTACTTTGATGCTTTTTCTTCTGTTTGGATAAAGCACAAATATAGTACAAGAATAATATCTTACCAAAGCAAACCAATATACCCTAGTTTTGAAAATGTTGAAGTTGGGAACCATCAATCATAAATAAGAAATCATCAAATTGTAGGAAAATATAGATCTGTTATCCAGAAATAAATAGAACTTGCTAAGCAACTCGATTAAATTTGATTTAGCAAATACTTACTGGCACTTATATTAGGCATTGCAGAGGACACCACACTGTCCACGAAACAACCCCTCTGCCCTCAGCAGTCTTGAGTGTAGCATGATTCTGTGACCTCTACTGACGAATCAGAGAATGGAGAATTTCTCATCCATCTCCCCACCCCCAACTTCCAAAAAAATTGTCCTATATTAGACTCTGCTGTATAGGAAATTCTTACAAAGCTCATCAGCCCCATAATTAATCCAGAACAGGTAGTGAGAAAGTAAAGTAGTGATGAGCACGGGAGAAGTGTTGGAGCCTGCACTTCACTCCAGAAATTGATAGCAAATGTAACAGAACTTTTCCTCTGCTGCTTTGTTCCTTGACCCCGGCTTGCTGTTACCAATCTAGAATTTCTGATGCTCCAGAGAAAAATCTAATGAGATATTGCATCTGGCTCTCAGACTCCCTTCTCTTTGCCATTCTTAACCCTTCTTGGATCCCTCACTAAGGGAAGACTGCTGAATTTGGGTCAAATTTGACTGATCCTGACAATTTACCCAATCCTGAAGTCTGGCTCTTAACCTCTGCAGTGCACTACCATTCTAGGTAGGTGTAATCTTGGCTTATCCATTATGGGAATAGACTTAAATGGATCCTTTCTTTCATCTGTTTTTATGTCTTGACACTGTGGTTAAAAACAGTGTTCTTTCCTACCCGCTGTTACGTCTTGCACCCTTCCACCCAACAGGCCTTACATTTGCATACTTGATTGCCTTTTAGAGAAGATCCTTGTAAGTAAAATTAAAAATAATTTTTTCAAAGCATTACAGTCACCCTCCTCTTGTTTATCTTTTTCCTAAATTCTTAAGTATGATGTTGTAAATCTCACAAATCAGCCATGCCTCAAAAGGTGCTTTCTCACTAACAAAAGAAAAACACAGAAATTCCAGCGTTGTTTCAGACAGCTGTATTATGTTGAGATGACTTAGGTTTGGAAGGTGTTCGTTCTACTAGACACTTCTGGAAACACATATTTTACCTTGATTTATGGTGCTGAAATAATTATTGTTATTTTACTGATCCTACATACTTCCAGTGAAGAACAACATTTGGAAAGCATCTTCCAATTGTGCAGGCACTACTCCCTGTCCTATTTCAATTTAATTAAACCAGGTGATACTTTGTGTCAACAAATTTTAGATGACGTTTGTAAATGGACTTAAAGGTGAAAAGTATAAAGTGAAAAGGATATATTACCGGTATGATGCCATATGCCCAGATATGTCAAGTAACCTATAAGCATATTCTTTGTACATTTTTGTGTAGAGCCAGTCATCATGGTTTCTAGACATCATCTGGATGGCACCCTCTGTCTTCATGATCATGTGAAACTTTGGAATTTTGGGGGAAGAACCTAAGTTGTTTCAAACTGATTTCCTTTCTCCTTCTAGATTTGTCTATTGAATGAACAGATAATTATTACATAGCATCGACAAGTTGAAGAGTGTAGTCACATTGCCTCCTCAATGCACGTCTGACTAGAATTCTACTTCTGCCTTTGGAAGGATATGGAGAAAAGGAGGTGAAGTTTTGGGCAAGCAGTTAATAGATTCAGCAAAGCTCATTTAGCCATTTCAATAATCAATAAACTCATATTGACTAATCGTCTACCTCATTCCAGAAAAGATTTGAGGTGATACATGTAAGAGTTATGCACACTTTAAAATAAGATTAAAAGTATGCACGAATAGGGAGTCAAGACCAGAGGAAGTATAATGCGAAGGTCGAAGCTGGAGAGAATGAGAACAGAACCATTCAGACCATTGAGAGTTCAATTTAGTTCTAAACTTCCTGTGAGGAACGTGGAAAGTGAAACATAATTGTAAAGTCTAAATTTAACTCACTGAAAAGAAACTCTGCAAACATTTCAGTGCTTTTTATGCCATCATTTTGAGCAGTGAAGTCACAGTGGGTCAGAGCTTTTGTAAGTCATCATCATGTGCTAGTCATTTTTAGGGAAGTGAATCTTTTCTGCCACAGATAACCAAACGTATTATTCTATTACCTTAAAGGGTACCTGGAAAAAAAATTTCTCTCACAATGTTGCCAATTTCAATCTTGGCTATAAATGAACTCATTTGGCAGAATCTGGTTCATTCTTAGTTCAGTTATAAGGACGAACTCCAGTGATGCTGTTTAGGTCTGCATAGATACTCATATCTTTCTCTGTATTTCCCCGTTCATATTCCTGGTCCTAGATTTTTATTTGTTCTGAGCCCTCTGTCTCAAATCTACCTGTTAGGAACTAAAAAGGGTCTGATACTTTCCCCTACTTGGCAGGCTAACACGTTGACCTGCGTTAGTTTCATGACTCACAGCAATAGCAGTAACCAGAGTGTTAGCATTTGTGTCAGTGTCCTGAGCTCCATTTCTGACAGGGCCACATGGAGAGGTGATATCTGTGCAATCGATGGCATCACAGGAGAGGAACCCTGAGCTTAAGGAACGTGAATATTTTGTAATGGACAGTAGGCATGCCTGTTCCTTCACTCTGGAGGTAGACATTATCTCTGTTTTCCAATGTGGTTAGCTATACGAACATCCCTGAAAAGATAGTTTGGAACAATGGCAGTGCCTTTGTTTACGAGAAATGCAGAACTGTGACAGACCCTCGGAGAATTGTCTTTCAACAATATCCTTACTCCTTTATATCTGTTAACTATTATCCATTCCTGAAAATCAAAAATTTAAGGGCTAGTGTGTCTTGATGCCTACACTTTAGAGAAATCTTATCTCACTCTGAACTTTCAATGCAATTATAGCCTCAACTAGCATTTTATTATTAATCTTCGAATACCTCCCTGTTTCTAATGGTTTCAAATGAGTCAATATTTTCTTCACAAGGAGGTTCTGAAGTCTTTGAGGGAGGAAACCATTTTTGGAGCTTATTTTGTATCCACTATAGTATTCAATATTGTAGGTGGTATTAGAGGATATATGTGAGTATGAGAAAAGGCCATGGTTGGAAATGTTGTCCATGGTAACAAAATGATAAATAATTACCCATAGTTTCTAATAATTTGCCTTTCGATAGTGAGCAAAGAAACAGAATTTCTAATTAGGAATCTGAAAGCTCTTATGAGATATAGCATGTTAGGATTCTACAGCTGAAACTTGGCTTGACTTTACTAGAGTTTAATCTCCAGTAAGTGACCTGTGTTGATTTATCTTTGATTAAACACAGCGAATGGAAGGGATGCTCATGTGACAAGGCTGATTCTGTTTTTATCTAAAAGCTTTTGGATAAATAGAACCATGCAATGTGCAGAAGATAGGTGGCAGCAAGGTGGAAGACAAAACTCTGAGATAGAATGCTCCATGTAGATAACTAATTAATCAAGCAACAAGTCTATATTTATTAAAAATTAACTAGGTAGCTGCATAGTGCAAGTCTTTTCATTCTGGCTCCTGGTACAGAAGCAGAGAATGAGACCAGTATGTGTATTCAAAATAATTTGGCAACCTAAGTAAACCTTTTCCTTTTTTTCTACATATCTCTAAAAAAGAACAAGATGCGTTTTAAAATGAAAATAGAAGGCTCCCCTATGGAACAATACTTTATAGGGTGAGAGAGGCATAAGAGCCTAGTGGAAAGCATAGATTTTGGAGCTGGCTTAAAATCTAGACTGCACGACTTGTTCACTGAGTCAAATAATATTACAAGCTTGCTGAGTTATCTCAGAGTAAATATAAAAAATAAAGCCCGCTTTTTGGTATATTTGAGAATTAAATGACATAGTATATGTCAAGCACTTATTGCAGGGTCTGGTACATACCACTGGGCACGAAAATGGTGGTTTTCATTATTATTAAACAGTTGACTCAAAAGGATGATTCAAGGCTGGAAAAATGGGGAGGTGGCTGAAGAAAAATTTAAAAGATCAGGATTGAGGAGAGAGATAAATAAGAGGAGCACAGAGGATTTTTAGGGCAGTGAAGCTGTTCTGTACGATACTATAATGGTAGGCACATGTAATTACACATTTATCCAAACCTATAGAATGTGCAATGCCAAGAGTGAACTCTAATGTCAAATATGGACTCTGGTGATGATGATGTGTCAGTGTAGGTTTATCCATTGTAACAAATGTCCCACTTTGGTGGAGGATGTTGTTAGTGGGGTGGCTATGTATGTATTGGGCTGGAATAGATGGGACATCTCTGTACTTTCTGCTCGATTTTGCTGTGAACGCCAAAACTACTATGAAAAAGAAGGTCCATATGTAGATAAAGAGAGAAAAAAAGAAAAGATCTCTTAGAGGCATTCCCAAGCAGGAAATAACCTAAGGGATATTAGCAGGTTTCAACTATGAGCCAGGGTGCTCACCAGGTCTCAGAAATGGAGGGAAAAAAAGATGACTGCTCTTCAGTGGGTTGTTCTGATTAGTGGTAGATTAAATAAAGAATTCAGTTTTCAGGGCCATGGAGAAAAATTAAAAAAAAATTTGTATACTTATCAATCTTTGTAAATTTTCTGTGCTAAAAGTAGATAATTTATATAATTACCTGTAATGTAGTCTAGAGGCTTTGCCTCAGTTTCAAATTGGCTTTTCATGTTTTGTGCTTGCTTTTTATGTATTCCCATTATAAAGTATAAAACTGAAATTATAATGTAGGGAGTAATAGTTTCTTTTTCAAATTAAAATAAGGTAATTGGTAGTTTTCCAAGATGGTCTGAAGGGGGTAAGTTACATTTATGTGATCTAAATCCATTGGCTAAACACACAGGGATTAACATCTGTTAAAAGAATTGTGTTTGGCATGCAGGTGTTTCAATATTTGCATTTAGTATGTGTTTCAGAAACAGCCTCTGAGAAAAACATTTATGTCACAATCTGGTGGTTTTATTGTCTAAATCTGTCAGGACAGTCATTTTGTTACTCAGACTTTGTGACCCTCTTGCAAGCCGTAAACTCTTTAACGATAGAATCAGCTTTTCCCCCCGAGACTATGCCTAATATGTGAACAGCAAAAACAATTACATTGGTGATTTCAGGAAGTCCAATAAATTCCATCACACAGTCCCACTTTTGAAATATTACATCACTCAGCAAAAGCTTAGGCTCATATATTAGCTGAAATGAACTAATCATGAGTTCATTACCATCAGTCCGGTTTTGTGAATGGTGTGCAGAGGCAGGGCTCTGGTTTCAGTGCGGTCAGCGCCTTGCAGTCTAGCCGTGCCTGCAGTTTTGAGTCTTCACTGTGCCCGTGTGGAGCGCACTTCAGATCTAGTCCCTGTGATCACCTCTCGTTGTGGTGATTGACTCAACCATTCTGTAATCGACATGGTTCAAATATGCTGTGCTCTGGTTGTTTTGTTTTGTTTTGTTTCTTTTTGATAAAGCTTGGGGAAGTAAATGCAATTTTTCTCCTGGGAATTTTGGCTTAAATGAGAAAGAAAATAGAGGAATCAGTTGGTTTCACACGTTGCCAGATTATGCCTCAAGAAAATTAAAACTGGGTAAAGGCTGAATTATAAATGATTTCAGTTTTATAAAAACTACACATGTCTAGGATAGCACATGACGGCTCATTTTGGCTCAATTACTTTTTAAGTGCCTGAAATGTCTTTAGGCGACACGACTATCCAGTTGGAAATAGTGTTTTGTGTCTAAATAGCAATTAGCTTTTGATGTTAATAACTGCCACGTGGCTCGTTCTCACACAATTGCTAGTGTTTTTTTGACTTCTGAATAGTTCCTAGATCGTGGTTATTTCAAGCCACTTTGGAAACTTACTCAGGAAATTTCAGTGGCTGCAGATTTCGGGGACCTTATTACTTCAGCCTCTCCCTGAACCACTGGACAGGGTGGGGATGTGGATGTGGATGTTGTACTGTATTTAAAATTGTGTCTAATGGCTTCTGGGAAGAGCCTCGCACTTCTCCAGGGCTAGAACAGACGTCCACTGTGTTTCCTTCACTGACCGCTAATACTTTCAATGGCTGTCGCCAGTCCCGCAAACTCTCCTTATCTATGTCTCTGAGCTCAGCACTTGTGAAGACTGTGGGGGTCGTAGGTAGCAAAGGCTACAGAAGTCCGCAGTGGTGATGAGGATGCTGGGGTACTTCCACTCTCTTTTTCCCATGGTCTGGGCTGGGGGATGAGGTGACACAGGTAAGATGTTTCGTATGCTTTTCTATGCAGACATCTGCTGGTTTTGAGCTCCACAGGATTTCTTCTGCGCTTCCTAGTCCACCATCATGCTTATGTCAGTTTCCTACACGGTGCTTCTGAAACTCACCAGTATATCTTGGAAATCCTTTTATAGTATTATATTAAGATCTAGCTCATTCTTTTTAGTGCCAGCATTGTATTAATATGACATAATTATTAATTAGTCCTCCATTTATGGATAATTAAGTTGTTTTCTATCTTTTGGTATTACAAACAGAGCTGTACCAATTAACCATATACAGATTATTTTGTACATGCAAGTATATCTGTCGAAGAAATTCCTAGATGTGAACTTGTTACATCAAAAGGGATACAAATCTTATATTTTACATAATATTAACAAATTGCTTTCCATAAAGGTTATACACCAATTTTCACTCCCATCTACAATATATTTTCATACATCTTCACTAGCAGAAGATATGAAACTTAAAAAATGTTTGCCAACAGGTGAAAAAAATTTTTATATTGATATAAAATACGTTTAATTTGTAGTTCTTATATTATGAAGTTGAATATATTTTAACATGTTTAAAAACATGTTTAACATTTTGTGACATTTCTGGTTTTATAATTTGCCCATTTTCATGTTGGGTTCTGATATTTTTTATTGGCTTACAGGAGCTGTTAATACATTAAGAAATTACTCCTTTGTGACATGAGTTGAAAGTATTTTATCCTAATTTCTTTTTTGTCTCTTGACTTTCTTTATAGCATTTTTCACTGATTATAATTTTTTTTTCATGTAGTCAAATAAATTGCTTTTTTTCTCTTACAGCTTCTGGGTTTTGTGTTACAGTTAGAGCTTCCTCACTACAAGATTATCTTAAAAATTTTCTTCTAGTGCTTTTATGGCTTCTAATAGCTTTTTTCTGTAATTTCTGAAGGATTTTCTACATAGATGATCATTTTGTCTGCAAATAGAGGCAGTTTCTTTCTTTCCAGTTTGGATATCTTTTATTTCTTTTACTTGCCTTATTGAACTGCCTTAAACTTCCAGCACAATGTTGAGGAGGTGTGCTAAGAGGGGACATCATTGCCTTTTTCCTGTCTTAAGGGAAAAGCTTTTAGTTTTTCTCCATTAAATATGATATTAGTTGTAAGTTTTCTATACATGCCCTTTACTAAGTTGAAGAAGTTCTCTTCAAGTACTGCTTTGCTAAGAAATTTTAGCAGATTTGCTTATTTAACTTTGTTAAATGCTCTTTCTACATTTCTTGAGATGATCACATGATTTTTATCTTTTTGTCTGTTACTGTGGTGAATTACACTGATTGATTTTTGAATGTTAAACCAACTTTGCTTTCCTCTAATGAACCCTGCTTAGCCATGTTGTATTATCCTTTTTATATATTGTTGGATTTGATTTGCTAAAATTTTGTTTAAAATTTTTGCATCTATGTGCATATGGAATATTGGTCTGTGGTTTTCTTTTCTGATAATGTCTGCCTTGTTTTCATATCAGAAAACTTCTGTCCTCATTGAGAAAAGCTGGGAAGTCTTCTTTCTTCTTCATTTTCTGGAACAGTTTGTATAGAATTGACACTATTTCCTTCTTAAATGTTTGGTCGAATTTTCCAGTGAAGCCATTTGGCCCCATAAACAGGGGTATGTCAATAGTCTCTAAGATATGGACCTACTAGGAAGTGATGTAAACATATTGACAGATTAGAGTATGACACTATCACTCTTCCTTATTTTTAGGGTAAAGAGTGACTGAGACAGAAATTAGATCAATGAAAAGAAGGCGAATTGAGACTCCAATTGCATATCATGTTAACTATTTCTGGTATATCTTAGATGATTAGTCATTCTTACTACATTAAATAATAATAACTTGCCCTGGAATAGCACATTTTTTTACATGTATGAAAAGTTTTTAAATTAAATTTATTGGGGTGACATTGGTTAATAAAATTACATAGGTTTCAAGTGTACAATTCTATAATACATCACCTGTATATTGCATACCAAATAGCACATTTTAATGTAATTCAATGTAATGCAATGTAAGAGTGAGGAAAATAAATTGATGACTTTTTTTTTTTAGGCGAGGCAACCCTTGGTTGACCTCACAGACTGCAAGGACCTTGTCAGTTTACAATCCCTTATTTTTAAATTTTTTACGCCTGGGGCACCTGGTCTTCCTAGGTGGTCTCCCATCCAAGTACTAACCAGGCCCAGCTCTGCTTAGCTTCCGAGATCAGACAGGATCGGGCTTGTTCAGGGTGGCATGGCTGTAGACAAAGTTTTTTTTGTTTTTATTTTTTTCAATTTCTTTATTTACTTTTTAGGAAGTTAGTAGCACTTCACTCGAGCCTAAAAAAATGTAGGAACTTCTGAGAGACAGAAGAGAGGTGACATCTCTAAATGTTTGAACCGGAGAATCGACGGAGGGTGTCCTCCCCTTGTTTGACGTGGTGCTTTCATGCCCTGAAATGCATTTGCTGAGATTCTTTAACATTTATTTTATAATACATCCTTTTGCTTCTTACAGGGCTCCAAATGTTGCTGCTTTTTGGTGGTACTGTCCAGATCAGGGTCTTCCTCTTGCCAGCCTCAATGTTTAGGGCATCAAAGCAGTGACTGACACATTATGCCTTATTTAATTATGTGAATGCTAGTTTTCTTAGATCCATTTGAGTTAAGTTGTTAAGAAGAAACAATTCTTTCACACATTTATTTCTGAGAAAATGCCATTAATGAAAACATTGTAGAGTCATAGTTCCATGCACTCTCCAATTATTTGTATATCGTGTGACCTACCACACGCTGCTTTTGCAGTTATACCTTCAGTGGAAACTTGCTCACTGAAGACCTCAGGAGAGAGGGAGGGAAGAGCGAGTGGGAGAGGAGGAGAGGGGGCAGGAGAGAGAGAGGGAGAGAAACTTTATTTTTAACATGACTCCTAAGTCACAGCAAAGAAATAATCACAAACGTTCATGACATTCATATCTAGGCGAGAAAGCCTCTCACGTTACTAAGAAGTTCAGGATTTCAGTGACCTGTCTTTTAAATTATAACCTACAGATTGAATGCACTTAAGAAAAATTCTAGACTAAAGTTATTTTTGAGTTTTTTTCTTTTCTTTTCTTTTTTTTTTTTTGTGGTGGTGGTGATGAGGGATGTGTTATTGATTTCATAATAGAAATAATGGCTTCAACCCAGGTTTGCTAAGGAAATTGATGACTGCCCAGGTTAATGGCCTTCAGCCAGTCTCCTAGTCAGCCATCAGTTCCCAGGAGATGCCCGAGGCCTTGATCATTGTCATGTAAATAATACAAAAGTGGGCACAGTTCTCTCGTCAGATAGAAAACATACATTGCCCTTGTTCTCTCTTTTATGACAATAAGAATAACCTATTAAGGGAAAAAAACACAACAATTTTCCTACCAAAGCAAATAAATAGTCTTGTTTAAACAAAATTATTAAACAAATTATTAAACAAACTTGAACTCAGTATGTTTGAGTAAGAAATAATGGAAGGCTCTAAGCTCAGAATTCTTAGATAGTATAGTTAGAGCTACGAGTGACATGAAATGTAGAGCCAAATATTGAATTGAGAGTAATGTAATTACTGTCATATTAGATATTTCAAGTTAAAATCAGGGTTAAATAAGCACACAACTGACTACTTTAATGGTTGCAATAAAAAATGGCAGAAATTTACTTTTAAAATTAGGACCTTATATTCTAATAAAAATAGCTTAAGTAACTACATTTTAAAAGTTTTCAAATAAATATTATGATGTATAGGGATATTTTTCTTATCTTAAAATATCAAAGGATTTTTATAGTCCTTTTCGTGGCTCATTTTGCATTCCAGGATCTTCAAGAAGGCAAATAGTAAAATGAAAAACACGTGCAGGAAATTAGTATGCAGTTGCCCTTGACTGCCAAAGGGGATGCTACCGAGGTGGAAAGGCCTTCGAGGGGATTTTCCTACTTTGCACAAACGCGTGCATGCATAACATCATCCCATTTCCCAAATTCAGGTGTAGAGCTTTACACTAAGTAGGTTCTCAATAAACATTTTCAGAGTGAATATATATCTACACTTCAAATATTTCATGATTTTATTTGTCAATTATACTTCAGTAAAGTCGAAAAAAAATTTTTTAAATGCTCCTCCTTGCCCTGAGAGTTCTCTGTATACTGGGCAGATTGACTTTCTTTTTGAAATATGTTGCAAGGGTTCTCCTAAATTGGCATTTATCTTTTTTCTTTTACATTTTTTTGTTTTCCCAAATGATTACCCATGTTGCAACACTGCTTATTAAAAAGTCCATCTTGTCTTTACAGATGTGAGATGCTATCTCAATTATATTCTAAATTTCCATATGTAGTTGAACTTATTTTTAAACTTTCTTTTCTGTTGTGTTAGTCTGGCTGTTTATTTATATGCCATATTTTGATACATAGCAGAGCTAATCACTTCCCTCTTGGTTCTTTCTTTCTTTTTTTTTTTTAATGAGGGGATTATCAGTTAAACTTGCATATATTTTGCATTATACACAAGTTTTAGAGCTAACTTGTCTAACTCTGGGAAAAAAATCTCATATATATTTTGAAAAATCACATTACAATTGTATTAACTAGGGGAATACCTGATAACCCTTTTTGTTGTTGTTCAGTCATCCCAATGAAGAACAAGCACCGTCTTTCCTTTGGTCAATTTCACTTTGGTCTTTTGGGAGTGTTTGAGGAGTGTAATATTCCTCATATCGTTTTTGTATATCACTGTTAATTTACAAAATGTTTACTTTTATTTCTTTGTTGATTTTTTCTGCCATTATATCTCCTGACTGGTTATTATTTATGTATATTATGGTTATAGATTTTTGCACAATTTTGTATCTTGCTAACTTATTGAATAATTTTATTTATGATAGTTTTATCATTGATTCAGATAGTCCAAGTAAAATGTTATACCATGTACAGAATATATTTTTTTTCCAATTCTTTTATCTCCAATTATTTTTCTCTAGTTTCGTTGTGTTAGTAATGTGTTAAATAGTTAATGCAGTAGAATAGCAGGCATCCTTGTCTTGTTTTGGTTCCCAGTGGAAATGTTTCTAGTGTTTACCAGTAAGTAATATGGTGACTTTAGGATTGAGGTAAATATAGTTTATCGATTTAAAGAAAAATCCATATTTTTCTATTTTACAAAGTGTTTTATCAGAAATGAGTTTTGAATTCTATTTTTTTTTAAATATCTTTGTCAATAGTCAAATAATATTTTGGATCTTTTAAAATGATGGTCATATTAATGGATTTTTAAACATTGAATCACTCATGTTTATGTAATAAGCCTTACTTGATCATGATATATTAATTTTTAAATGTGCTATTGGATTCTATTTCCGAATATTTTATTTAATATTTTTTGCCTCAATATTCCAAAGTGAGATTGGTCTGTGTTTTTCTTTACTGTGATTTTATCAGGTTTATGTATCAATACTATATTTTTTTGTAATAAAACTTTTGGAAATGTATTATCTATACTTGGAAAAATTTAAGTAGCATTGGATTATCTAGTCTTTAAAGGTCTGGCTGAGACCATCTGCATATGGTAATTTTTGAGGCCTCGTTCTCTATTTCTCCTATGAAAACTGATCTTTTTTTTTTAAAGAAATCTGTATTTGGGTCCATTAGGATAAGGGACTGTAAAGTTGTCCATACCCTAATCCCCAGTACCTGTGGACATGTTATGTTACAAGAGAAAAGGGACTTTGCAGATGTGATTGAAGGAAAGGACATTAAAATGGGGAGAGTATCCTGGACTGTTTCATACTTTGAAAACTTAAAAGTGAATAACTTTTTCCTGCTGGGTCAGAAATATGCAACATGAGAGAGATTTGACCTGCACCCATAGTTGCTGGCTTTGAAGATGAAGTATGGGACTACGAGCCAAGCAATGTGGGTGACTTCTGGAGGCAGGGAATGACCCTCAGCTGATAGCCAGTAAGAAAACAGGGACCTCGGTCATCCAGCTACAGGAAATGAATTCTGCCAACACACGAGGCAGCAGGAAACGAATTCTCCTCTAGAGTCTCCAGAAAAGGAAGCAGCCAACTGGCATCTTTATTTTAGTTCAGTGAGACCTGTATTGAATTTCTGACCTACAGAACTATAATATAATAAATTTGTGTTGTTTTAAACCACTAAGTATGTGGTAACTTTGTATGGTGGCTATAAAGAACTAATACTTATCTGGACTGAGAAGGCCAAATTTGATAAATGTATTTTATAGGAAATTCACTATTTTAGCTGGGTTTTCAAATTTATTTTCATAGAATTATGCAATATGGAATCTCATGATTTTCAAAGGTTTATTTATTTTGCCTTTGTCATTTATTATTCTGTGTATTTGTACTTTCTTTTTCTTCAATTAAGTTAGCTAAGTTTTATTTACGGCTACTTGTAGGTCCTTTGAAATAGCAGCAGTCTTGTATGAGAAGGCAAAAGGCCACATCTTTATCTGATCTTTGTCACTAGACTGGCACCATTTATCTGTGGGATGTTTTTGAGAGAACCGGGCCAGTCTTATTCTTGCTAAATCTGCTCTAAATAATATCTTATAATTCTTTTGAATTAAGTTCTCTTGCTAGAATGTTAACCTTGGCACGGAAAAGCCAACTCTCACCAGTATTCTGATTTTCCCTCCAGTTAGTCTCACTCACAGGGTCTATCTGCATGTGATTGGATTGTAAGGTATTAGAGTCTATAGTTAACCAAATAGTAGAGTTAATCAAATAATGTACCATGACATACCAAAGACCACCAACTTTCCAGCCTGCAGTATCTGTTTTCTTACTGGTCACAATCTGACCACTAAATTAATATTTCATATTTTAAGTTTTGTTAAGGTTGCTCAATTTCTAGATACCAAAACTCTGTATTTGTAAGGCGTATCATCTGTTAACAATATAAAGAATAAAATAATATTGCCTTTATAAAAGTAAAAGTGCACTCGTTTCTCTTGGAATAATCCAGTCATAAGCAGTCCAGGGTTATGATATGATAACTCTCTTATCTTTTCTTGCTCCGTAATAGTCCCTGCAGTTTGCTCTGGTTGCGTAGGGCCCACACTATTGCTTCCATGTTCCAGGCCCAAGGGTTGCACACATTAACTCTGCTTACATGCGGTTTGGCAGAACTTAAGCACGTTCCTGCATTCCTACCTGTAAGGGAGACTGGGAAACGTAGTGTCTATTCTCAGCGCCCCTGTGTCCAGATAAAACACAGAGATAATCTCACAATTGCAGAAGGGGAGAAAGGATAGTGAGGCCAGCTGTTAGCATACGCCACACTTTTTTTGTCATGATTTTTTCCTTTAAAAATAAGGATGTTTCTTTGCATTTCAAGGCTTAAAAATTTTCCCCACAGTATTTATATTGAGAAAAATTTAAGCTAGTATACCCTTTTTATAGTGTTGAGGTGTTTCTCCTCCAATGAAAATAACCCTTTCATCATATATTTTATACATAATAATGATCATCATTTAAAAAATTAGCCAATAAGAGAGAAAGAAAATATCCAAAATTTCTGCACATTAAGAAAAAACCAACATTTTTAAAAATTGAGATTATATTGGTTTCTAATATTATATGTTTCAATATACAACATTATGATTTGCCATCTGTATACACCACTATTCCACTGCTGGGTAATTATCTGAAGAATACCACCACCATTTTGTTAACTATTGTTACATGTATCTTTTAAAGAAATATACACATATACCCAAAGATTTTATCAAAAAGCGATCATATAATAATTTTGCCTTTATGGTATGAACCTTTTAAAAGTGCAATTTTCTTTTTGTTCACCGTCTCTTCTCCCACCAACTGAATAACTCTAGTTGTAATTGTTGCCAACTTGATATGTATCTTGGCTTACTTTAATTTGCGATCATATAATTATATTCACATGTATGGACATATATTCATATATATTTGTAATTGTGTATATATACAAATATTTTGGTATTGCTTGGTTTAGAAAAGTGGGATAATATACCATAGATTTCTCTGTCTCTTACCTTTATTAAGAGCACATTATGGAAACTTTTTTAATCATTGATTATAGATTGATATACTTCTTTGCAGTTGCTGCATGTTATCTCATGGGATGGTTCAAAAATTTTCCTATTAATGGACATTCACTCCCCACTACCCCCACTTTTTGCTCCTGCCCTAAAAAACTGCATTTACCATCCTTATCTGCCAGTACTCTATTTCTATAGGATAGATTGCCAGTAACTAGGATGCTGATTTGAAGGGTGTTTTAAATTTTAATAGATACTGCCAGATAGTTTTTCCAGAATGCTGTAACAATTTATACTTTCTCTAGTAATGCATGAGTGTATGCTTTTCCATGTCTCTATCAACAGTAGGTGTTACAAGTCTTTTAATTCCTACCAGTAACAATTAGGTAGTGATATCTCATTGCTATTTAACCTTTTTATTTTATAGCCCTTGAGATTGTGTGTGTATATAATTGTTAGGCTACTTGAAACATATCATAAAACAAAAACTCTAAATATTTGTACTTCAGTGACACATAGTACACTATAAATTTGTCTGCAGAAGGCCACATAGGTTGTTTGAAAAATAAAAATTCTTTCTACAACTTTTTTTTGGTGATATAAAATAACCATCTCACCACCATTTTTATTTTAAGAAGCAGGTTCATAATTGAAATCACCTAATTAACTAGTTGTTTTATCATTATTTAAACCCAGCAGAGGACTAAATAGCTAGGAAGCTTCTATTGCCAGGTAAGAGTTTATTATGCATTCCATTACCTCAAAAATAAACATATGTTTATTTTTGCAAAGTTTAAAAATACTTCAGGTTACTCTTAATCTTAAAATGTGTGGTAGTCAAGTTAGAAAAAGATTGATTGCAAACTTTTCCAGACCTATCTGGGTCTCTACAGGGTAAATGTAACTGTCCATATCTGGCTATGAGTCTAGTCCTGTGAGTTTGAAATGGGTGAAACTACTTAAAGATTAAGAGAAATAATTTCGTCATAATAGTTTCAAGTTTTAATGTAATCAAAGATTATCTCTTTGATTAAACTTAAGAGAAAATCAAAGATTATCTCTTTGATTAAATTAAACATTGAAACTATTGATTATGTTAACATAATTGATTGTGTGAAACATTAAAAACCAGTCTTCTCCAGTGTAAGAATTATAACTTAGGTGTTTAGAAAAAACAGTAGAGTCTTACTAGGTATTTTTCAAATATGATTATTATTTATTATATATTTATTCTATCTTTTTAAAATCTAAAATCTCACATAAAAGTTTCTGTATGCCCTTATATTAGTCCCCAAATATTACAGCTTGATTAACTCATGTCAGTCCCAACTTTTAAAATCTAATCAAATATCCACCTCATATTTTTTCCATAAGACTGAATGTTTATGTTGCAGTTACAATTGGAAGCATTTTATTTAATATAAAAATGGGACAGAAACTTACTTTAAATTGCTGTTAGAAATTCATAGTGCTTGATTATTGTAGCTATGTGTAAATGACATACATATTATGGATGCTAAAATCAAATACATGTATTTGGTTGTAGTGAATAATTTTCCTCTAGTGGTATCATGTTTCTCTTAAATCTTTAAGAGTCTATAGGCTGCAATATACATGGTCAGAGTGCTAGGTGAATTTTTTAAATACAAAGATGCACAAAATTGTTGCTACTTGTTTCTATGTGATAGGGACAGAAACCGAAATAAGTTTGGTTGTTCTCGTGGCATTTTAAACAAGCAAAAAAGTTAAGCTGTCTATAAAGAAACTGTATTTATAAGTTTTATTATTAAATCTGCCACTGCTTTGCTGACTAATAAAATGGAAAATGTGTGCTTTTATAGGTTTATAAAAAGGCAAGCTATAGTTTCATGAAAAATATCTTACATCGATTGAATACAGGTGGCTACTTGTTTAGACTTTGAAGATGTAAAGGCTTAGTATAGATGTCTGAAAAAGGTAATACGGCACAATAAAAAAATCTTTCTTTCTTTGCTCATCAATCCTTTGGGTATTCCATGTCAAATAAACGCTACAACAATTTATAGTAAAAGTACACAGTGGAAGTGCCAACGTTAACACTCCTTAGGACTGGATACCTGCCAGATTTTTCACACCAATATTTAATGTGAACTAAAATGTCTTTTCCATTGGAAGTGTGAGAAGGAGCTTGCTTTCCTATATTTGGCAACACGCTTATGTGAAGTATAAAGTCAAATGCCCATGATGTTCTCTTTATTTCAACCATGATAAATTGTGTTCATTTGTTTAAGTGCATGTGGCAGCTTTAGTGTTCCAACTATAAATTTTGGTTAACTTCTATTGACATGCTGTATTAAACTTAAGAAAAACAAATTACACTTCACCTGTTTTAATTGACTAAATGTGTCAAAAACACAGTGAGTATAACACGAAAGGTCAGAGCCTTAGTCTACACTGTAATGGGTGTCATGGCAGGGATCCAACTTTTCTTGTACATTTCATTTTTCATGAAGTTTTAGGACAAGGCATACGTTTAACATTCACTTCCACTTCTCATTTGTACTTCAAAGTTTATCATAGGCTGTGTGACTACCAAGAACACTTTTCTCCTGTGCTATTTAAAGTTCTCTTCACATCGATGTGCCCAGAGAATACTAACGTTCTCCTGTAAACAAGGCCTTGAGAATAGACTTGGACATTCTGAAGAACAAAATGATGATTTATAGATACTGTAACACTCCCTGGAAAAGACCTGGTTTATATATCTAGTCCTTGCTTCCATGACTGAACAAGCAACCACGTGGTTAGGTGCTGGGTTAAACTTGGCATATTGGATTCCCTGGGGATCTGATTAAAGTTACTAGTTTTAATTCTTTTGCTCTATATTCAATGGTTTATATACATTTTTATTCCTTCAGTAATTTGTTAGCTTGATGCCTGATGATTAAATAATATTAATTAAGCTCTCACCCACTGCCACCCACCTCACTTTTTTCCAGAATTACATCTTGGTGTGGTGTCTTTTCATCTCCTTTCTCAAAATTAGCTCCTTTTCAAGAGTTTAAACATTAGTTTCCAGTGTGAATTTATGTCTGGAAAAACTCAAAACGGGGCAGGTGTTTGCAAAGTATTATGTTTTGTATTGGAGAAAATAGGGATTCTAAATCTTAAAGTTTTTCCATTTTCCTCACTACTCGCAAGAATCTCATTCCTTGATACAGGCTTTCTTAACAAAAAATCACAGGTTTTACATTGGCAATAACGGGAGACTGTCAAAATTCTTCTCTATCATTTTGGGAGAGGGAAGAATAACGGTCACCTTATCCAAGAATCTCAGATACTGATGGAGCTTAATCAGGGGTTTTGGTCCTCCTTAAAGAAGGAAAGAGACCATCCCATTCCCATCCCCACCCTAGAGGACCTCTACAATTATGAAGATTCTCCGAGAGTGAGTCTGAGTCTAAATTATGAGTTGGCAAACTTTCCGTAAAGGGCCAGACAGCAAAACTTTTAAGCAGTGAAGACCAGATGTTCTCTGTCACAGCTGCTCAGCTCTGCCATTGACAGCACAACCATGGACATTATGTAAACAAATGAATGTGGCAGTGTTTCAATACATATTTATGAACAATGAAATTTGAATATTATATAAATTTCATATGTCGTGAAATCATCTTCTGACTTTTTCCCAACCATTTAAAAATGTAAACACTACTCTTTGCTCGGGAACCATACAAAAACAGTTGGCAGGATGGATTTGGCTGGAAGTCCCTAGTATGCCAATCCCTGCTCTAAACGAATATAATATTAATTTCTAAAAAGCCCCCAAAATTTAGAGTAGAAAATGTTCTTTTAAAATAATATTCTAGTCTTCTTTTACATGCAGCTTTCTCTTATATACAAGGGTAGTTTCCCTCCCTTCCCTCATTTTTTTGCTCAGATGATAAATATATTGGCACTTGGAGTCTAATTTTATGGCCAATAGGCACAGCAAACTCTGTTGATGCCCTGTCTGTATCTGCTTAGAACTCATCATTCCCATGCCCCTCCACTCTGCTGGTTTGCGCAGCAGGCACGTGAGACTCTGTGCAAAGTTTTCTCTCATTTGTCCTGTGAGTAGGGCGCATTGAAAGTGCTAAGCTGTGAAGGTCCCTTGGCAGTGTCTCTCGGTGAACGGCTGATAGAGTTGGAAGCTAAGTATCTCCAGCTTGGGATATCTCAGAGGCATATTCTACATTGTCTCCCTGTGTTCCTCGGTGAAACTGGAGCTCCAGCTGCTAACAGCTGTAACTTGATCGGAAACATACCCTTTATTGGCCAACTTCTTTCTCTGTTCCATTTCTCTACTTCTCTCCTGGTGCTTCTCAGAATTACCTCTCCAATAAACGCTTGCTCGATTCTCAAAAGATTGAATATTTTTAAATTCGAATACAGCCTTTTGTAAATAATGAAGGCTGCTGGCCTACGCTGTAAATTTTAAATCTTTGCTATCTGCTTTTGTATTTAGGCAGAGCTTGCCACCTGTCCTTTGAGTGTGGAGATTTTACCTTCCTCTCTTGTCTTCAGCCAAAGGGCAGACATCACAATTATTAGCCATCTGAGTGATTGCTATCCAAGGAGTATTCCAAGAAGTGGTGTGATATCTCTACCCAGGTCACACTGATTGGTGTGTCCTGTACAGTATGACACATGATACAATAAAATACATCTGAGGAGACATTGTGCATCCTTCACCTCCTCCCCCCCGCCCATCCTGTAAAATATGAAAGGCTATCTCTGTGACAGCTCATTTTCTACTCTCCAGGGTGAAGGGTAGAATTGGGATGAATTAAAATAATATGGTCTCTTTGAAATCCAAATCTTTGATAAATTTCACCCTGCATCTAGTTCACCATAGATTTCCTTACTGCTCCCTGCACTTTGGCCTGTGGGCTCACTTTTCTTCCAAAGCACCTATGTTTTATGGTGTTAGGACAAGTTATTTCAAAAGATGATTCTTTACTTTTTATTAAAACTCTTAAAAAGTACTTAAAAGTTTTTTCCTTGATAACACTCTACCTCTATATCTTTCTTTCATTAGCAGGAAGCAGGAATCTGCTTTACTAACATTCTTCCTACTGGCTCGTTTTTGAAAAGTACACCACTTCACTACTTGCACTGTATGTGGAGAAGAAGTAGGGATGACCAGAAGCCTTTTTAGGTTAGATTTTCTTGAAGAGATACAAAGTGGATTAAGACAAAGGAGAGATGCTAGGATTCTTTTTATAGCAGCAGAGGGGGTGGTGCTGGTAAAAGCATTTGAGAATGTTAAATACAGAGTTGATAAGATAGAAGGGCTATGCTTACCTAAAGCCGGACAAACTGAAATAGAAGCGCATTTATATGTTAACTAAAAGTTTGTATTTTTAATAAAAGGTTCTACTACTACTTCAAATTGAACGTCAGATTTTAAAGAATGTATGTTTGAATAGATGGTTATCACCATATTAACTCCCAATCCTTATGAATATTAAATCAATATTTACTATGATCAAAAATATTTTAGGTAGTTTGGCATGGAGAATGTGAAAGGCTAAGGTGAGAATAAGGAAGACCAGAGATAGATCAAAACAGTTAAAAATAGTCCCATGTTTCTGAAGAGGTATGCATTAGATAACATTTTTTCATTTAACATTATTAAAAATATGAATTCATATGAATCAATGAATTTTCTTAATTCATTTTAAATACAGGCCCAGTGCTGGGTGCTAGAGGCACCACAGTTACTAAGGTGCTGTCTCTGGCTCAAGTGGCCTGTAGTCTAGTGACTTCATGAGCAGCACCAAAAATGGTCAGGAAAACCCATCAGTACCTTATGTTCTTTGACTGATTCTGGCCTCCACCGTGACATGGAAAACCTATGGGTGGTCTTAGTTTTGCTTGGTCATAGATTCATATTGACTTCGTCCATCCATCCATCCATTTACTCACTCACTCACTCACTCACTCACTCACTCAATATTTATTCATCACATACTATATGCTAGACACTGTACTAAGTGTTTCTGATAGCCTCATGGAGCTTACTACTTTGTTTTTAAACAAAACAACACAGATTTAAGACTACATTAGGAATCCTTGAAATCTAGGATTCATTAAAATTGAATTGTGAGCTTCAAAATGATTCACATATAGAAGTTAAACTATGGCAGATTACAGTCTTTGAACACTGCTTATTGACAACATATCACTACTGTTACATAAAAACAGAAGATAATGTGAAGACAAGACATCTTCTATATTGTGTTTAAAGGTTTAATTGCCAAATGTTGCTCTTTCTCTTCTAATATCCATGTATCAAAATTTAGCCCAATGAGTTTTCAAGTGTCCTACTGGTCATTTGAATAATCTCTCAGGAAAAAGTTTTTTACCTTATGGATAGATGTCCACCATCCCAAGATCACTGCCCATCTCACCTCATCATTCCTTGGGATTCTCAGCTGCACTTCATCATATATCATCACCTTTTAGCCTGCTCTGGTCACCCCATCTCACACTTCATCACTTCTTGCATTCTTTGTGAGTGCTCTACTCTGTTACAGAATCTTTCTCCATTGTGAACTGTTCATTATTTCCAGACCAAATATAAATCAATCACACTTTATTGGTATCCTGATTAGTTCTTTTTAATTTATAAAAACAGAAACTATTCAGTTGCACATGATCAGAAAGAAAAAAATTTCTATGATAAAATGTGGTCAAGAAGGTCCTATATGCTATTATATAGTTTCTGGGCTTTATTCCTCTCTATATTAATTTTATAAACCTGAGCAGGCAATTTACTACTAGGTATCTTTGTTACATTAAAGAAATAAAGATACTTGCTGACTGCCCTGTTGAGGTGTTAGCATTATGAATTGGTCATGTTGCTTTTAGTGATATTTACTTGACCAGGTTATTACCTTGAGTACATTTTAGAGTAGTGGATGTCATTTTTTTCACGGTCACCTTCTTTACCTTAAACAACTAAGTAATTTCCTTCAGTCCAACAATTATTGCCAATGATATTTTATTATAGAATGGAATTGGTCATAGCAAATGTAATATTTTTATTCATATTCATCGCACTTTATTCAGAGTCTCATGTATTCTATATGTAATTTCCCACTCTACTAATATAATGATCTCATATTACCTAAATAGTTGCTTCATCACTCTGTGTGTCTTAGTCTGTTTGGGCTGCTATCACAAATGCCATATGCTGGGTAGTTTATAGATGACGAATTTAGTTCCCACAGTTCTGCAGTCTGGGAAGTCCAAGGTCAAGGCACCAGTGTGGATGTGTTCGTCTGATGGCTCTCTTCCTGGTTCATAGCCAGCCATCTTCCCACTGTGTCCTCACGCGGTAAAATGTACCAGGGATCTCTCTCGAGTCTCCTTTTTAAGGTCACTAATACCATTCATGATGGTTCCACCCTCATAACTTAAGCAACTCCAAAGTCCCCACCTCCTAATACCATTACCTTTTGGGGGTTAGGATTTCAATATAGGAATTTTTGAGGATACAAACATTCAGACCATAACACCATGTCTACTAGAATTAATGGCTATACATTTAGAAGTTCATCATCCCCACAAGTTTACTGAAATTCTTTTTGCTTGCCATTGAGTTTCAGTGTGGTTTGTTAGAGCTTAGGGGAAGCCTGCCAGCAATTTCAAGATATAATGTGAAAAAATCATGCTTTCTGCTGATTTCATTTTAATGATTCTGGAAGTTGTATTCATAGCTCTATGGCATGTCTTACTTATGTGAGTAGCTCATTATTCAATTGGTTTTAGTGAATATTGAATTTATACTGTTAAAGTGGAAAAATATGCCCATATGAGGTATTTTAATTATGATTTTTAAAAGTATTTATTATTTAGAACACTATTTCAGCTTAAACATATCATGCTGCTGCAAATTTAGGATTATTAACCATTACCACAGTCTCTTTTATTGCCCAGGGACTAAATTGTGATATTAATCACATATGTTACAGCCAAGCAGTCAGGTGTGCGTAGTCAACCTTTAATTTTGTTTTTATTTTACTCTTTGGTCTGTGAAATTTAAGACTTTGTTTATTCAGAGGATGAAGAGAAAATCCTGATTTAGAGTACTCCATAAAAATTTACAGAGACAATGCTCTTTTCTTTAGTCAAAACAATGCATTTCATTTACTTTAATGACTACTTGAAGTTGTAACTGGTTTGCACTTTGAAACATTTTGGTATTTGTTGCCATTTTTTAACTTAATGTAAGGTATGCAGGTCAAAATATACATGGATTGATAAGTCTTGACTGACTTTAGAAACTGGCCTTTTCAATTTAATTTCAGAAATTCAAGAAAACAAATGTTAAAGTTTGAAGAATAAGAGGATATGATATTATACAATCAAGTATGTGTAGAAACATTCTTAGATTTATCTGATGTTATCCAGAACTATAAATGTGTGAATTTTTCAAATTGAGACAGGCAGTATGACACTGATATTTATAAGTAAGTGATGAGGGAGCATGCTAGAAGAATTTTCTGTAATCTCTGACTGCATGCAGACATAAGACTTACTTTATGATTTGATTCAGATGAAAAAGGCGAAATGACCTTAACTATTAATTTTAGAAGGCCCACAAGCAGTCTACAAAAGTCCAGTGCCTAGTTAGAAGCAACTAAAATATCATCTATATTTAGTATTTGTTCAGCATACCTCTCTTGAGTCCTTTCAATGTGTTAGGCATAAATGATAGAGATATAAAGATAATTAAGACACTATCCTTCCTCAGGGATAGGGCTATATAGAAATAATAAAAGTAGTAGTAGTAAAAATAATAATAGTTACTATTTATTGAACACCTAAAGTATGTCCACTACTTAAATGCTATTATCCCTAACTCAATCATTCTGCAAAGTATCATTTGCTCAAAGCAGTTAATTAATTGTCTGAGTCACCAGAGAACAAATAGAGAATTTAGATTTGAACCTTGTTCCAAGGTCTAAGGTCACCATTTTGAAAATACTTGGGCCAAATTATGTGATCATTTAGGACATTCCAAGTAGTTTAGATTTTATTCCAATGGCTATTGAAAGTTAGTGTTTTTATACAGCATATGGCGTGCCAGAATTTGGGTTTTGGAGCGAAATTTTTGACAATGGTATGGAGAATGACTTTGAAGGGAAATGAGACTGGAGGCAAAGAACCATCACAAAAGTTAAGGAGGGAGATGACGAAATCCTGACTTAAGACGTGGCAGTGGAAATGGAAAGGAAGTCAATGGATGTAAGATATGTTCAGGAGGGAGTGGGTGCGAGAATAAATCAAGACGACATACAAAGTTCTTACTTGGAAAGCCAGTTAGAAGATGGTGCCATATGGTGCTATTTGTGAGTAAGAAATACAGAAAGATAAAGATATTATATTAGTTTTAAAAAATTATATTAAAAAATTATCCAAGCTTACTATAAAAATGAGAGCAGTAGTACAAGAAGGCAAAAAATGAAAATTAATGGTTACTCCAAATCTTAGAACTCAAAAATATTTATTGTTAACTTTTGATACACTTAATTCTGAACATATTTCTATACAAAAATATACAGTCAGAAAGATAGATAAATTACAGGATTTATTCAATTTAGATGAATGATTCTTTACTATGAGGGATATTAGTTCCTAAAATTTCCTCTAAAGTGAAGACAAAAGATTATAATATACGTGAATAATGATTCTGGTTTTATAACTACACATTTCATCTCTAAACAGTATCCTATGAGTTCAAATTTAATTTTTAACATGCTGAATTTGAGGCATTTATGCGACCTCCAAATGGAATCGTCTTTTAGTCAGATACATTTGTGGTTTTGGATCCACGGTGAGATTAAGGCTAGAGATGTTGATTCAGGAGATGTATTTATATAGGTAGAAGTTAAAACCCTAGAGGTAACCCTGGGTTAGCACATAGACTCCATGAGGCCTGAGGATAGAGCCTTTGAGGGTACTCAAATATTTATGGAGTGGGAGAAATGGGAGATGACTCTCCAAAAGTATTTATTCAGGTAGAAAAAAACCCAAAGATATGTTGTTGTAAAAGACAGGAAAGAGAAGAGTTTGAAAAAGTTGTCCATAGTGTAAAATGTCATAGAACAATCTAGTAAGATCGAGTGCGTAATTATCTACTGGCTGTAGCAATTTGTGACTATCATGAACAGAAATTTGGTCTTAAGACCAGTTTTTGTGGCATGGTGGAGAAAGAAATCGAAGTACAGTGAGTAAAGAAGTAACTTGAGGCAAAGACCATTCTTAAGAAACTTGGTGGTGAACATCAGGGGAAGATAGAGAGATTGTACAAGAGAAACACACAGAGTTGAGAGAAGGTTTGGTTTCTCATATGAAGAGGCTTTAATATATCATCTGCAGTGGGTAAAATCCAAAACAGAGGAAGAGGCTGAAGTACAGCGAAAAGTAGAGCTGATTGGCAGAGCAGGGATCCGAGTAGGTGAAAGATGTGGGTTGCAGAACTAGCTTTGGGCAGGAAGACGGACATTTCATTTTCTGTGATAGCAGGGGTGTAGGTATGTAGGTGTATTTCCATAGGAAAACAGGGCTTTAAGAATGACTTGTATTTTCTGTTAAAAAGAAGATAAGATAATCTGTTGCAAATGAGGGAGATGGGGTTTGAAAAAGGAGTTGGAGAAAGAGTAAATCTAAGTAGTAAAGCTATTTGTGGTAAAGAGAAAAGGTGCAGACTAGAGATATATAAAGGACTGTTTATCAGCTCAAAGGCTTGATCAGAGTTGGAAATCATATTTCTTCCTGGTACTAGAAGAAATATGGCTGTGTGATTTTCTTCACACAGTTTAGACTTAGAAGTGAAGTAGATCAATGATTAGATCGATCCAAGGGTTTTCAGTCCTTATGCATTGGAAGAGAGATGGACGAGGTCAAGGCCAATAACAAGAGACTATTTCAAGGAATAGATCATGAGACTTAATCCAGATATGGGAGAGAAAGGGAGGAAGAGAAGGCAGGTTCTCTGAGGTTGGCTATAGATATTAATGGTAGTGAGAGAGTATTGAGTCTGTAAGGAGAAAAAGTTGTGACAAAGATGTGATGTTTTCAATTTAAGAGATGGAATAATTTCAGTTGAAATGAGAAATTTAGAACAGCCAAAAGCAATTTGCATAATTTTCATGAAGGGACACAGTAACCGGAAATTCCTTTTCTTGTGGACTCGAGAATACGAACACACCAGCTGTGGTAGGCACACACCCAGAACTCCACATCTGTACAGTAAAGACAACATCTTTCTTCCAGGCTATCAATTCTACAGAGAACAGTCCTGCGAGGGTTAGTGAGATTGAGTTTGATACGGGATGATAGAGATAGAATAAAGTTCTATCATTCCAAATCTGCAGGTAATCTTAAACTCACTTTTACTTTCAAACTAAAGTAATGGTACGAAACAGTTGTTTTGGCATCTTGTCCTTCATTATTATGCTGTTGGATAGCTTAGTATATTAGATAGTAAGCAGTGTAATCTCCATCCCATTAGACTATGATTTCATCTGTGGCATGAACTGCATCTTATTTATTTTCATACCCCAAAGGCTTAGCAGTATCTGGCACACCACAGGGGTTCAGTAATGTTCATGTCCTCATGTAGACAGAGATAATCAGGAAGACTTCATGAATTTAGTATGTTTTGAGCAACTGACTTTTTTTTAAATCGCTCTTTTCCATATTTGACTTATTCTCAAAGGACCAATATGGCACATAGTAGCTGTATAATAAATATTTGTCATCAATTGACTATAAAATAGTATCCTTCCTTGATTGTAAAATCTTGGGCATTTCTTTGTTGTTAGTTTTTAAAACCTGCATCTGTGGAACTATACTTACACAAATTTGTTTACTTTCCTTAGTTCTAACAAAAAACGTTTTATTTCTTGAAAATACACCTTTGAAATATTGCTTATTCACCTTGTTAAAGGTACTTATCACAGAATTCTGATGAATTCTGTGAGATATCTCTGTACATTGTATGGCTCCTATTAGAGATCTAGGATGCTTTCAGACATTTGAATGTTTACGGAGAGCTCTTCTGAAAATGTTGCACCAATTGTTCTAAGTCTATGTCTACCAAACAAAAGCAGGATGAATCCCTAGCTTATTTTATCTTTTTTCTTTTTCTTGACTAATTCTCTATCAGATGAAATCATTGGATAATTACTCAAACAGCTCAGATGTGGTCTGGGTAAATCAAATCTAGAGAATCATTTGACAGGCATAAGATGGAAAAAATTTTCGCCACTTAAAAAAGGTGAAAAAGTCATTTTAATTACAAGAACATTTTTGTATTGGAAACTGGAACTACTAGTTTATTTCGGGCGCACAGCAAATGTCAGAAATTTTTAGAATGTTTGGCTGGAATGCCATAGTCTTCAAGATTCTCTGTTTTATTCTCGATTTTAAGGGGTGCTGCTTTTCTTGTTTTTGAGACAAGTGGCCTCATTTGTTTGTTTGTTTGTTTGTTTATTTTCAAGTGTACATTATAATTCAACATCTCTATACATAACAAAGTGATCACCTCCAAAAGTCTAGTTATTATCAACACCATACAATTGACTCCCTTTACTCCTTTATTTTTAATGTCTAGTGAGAGCTCATTATCTAGTTATCTGTCTGCCTGTCTGTGTGTCCGTCCGTCCATCCATCCATCCATCCATCCATCTAGCATCCATCCATCCATCCATCCATCTTTTATCTATCCTATCTATCTATCTATCTATCTATCTATCTATCTATCTATCTATCTATCTATCTATCTATCTATCTAATCTATCATCTATATCTATCATCTAACATCCAGAGAAGTTTGAGGTATCGGGTCCCTAGATGTACCTTATAAAGAGTCATAAAATTTCAGTTAACACATATAGGGACCATGAGGATGTAAACACTAACTAATTAAATTTTGAACCCAAGTGAAAGTATTTCTATATTGAAAGTCGAACACAAATAGCCACATCCTAATAAGAACAGCTTAAATCTTTATTTTGGCCACAGATTTAAAAATCCTAGTAATGGAAGAGGCCAGATGTATTACTGTTCTATAGCAATTTCATGATTTCTGGCTCAGGCTTAGTGATGAGACAATGCTATGTGTGACAAACCAGGACAAATTGCTTCTTTGAAATCTGGATCAGAACATCATTGTTGGTGTTTCGAAAATTTCATCAAATGCACTTTAGATCACTTTAAACATATAGCAGTATACAGAAGGAATAGTCTTATGGGAAAGAAATATAAACCTAGAAAACTTTAACTAGCTGTTTTCACCATTGACTTAAGACTCAACATTAACATGGTGGGATATATTTTTATAAAATATCACAAAGTAAAACAGTTATGTGTCAATTAAAATGTTCTCAAATGTCTGAAGCAACTGAATACTTCCTTTTCTCAAGTTAAAGCCTTTTCAAGAAAGATTAAAATAAGCATGCAATCCCAACCAGATGTTACTGTAATCCTTCTGAAAGACCAGTTGGTGATAATTTTTTCATTTCTGATTGCTCGTCTTGTCGACAACACTTTTCCAAATTCTTTTTGGATCCTAACAAACAAAAATATAGGGGGGCATAAAAACCTGTTATTTACTACTATTAATTTAGACAATTTGCTTTCCTTTTTTCAGATTTATTTCATACACATTTTCTTAATGTGTCAGGAAAGGTGGACTCACTTTCGCCTCTGAGTGAATTATTTTTGGGTACATTTCCCCCTGCCTGCTTCTGGATTCTTATTTGAATCAAAAGCAAGTTTTGAATTCACTTTCAATGTTGCCGACCATAAGTTTGTAATAATCCACCTCTTCTCCACTTCTCTTTTTCCTATACTTATGACACCTATTGATGGGATTCATGAGACAGTGTTTTTCTGTCCTCTCTTCTTCTATTATAATGTATTTTTGTACTATTTTCAAAGACCACTTTCCAAAAAAAAGTTTTCACTACTTTTCCTCCAATTATAACTCAAAATTATATTTCTTAATAGATATAGGCTACTGAGCCACAACCTAAGTATAGTTTCTATATATAGAGTTCCTAAAGTAAGCTGCTGAATTGAAGAAGCTTATCATCTGTTGTCTACCTAGCTGTCAGGTGGTGAAGTAGAGAATGGTGAAGGAAAATGTTGTTCAATTTGTTGAAGCAGGAAGTTAATTACGTCAAGATATTTCCTCCTCATCACAGCCCTACGATTAAGGGCGCCTTTATTTTTCTTGTATCATAGATGAGGAAACTGAGGTGTGTAGAGAGTCAAACAGGCTTCCTTGGACCACACAGTTAGAAAACAGAAGAGCAGGATTCCATCTCAAGTCTGTGCCATTTTGAGGACTGTTTGTATTTTTAACTAGCATACTATATCAACCTAATCAGCTCTCTTTAGAAACATTTGCAATAGATCATGAAAAGAACTTTGTTATGTGAACAACTCAAAGCTCAGCTTATAGGAATGTTGGGTCCATAGTCCTGCCTTGTACAGTACTGTACAGTGATGCTCAAAATACCTCTGTTGTGTCTGGAGAGAAAAGTATTATCTCCCAGGGCGGCTAAACTCTGGGCAACCAGTTCATATTAAAAAGGCTCATAGAGATTAATTTATAAAATGGAAGTTCAAATTATTTCTGTAAAGAGAAATGTATGTCTATAAGATTACAAATATTGATTTTTTGAGAGAGTTTTCCTGTTGGGTAGGTAGATTCTAGAAAGTTTCTAAAACTAGAAAAAAAGAAACAATGATCATAACAAATTTTCTTTCAAAATACTTTAGCTGAGTGACTGTTATGGGCTGAATCGTGTCTCCCCAAGATTGGTATGTTGAAGCCTTAACCCTCAGCTCCTCAGAATGTGATTGGATTTGGAGAAAGGACATTTAAAGAGATGATTAAGGTAAAATAAGGTCATATGGGTGGGTACTAATCCAGTATGACTGGTGTCCTTACAAGAAGAGATTGGGACGTAGACTTGTGCTCACTCAGGGAAAGACAACATGAGGATGCAATAAGAAGGCGGCCATGTGTAAGCCAACGAGAGACCTCAGGAGAGATCAAACCTGTGCCCATGTTGACCTTGGACTTCCTGCCTCCAGAACTGTGGGAAAATAAATTTCTATTGTTTAAGCCACTCAGTCTGTGGTATTTTGTTATGACGGCCCTAGCAAACTAATACAATAATTAAAAAATTTTAAATTGTAAGATTATTTCCACTTCACTTAACAATATTGGTTATTAAAAGTCAGAGTTTATCCTCTCTAAACAGTCCTGAAGATGTTCTGAATAATTTTAATCTATTTCCTAGATTCTCTACTTATCTTTTACATTTTCTTCACTAATAAATTATATTATTTTTAATTACTTTGATTAGATTTGGTAAAATTCTAGATCAGCACTGAACAATTAAAATATAATATGAACCATTAAAACTCACATTATTAAAGTTTCTAGTAGCCACATTAAAAAATAAAGAGAAACAGGTGAGTTTAATTTTATAATATATGAATATATATTAATATGTGTTATGTCATATATATTAATATTATACATGACATATCCAAAATAGAATCATTTCAACATGTAGTCAATTTAAAATCATTAATGAGAAATTTTACATTTTTTCCATATTAAGTCTTAAAACTCTAATGTTTATTTTACTTAGAGCAAATCTTATTTTGAATCAACCACATTTCGAATACTCAATAGTCAATATGGCTAGTGGATGAGACAGCTCCAGACCTACTGTAGAGGATTTAAAAGCACTCTTCTCCATCGGCAATGTATCCGCATATCTTTTTAATGCAGTACTTCTGCACATGGCTGAGGTCATCTGTCGTACGTCGGTTATTTGAAGTTTCATTTTGAAAACATGATTTGCTCTTACCTGAGAGCATAAACTTTATCTCGGTTCAGTGTCATTCTATGTATAGGTTCTTTTTTTATGTATTTTATATTTTTTAATGAGTAGTACACTCTTCTTCTATTTAATAAAAAAATGTATTATTGGTATATAATCATATTGGTTATATTAGTTCAGGTGTACAATATAGTGATTTGACATTTTTATACCTTACACTGTGATCACCCCACCAATTCTAGTAATCATCTGTCTCTGTGTAGACTTATCACAATATTATTGACTATGTTCCCCTTCCCCTTTTCATCCATCCCCCCTCTCTTCTAGTAACCATCCCTTTGGTCTCTATTTCTATGAGTCTGCATTTGTTTTGTTTGTTTTGTTTTCAGATTCCACATATAAGCAAAACCATGCTGTATTTGTCTTTCTTTGCCCGACTTATTTCACTTACCACAATACCCTCTAGATCCATCCATGTTGTCACAAATGACAAGATTTCATTCTTTTTTCCTATTGCTGCATAATATTCGATTTTTAAATATATACTACATCTTCTTTATCCACTCATCTATCGATGGACACCTAGATTGCTTTTATATCTTGGCTATTATAAATAATTTTGCAAAGAACATAGAGGTACATATATCTTTTCGAATTAGCATTTTTGTTTTCTTTGTATAAATACCCAGAAGTGGAACTACTGGGTCATAAGTTAATTTTATTTTAATTTTTTTGGGGAACCCCAAGACTGTTTTCCACAGGGGCCGCAACAGTTAGCAGCCCCACCAACAATGCTCTTTGCACAGATTCTTGAATTAACAAAGTGAGATAGGAGGAAGTCATTACTGAAGTTTCAATCAGGTAATATTTTCCTACTAGGGCTTACTAGAGACATTCCATTCTCTCCAATAGATATTTATGAAATTGCCTGCTACATGCAAGGCATTAAGAGGGAAAATATGCATAAGATCATTTATTTTCAAATTATCTTAAATACGGAAAATCTCTAAAAGGAGAAAAGGCTTCCATTTGTTGGTCTTACTATGTATTGACATATGTGATCTCATTTATACTTTAATAGTCTTAGGAGCTTTATACAAATGAAGAAACTGAAGCTTAAAGGTTTTAAGTAAAATTTTCAAGATCACATTGTTCACAATTGGTGAAGTCTCATATCCATATTTGTTTCATTTTAAAGAATTTGTGATATGGTTAAATCTTATTCCGGAGCGTGCTTTATATTTGAGAAATTTCAAAGCCATATGAAGTGTGTCTGAATTTTGCAGAAACCGTTAAGCCTAGCTCTCAAGAGCATGAATTTTAAAGTAAACTGGACTCAAGTTCAAGTTGCCACTCACTAGTTTTTTTCTTTTTTTACCTTATTTAAACTCCAGAAGGCAGTTTCTTCATTTAGAAAATGAGCATAATAATGTTTCCTATATATCAGGGTTGTGTAAGGACTGAGTGAGCTAATTCAGGAAAAGTACACTGTGCAAGGTATACACTAATGACTCACCAATGTTAGTTGCTTGTTCTTTTTTATCATAGGCAGTGATGGCCCCAGTCCCTATATTAACTCTTTCAATTCATGGGAATTTTTTGACTATTTAATATAACAGAATACATTTTTATACATTAAATATGATTAAGGAGAGAAGCCTGGAGTACTTTTCCATAATTAACTGTGTAAACTGTATTAGAGAATGAGAAACGCTTTCAGAAGTAGACCTGACATTCACCAACAGCTACAGGAGAGGACAGCACTGATGTCTTTTCTACCTACGAACTAAGAGTTTTATCCATCTGAGGTGGTGACCTTGATTTCTCTCTGAAAGATACCTGAATTCTAGCCAATGCTGCTTTAGGAATTGACACATCACCTGACCCATCTAAAAAGAGATAGAAGAATAAGGTTTTTCAAAGGTCACATCTAAGCTGTTGAAAGTTTTTTTCATGTTTTTGCTCTGGCCTAAGATTGTATTAAGACAATTGTAACAAAACAACAAAAATAAAAATGAACCAATGAACAGAACGAAAATAACGAAAGAAAGGAAAAAAAAGGCTTCTGTCTAGAGTTCAAACGCTTCCACTCGTCAGTTAGTCTTAACCTTTTTGATAATTATATTATGTGCAGCAGCAAAGAAACAAAGACGGATAAAGGTCTTAGGAGTTATATTGATAAACTATGTGTGGTGCTCAAAAATGGCACGGAATATCTTGTTCAAGCTGTAAAAATATATTAGCATGTCATGTTATCTTCATAAATTCTTCTCACACATAGGGTGGGTGGAGCTCCCAAATCCCAAGGCACATTACCAATTCGGCTGGTCACTGCCATTCATCAATTGTTTTGTCACATATTTGCAGGCTCACAGTTGGGACTGAGGTATTATGATTCTAGAGGGTTTGATAATAGGTGAATTATTAGCTGTTGGGGACAGATTTGTTTCTGAGCCTTTCTGTGGCAGTCTCTCATATAGGAGGGCAATCATTCTCGTGGAATTTGCTCCCTCAGACTTAAAGAGATTTCGACTATAGCTTGTAATTTTTTTCCTAGTAAAATTTCATTAGTGGTTAATTATGACTGGTAGAGCTTTCCGGAAGTTCACCAAGTGTGTTGAGAGTTCAAACATGTCAAATTTTAAACAGTCTCATGATGGGACAACCCTCTGTATTCTGTCACCATGTTTATACACATTGTGTACAGTTCCTCTATGCATTACTACACGTTGAATTTGTGATTTTAATCTTTTTAGAAAATAAATGATTTTTAGAATTTATTTTTTTTTCCTTAGACTGAGCAGTTTTACTCTTTGTTGTTTGAGTATTTCCCTAGTATTGTATAATTTTGGGAAAGAAGTAATTCATTCCAAGGAATATTTAAATAGCAAAAATTTAAATGTTTCTTGTGGCTGTTGTAAACCAGAGCAAATGAACCCAAAGTGTGCTTAATCCTACTCATTCCTATTTAGAAGCTTCTCAAAGAAGTCAGATCATATCCATGGCAGATTAAGCAGAATCAATTTCTCTTCCCAAGGTGCACATTTGTGGAAAACAGAAAGGAGATAAAGCACAAAATAATGTAATAAACTCCATTAAATTATTCTCAAAGTTTGGAGTTTCTGTTATAGAAGGTTATCTTTATATAAAGTAGGTACTTCAGTTCACACATTGTCATCAGCTCCAAAATTAGCTTGCCGACTAAAATATTATTAATTGCATTTTTTTTCTTTTTTCTTTTTAGTGAGAGCAGGAGGATATGCAAATAAGGGAAGATTTCCAAACAGTTAATACAAAATATAGTTACCCTGAAATAATTAGATAATTAAACACATAATTTAAATTATGCTGAATTCAATGTTTTTGCTAGAATTACAATGCTGTGAGATTTGTGGCCTGTTTTTCCTTTCTGTTTTCCTGGAGACTGGGTGTATCCAGAAACTGCATCTATAATTTTCTAACTGAAGGATATAGAAAGAGAAATGACAAAACTGAAAGATGGAGAAATGGTCACCTTGGCAGCAGAACTCCTTAGTGGCAGCTGCATGTACAGCAAACATTCTAGAATCTGGGGTAGATTTAAAATATTACTAAAGAGTTTTATGTTTTTGCTGTGTTGGGATAGAAACATTTTTTGAGTGAGGGACATTTCTGTATCATCAAAAAGTTATGTGGCTGAATTATCTGGAACGAGATTCAGGGCTTGAAAAATGTTTGATTACATGCTATAAAGGGCTCATCATTGAAATGAAGTATGAGTCACAGACACTATATATCTATCTAGCCGATATATAAATTGTTTCTGATAGTTATTTTGATCCCTTTTGTCAGCCCTAAATTTCTCATGCCATTTTAGAGAGCTCTTGGCTTAGGTGAGACTCATTCCCAGATCTAAAGTGCATTTAAAGTTCTCATTTACAGTGCATTATGCAGGATACAAAATAAATCTAAGCCATAGACTCAATATCCTAGAAACTTAAAGTCTATTTTGGGAAAGCAAGACTCATTCACAAGAGCAGAGAGAAGGAGAAAACCAATGGGGTCTTGAGGTGCTATGGAACGACTGTACTTGGATAGGCAATAAACAGGGAAATGATAACCCAGGCCTATGCTGGGGGTAGGCAAGCTGGATAAGTGTTGATGTTGAGATACATTTGGCATGAGGAGTCAGACGACCCTTCTCCATTTTATTTATTTGTTTGACTCAGTCACTCACTCAACATATGTATTGGGCATCTACCATCAGCCAGCTGCCTTGCTAGGAAATACAGTGCTGAAGACAAAGAATATAGCTGCTGCCTTCATGAAGTTTCAGTTCTAGTGGGCAGCATAAACAAATGTGTGTAACAACACACTGTGGTATGCTATAGTAAAGAAAAACAAGGTGCTGTGCGAAAGATTGTGGGCTGGGGATTGCAGGTCTCAAGAAGAACTATTTAATAAGAAGGCTATACTTAGTAAAATATAAAGACACACTTATATAGGATGTGCTAAAATCATAGAGAATTATCTACTGAGTTGCTCTCTTATAGTTATGTGTCTGTTAAATGACATAAATATATAAGACATGCTCATTTAATTCAGCAAGTGTATCAGTCAGAGGCCCAGCAAGAATCAGATGCCACATACAAAATGGAGAACTTGGATTTAATAAGCTGCGGTGACAGGGCAGAGAAATGACAAAGATAGAACAGTACTTCTTGGGCCATGAAAAGCAGAGTTGTCACAATCCTTAGACCCAAAGGGACAAGGCAGGAAGCACGGTTACCAAAATCTGCAAGGACAAAGTAGTAGAGAGAGAGGCAGCGTTTCCTTGGGAAGAGCGACCTTGGCAGAGGAACACAGCTCCCTGAGGCGAACTTGCAATTCAGGAGTCAGGAGGATGCATTTTCAGATCTCACTCCCCTTTTCCTTGCTGTCTCCTGGTGGAACTTCTCTTGGGTTGGACCCAACTAGAAGTCTGACGATGAGGAGTTCCACAGAGCTTGGCCTCCCAGTGTAGAAACCAATTTCCTGAAGGTAGAGCACAGGTCTTGGGGGGAAACAGAAGATATCCCACATAGCAAGTCTGTACAAAGCACCTACTGTGAGCAAAGCTCAGAGGTGGGGGAGACAAAAGGAATATAAGCCTTGTGAAAAGATTTATGAAGATCTGCTCTGTTTTGAATTAATTTATGGTGGGGGTGGTGTGATCTATCAGAATAAGAAGTATGGCTGCTTAGATACTGTGATAGCAGCCTTTTCTTCTAAGATCACTCCTACTTGGTAATTCAGACTTCCCTCCCAGTGGCTGTGTTTTCTTTTTAATGCCTATCACAATATTATTGAAATTATGCTGGGAAAGTACACTGCATGTGACGGCAGTGCCATGGGGAATGCCGCAGGCCAGAAATCTCTCACAACTGAGCTCCGTACTACCGGTTACTCAGGAGCTTACAATGCAGTGGTTCCTCATGACGATTGCTCTGCTCTTTCTTAGGTGGCTTTGCAATTTTTTTCTCAGCAAGGCTGGAGATGTGGAAGTGAAGAGAGGCAGAAATTGAAATGTGTTGGTAATACTAGCTGACATTTGAATGCTGGGATTGCTGTGTCAGAGGAAGGAATGGCTATATTTACCAAATAACCCCAATTCCCCTTTCCGCCTTAGTTTCAAATTCTGCAGGAAAAAAAAGACAGCTCTGAAAATTTACGAGCCATAACTTGCTCTTCATTACTTGGTCACAGGGTAAGCAACGAGCACCCACGCCTGAGGGTCACCTGCAGGTCTGGAAATCTTTGTAATTTTATAGGGAAGTTCATGGGCTGCAGGAGGAGTGATGAGGTGCTGAGAGGCTACTCAGTCACCAGGGAGGCTGCTAAATAGTTTTGTTAATAATAAGGATAGACTTGTGTACAGAGCTCTTTAGTTATAAAATTTTCCCCAAACGTGAGAATCTCAGTTCATTCTTATAGTGGCCCTGTGAGCCGGGGAGGGCAGGCTTCACTAACTCCCAATTCAGATGAGAAATTGAGTCTCAGAGGCCAACTGACCTGCCAGGGTCCTAGTGGCTGAGAAATAGCAGAGGTTCTGGAAACTAATTGCAATTAAAAATAAAAATCACAACAGTTTCCAAAGGAAGATTTCAAAGCGGAGAACATCTAGGCCTCTTACTATTCTCGGAAAATTCAAGAGTGTTGGGACAATCAGAGGCTTTTCTTTTGCTGAGTTTTGTTTGTAAATTTGTCTGATTAAAAAAATAAAAAAACAACTGTGGTCGGAAGTCAAGTTACATTCTGAATTACCGTTCGGATACCTCTTTCCTTGTTTTTTCCCTCCTCAGAACACTAGTAGCAGGACTGGAAGATATTTGAAGACAGTATCAGACCTATTTCTTCTTTCTATGTTGCAAATACTTTTAGTAAAATGAGGACTCATTGCAGTGTTTTGAACAGAGAGTTACACGGTTTGACTTACAGCTTCTAAAAAGCTCCTTTGGCCACTAGATTGAGAACAGACACTGGGACAAGGTGAAAGCAGGAAGTCCAACTATAAGGTGACTATAATCATGTAAGTGAGAGATGATGGTGGTATTTTGGACAAACGTGGTAGCAGAGGAGGTGGTGGTAACAAGTGTTAGGGCTTGGATATATTTTGAAAGCTGAGCCAACAGGATTTCCTGGCAGTTTAGATGTGGGCTGTGAGAGAAAGAGAGGAGAAGATTAATACAAGTGTTTTGGCCTGAGGAACTGGGAGAAAGGAGGTACCATCTATGAAAATGGGGAAGGGTGAGGTGAAGCCAATTTGGAGGGAAGATCAGAGTTGAGGTTAGGAAATGTTGAGCTTGAGGTGCCTATTACACATTTGTATTGGTTGGTTGTTTTTCTTTTCTTTTCTTTTTTTCTTATGTAACAAATTACCAGAAGTGTAGTGGCTTAAAATAACACCAATTTATTAGCTCACAGTTCCATAGGTCAGAAGTCAGGAAGCACATGGCTGGATTCTCTGTTCAGGGTTTCACAAGGCTGAAATCAAGCTGTAGGTCAGGAGGAGCTCTTGCCTGCAGGTTGTGGGGACAATCCACTTCTAAGCTGATTTAGCTTGTTAGTAGAATTCAGTTTCTTGTGGTTGTAGGACTGAAATTCCTATTTCCTTGTTGGCTGTCAAGTGGGGGCTGTTCTCAACAAGTAGAGGCCATTCTGAGGTCTTTACTCCACCACACAGTGAAAAATTTCCCTTGTGTTGAATTCCTCTCATGCTTCTACTCTCTGACTTTTTTTCTGAGACCAAATGGAGAAAACACTCTGCTTTTAAAGGGCTCATGTGATTAGGTCCAGGCCCACCTGAATATCTATCTGTCTTTTAAAAGTTAAGCACGCCATATGACATATAACATAACATAATATAACAACATAACAACATAACTGACATAATATAACAACATAACAACAATAACATGACATAATATAACAACATAACAATAAAACATCATAACATAACATAACATAACATAACATAACATAACATAACATAACATAACATAACATAGCATAACCACAAGAGTGAGATCTACTGTCTTTGCAGTCCCAGGTATTTGCACGGCATATACACCAGGGGGAGAATTCTGCCTACCACCACATCCAAGAGGCAATGTTGAAGAGAGTTTGGTTATTCACATTTAGAGTCCAGAAGAGGAAAAAATATTGAGAGTCATTGTGGTATAGATAGTATTTAAAACGGTGAGGTTGAGCTCACTAAGAGAGTGAATCTAGGCAAAAAAGAGAAGAAGTTCAAGGACTGGACTCAGGGGATCTCCAGGAGAAGAGGAGGAACTAGAAAAGGAGACTGAGAAAGAATGACCAGTGAGGTAGAAAGGAATCCAAGAATGTGGTGTTCTGGAAGCTGAGTTAGGAAAAAAAAGAATATCTAATATCAATATCAATTTGATCAGTTGTGTCAAATGCTGCTGATTCAAGTAACATGAGGATGAGGAAACTATTTAGATAGACAACATGGAGGCCTTTGGTGACTTTGATGAGAATGAATTTTCATAGAGAATGAAAGAGAGTCTGTCAGAGGTGGAATAAGAGGATGCAAGGAGACAAACTGGAAATAGTGACTCCAGACTACTCCTTGAAAAGATTTTCCATACGGGCATCAGGGAAATGATGTTAGCTGGTGGAATGGGAAGTAGAGTCAAAGATGGGGTTAGCCACCCTGCCCCATGCCTCGAGCCGGAGGCTGATGCTGCTAGTACCGTGAGGGTAGGGATGCTCAGCTGTTCTCATCTTTTAATAAAGCTGTTATTCTAACTCAAAAAGAAAAAACAGATGAGGTTAGCAGAGGAGTTAAGGGTAAGATAAATAACATGTTTGTATGTCGAAGGGAATGATCAATTAAAGAGGAAAAAATTGATGACATAGCATATAGAGAGATACGAATTGCCAGTGTAGCCTTAACTAGGTGAAAGAGTAAGGATCAAGGGCACAAGGAGATGGGTTAGCCTTAGATAGGAGCATAGAATATCCATCTATAGTAACCGGTGGAAAGCAGAGCATTTGGGTACAAAGTGGGCCATGATCTACGAATGTGCAGGCTGTGCTCTGCTCGAGGCTGTCTGCATGAGGGGAGAGAGGGAGCTGAAATGCAGCCAAGCTGCGTGCCCCTGATGTGGGGCTAAATCAACCAAACGGAAGGAACATAAAAGTACTTTTGGAGTACAGATGCTCACAGATGTGTTATGGTCTGACCTGTGTGCTCCCTTCCCCGCCCCAAATTCGTTTGTTGAAGCCCTCACTCCCAGTACTTTCGAATGTTAGACCATTTGGAAATACAATCTTTCAGGAAAATTAAGATGAAATGAGGTCATAACAGTGCAGCCTTAATCTATATGACTGGTGTCCTTATAAGAAAATGAGAAAAGAAACACCAGGGATGCACGCCCTCAGAAAAAAGACCATGGAAAGACAAGTAAGAAGGTGGCCATCTGCAACAAGAGGAGGGAGGCCTCAGGAGAAAGCAACCCTGTGCACACCTTCATCCTGGATTTTTTGCCTCCAGAACTGTGAGAAAATAAATTTCTCTCGTGTAAGCCCCCCAGTCTGTGCTATATTGTTATGGCTGCCCCAGCCAACTAACTCAGGTAGGTCGATGTGGTGGCAGAAGTCTCTGGAAGTTCTTTTTAGATCACTTCAATTTTCTCTTGTCAGAAGTAACCTTTAAAATGAAGTCGTAGAGATGTGGTCTGACTATGAGTAATATTTTAATTATTTTCTTCTTTCGTGGGTTTGTTTTGTTTTTCACTTGACAGTATCTTACTATACATACTTAGTTCATCGATTTTGAAACTTTTAACATATTTCTGTAGTTGTTAGTACAATAAGACAAGAAAGAGAAATTAAAAGGTATAAGGAGAAATAAAACTGTCATTATTTGTAGATAATAACTTATATAAAAACCAAAAGAACATTTAAATAAATGATTATTAAAGACCAAAAATGTATACTTGGATTTAATCAGACTTTAAAAACAAAGCAAGGGAATGATGAACATGAATTCAGTGGGCGGGGCAGAAGAAAGGGCTAGATATGAGTTGTAGCTAGATGTGACTTGTTACCAGGGTTCTAGCTTATGTTTTGAGTGGTGATTACATGAATGCTTATTACATTATTAAAAATGCTAATTAAATAATCAACTAGCTAAATAAAGATGGGCTAAGCCTGGACCAATGATGAATGTGTGTTATAAATTAAGAATTATGATTACTCTAATTCTGTGTACCTTAGGCACAAATAAAAAAGTAAAAATAAATAAAAATGTATTCATAATTACTATGTGTTTAGTGCTTTACAGTTTATGAAACGCTTTCACACTGATGCCTTATTTCAATAAACATTTGAAATATCTCATTGGATTCTCACAATGATTCATTTTCCAGTAAGGAAAGAGATCTAAGAATATTAAATAAATGTCACATTGCTTGTGGGTAGTATTATTAGAAGTTGAATCCAGATATTATCTTAAACTTCATGCCAAATATTATATGTAGCAGTGTTTTCCAAATTATTTTGTTGAATGCCAAGTTTAAAATCATTAACTATATTTGGATGTTGTTCGATTTGCCTTGCTATCATCTTATTAATTGCTTTTATCTTTCAAATTTAGTGTATCCTTATAATGTTCATCTATATGATAGCTATCAATAAGTTGAAAAATTACAACGAACGGATTGATGCAATTGAGATTTAACTATTCAAATAGTGATAGTGTACAGTTTTCAGCTCTGATTCAATACTTGGCCATTACTTTTCTCACTGCCTTCACACCTACTAAAATCAGAGAATTCAGTAGCCTCAGAAAGGCAGACACCTCTCCTCATCCAACATGCTTGATGACACACTGGTTGGAAACTAATTAACAGGCATGGCAATGTAAACGAGCCTCCAAGCAATGGGAAGGTAGAGGGAACTTAAAGTGACTATTTCAGTAGGAAGGGTCTGCACACATGTCTTTCATTTGTTTCATTTGTTCGTTTATAATGTCAGTTTAAAGCAGACGTTGAAGTTCTGTTTAATATAGGTTATTTCATTTTCCTAATTTCAAAATATTTATCTGTAAGAGGAGAAAATGGAATTAGAAACAGGCACTTGTTACTATTTTTTGACTGGGGGCATTGTTTTACTAATTTATTCTCACAGTTCAGGAAGAGACTTTTTTTCCGATTGATTTTATTTTTCAGTTTTACGAAAAATATTTGCCCTTCAGACTTATTTCTTCTACCATTAGTTTTATTTGGAACCCGTGGAGAGTCTTATCTGTTAGTTGCAGCGGCGTCTCTGCTGAGGACAAGACACTCCCTTGGAAGGCAGTATCCTGTTCGGTGAATATCATGTTGCTTCTAACTTGGTAAATAATGTCAAACGACATCAAAAGTTCAATATGCAGATATTTCATATGAAGTACGTGTGCTTACAAATTGCATACTGTCCTGACCCTTTTACTAAAGCATAGCCTGTTGAAATTTAGGGACCTCTACTAATTCTTTCATGATCTTAGGTTACCATTATTTGATAAATAGCTTTACTGCATTGAATTGTATGCAAGTGAGTATACCCTTCAAGCCACTTTATAGAGAAGTACGGGATAAGACAATGAGCATGGCTAAGACAACGAGTATGTCTGAAAATATCTTAAATAACTTATTTAAAAAATGTGTTTTATGTTAAGACACTCCAGCACCCTTTCTGGATCTTCGATATAGTAAAAACATTTCTTCTAAAAGCATTTCATTTTTCCAAATAAGTATAATTTGCTAATACTGATACTAACTTTTGATTAAATTACTTTAAGAAAAAATAATTGTGCATATTAGTACATGAGTGGAGATAAGAGTTATTATAATTAACTTCTAATTTTCATTTTATAATTCGAAACTACAAATTATGAGAATTTCAACATTGCCAGAGATTTACAATTTAATGTTTATTATGTACTTACATTGGAAAACTTTTATGTGAAAAAAATGCATCATTAATAAATACAGTGCCATCATGAATTGCCTCTTTTCTTCCTACTTGCAAAGTTTTGCTCTCTAAATTCTACTCTTCCTGTTCTAAACTCACGAATCCTCTAAGATTCATCTCAAAATTCTACTCACTGATGATGCTTGACCTGAGAACTCAGGCTTTTGTCACACTCTACTTCCAGAGCAGTCACACACTCATTGATTTAGACACAATTATTGTAGAACTTGCAGCTTCTACATGCAGCTTAGCACAGTATCACATACCATTTAAAAATTTTTAGTGCATGTAATTATTCTCTCTTCGGTAAGTTTCTAAGATGTCTGAAGACAGGCAGGTCATGCCTTCTGTTCTGGGAGCAATATTTTTTATTGAACAAAATATTTTATTCATTCATTCAACCATCACTTATTCAGCACTTATTATAAGCCAGGGACTGAGCTAAATACTGACATACAAGGATTCATTTGTTGTTTTTTAATTCAACACATTTTTGAATGTCTAACATCTGCCAGGTGCTTAAGACATAGGTAGAAAGTAAATTAAATTTCTAGTTTCATAGACCTTACGTCACAGTAGGAGGAACAGATAATGAAGACATAAATAACCAATATATATGTATTATCTAGTAGTGATAAAGACTATGAAGGAAATAAGACAGTAATAGGGAGTGATGGAGTGTGAGTGCGGGGATATTTGAAAGAAGATAGTGAGAAAAGTTCTCTCTGGGGAGATGGCATTCGAGCAGAGACCTGAGTGAAGTGAAGGGATGAGCCAAGCAAATATGTGAGAGGAAAGAGTTCATGGCAGAGGGAAGAGCAAGTCCAAGTGCCTGAGATGGGTTTGCCCTTGGTATACCCTGCCACAGAGGGAAGGTCAATCATGGCTAGAAGGCCCTGAGTGACAGGGAGGTGGGATTATAGAGGAGGTGAGGCCAGCTCATGGTGGGCTTTAAAGGACTGAATCCCATATATGATGAGGAGACAGTGGAAGGTTTTGAGTAGGAGACTGATATGGTCTGATTTATAATGAATAAGACAAATGAAAAGACCTTGGAACTGCACTAAAGAAACTTAAAATCAATTATTAAAAATTCTGCTACACAAATACTCAGATATTTTTATTAAACTATAAATTTTTTTAAAATTCTAAAATTAAAAAAGTTCCAGCTATGTGTATGGTCTATATGGAGTATATATATATGCAGGTAATTGTGGGAAGTGGCCAATAGCAAATTAAAATGGGAAATTATAGCCTCAAAAGTTATAAAGATGAGGAATGTCGCATTTACACACTGAAAACTCAGATCCAAGAAATGCAGTTTATTCATTTGAGAAACAGAAGCTGTGACTTTTGTTTTAAACTGCCATATTTTTATATCTCAAAATATCAAGCTATGATTAAAATATTCGGTATAATAATAGAAATATTATTATTTGAATTGTAGATCCTAAAGGATATTTAATAGATATTTTCAGGACACATTTACCCCAAATAAGAGCATAGTGATTAGTTGGTAAGTGGATCTGAAGAGCTGTTTTGAGGTTAGTGTGATTGGCGATTTTGAGCAAGAGAAAATAATGATAGTAACAGCTAACGTGAATGGAGTGCTTGCTCTGTGCCAGGCATTCTGTGAGCTCCGTGTTTTATGTTGGCGTTTTCTTGCCAGAGTTCTGCATCAAATGAGAGAAAACAAAATAGGTCCGATGGAAAACCAAATATCACCTTTATGACTAACGAAGCCATTATCAGAAAATGAAGCAACAATAGGCTTCCAAATACTGAATCCTGAGAGTAAATTTCTGCATCCAGTCTTTGGCCACACCGGTCAACTACAGGATTTCCCAAACTATGGACAATCTAAGATGAGTAGAACAGAAGCTGCGTGTTCTGTAGGCAGCTGCTCCCAGAATAAAGGGAGAGACAGGATCTGGGCTACAGATTGACTAAGAGATAACTCACCTCCTTCTAAAGACATAATCAAGGGTATTTAAGAAAAGTCCCTCTTCATCGAAACCGTGGGGTTGAAGAACTGTTCTTCATAGTAATGTATGCATTAGCCCATTAATTCCCGCAGAAACCCTCTAGAGTAGGTATTATTATCACATTTTATAGACTCAGAGACAAAGGCACACATAACTGAAGTGAGTCACCAATGTCCCACAGTGAGGCTGTGGTGGAAGCCGCCTTGAACCCCAGCAGTCTGGGACTAGAGTTCGCATTCTCAGCCACCATGGTCTCCTGCTTCTCTAATCTTTATGAGCTGAGTTTTCTTATCTAAAAAAGAAAGGGGTTGTACTAGAAAATTCTCTAAAACTCTCTTTCGACTTAAAAATGCTTTAATATGCCTTTAGGCTCGTTGTAGAAAAATCTGGGTGTGTGAAATATTTTAAACTCCTCAGGCAAGGGATAATATGGAACAATATTATAGACAACCTAAAACCTTATTTTGATGAAAAGTCATAGTAGGTAATTGTAACCCAATTCTCTTTTCAATGTGGAAAACTTAAGAGTTTAAAAAGGAACAGACAGATGGAATTTTGCTAACGCGTCCAAGAAGGAAATATGATTTCACATGCATATTATATGCAAGTTTATGAATGCAGTCATAGTGTCTGGAATCTAGGTAGGAAACTATGATGAAAATCAGTGAAGTAAAATATCAAAATAAAACATTGCATGACAACTTCTAATGGGGAGCAGTGCTGGCGCCTTTAATAAAACCACTTGGGAGTATTAACATGAGGCCTAAGTGGCTGAAGCGTTCTGAATTTCCCTGGCGATTTTCATATATCACAAAATAAATGTTTGCTGGCAATGATTCAAGAAGCAACATGCTTAGCATGCCACTGGTGAGATGCCAGAGATGTGATCACCAACAGGTAATTGTGACATTGTACTTTGTGTCAAAATTAAGTACACCCTGGTTTATAATTTCCTAAGAACTTGTTTGGAAAAGATTTAGGATTATAATCTCAATTAAGGATGGCACATGATTTAGGGAACAAATTCACCTTTGTACATTTGAGAGGCATTATCAATGTTTCCAACAAAAACTGCTTTCAGTGTCTCCGCGGCAGCAGAGAATTTATCCCACATTTAAATATACTCTGGGCATTTTGGAATAGCATTTTTGATTTAAAAAAAAAAAGTCATCTTGAATTAATAAGCTTCTAAAATGGCTTCAAGCCAACATAAGTTCTACTTATGCAATTAATAGTTTAAATATCTTCAATTTTTCTGTGATATCAATTCGGTAGTTGGCAAGTGTCATATATACCTTTATTCAATGCAATGCATTTAAATTCTAGCTGATGAGCTTTATCCTCCTTATCCACCAAAAAAATTCAAAAGGATGGCATTGTTTACTTATTAAATAATGTATCTTTGATGAGTGTGACTTTAAAAATGAGTATTTCCTTTCTTTAGTAGTTGGTTGGGTATTATGTATAATTTTAGTTTGGATTCTCAGCTTGTACCTACCATTCCCTTCAGTAAAACTATTTTTTTACAATTCTGCTTCTATCTTAGGGTTTTGTGTGTGTGTGTGTGTGTGTGTGTGTGTGTGAAAAATTTTTTTTTCTTTTTTGGTTAAAAAGGAATTTTATTTGCCTGCTGGAACTTCATGTATACTTGCTCTTTCTAAAGTGTATGTATGTTTTAAACTATAAGATGAAATTATTTCTTTTAAAATTATGGTATGAATGAGATGTTAGGATTTTGATTTCCATAAAGAGTCTAAGTATGAGAATGATTTCTTAATGACACAATTTAACCTATATATTATAAATTGCCTCTAATATGTTCCTTTTATTGACTAACATCTCAGGGTAGAGAACACGAATTAGTAAGAAGCAGAGGTGGCGTATTACAAGGGTAAATGACAACTGCCAAAGTACTTTGGAGTATAGTGATTTAATAAAGTAAATAGAAAAAGCACCAGAATGCTTTCTTTATTGCAATATTACAAAGTATAATAAAATCTCTAAACATGTAGCATAAAGTAAACTAGAACTACATTATTTGACTTCTAATTAATTATGTTGATGACTTGTTACAGATGAATAAATAGTAAGTGGAACATACGAATGCCTACATGAGTTGATATGTGTTCAGAGACCTCTAACGATATCCAGAGTGCAATGACTATCTGAATAGTGAGATTTTATTTGCTGCTTATTTTGAGAACAGTGACTTGGACCTCTTGTGAAATATTCTCTTCTGATTTCTCTACCTATAAATAGCTTGCTTTGAGTCTGATGGCTTCTAATCAGTGAATAATGATTGCTGACTGGACCTCACTTATCAGCAGCAACAACAGTAGCATTTATGAGGCATTTAATCCTCATAACAACCCAGTGAAGTAAGGATTATAATTACCTTCATTTTACCCACAAGCAAACCAGCACTCAGAAAGTTTAGGTCTCTGCCCAAAGACTATTAAACAATATAACTGATATTTTTTTTTGTGCTCCTGCTATGTTCTAGGCATTGTGCTGGTCTTGAAGACCAAACAGAATAGAACACAGCTCTATGCTCTCAATTCATATATAGTCTTCTAGAGGAAAGAGATAAATTCCCAGGTAACTATGATATAGAGGGCTAAAAGCTAATACATAAAATATTGCATTGGTATAGTGTGAGGTACAGAACACATCCATAAGGTGTAAGGGAAGACTTCTGAGGCACAAAGTAACAGAGCATGGTAAAAAAAAGTTTTCTTTTTTGTAAGTACCTGGCTAGTGAAGGTAGACTTCATCTTTATTTTTTTAGCTCTATAAGACTTTTGTTCCTTGCAATCATATCATAGCTTACCATGATAGCACATGGGAAATTACCCCTCTCTTTTGCATATATAATACCAGAATAGACTTTACATTTATTTTCAGGGCTCTGTTTAAGAGGGTACTTATCTCTTGTGCCAAAGAAAATATATAGAGAAAACACTGAATGATTTTCTAGGTACATGAAATCCACGGCCAGTTGTTTATAAGATCAGGTTACTTTTTATAAACTCTCCATTTTAATATAAGATGTTTTAGCTGCTGAAAAGTGTTTTGTCATTGTGAAATGTTTTAAAATTTAGAAGTTCACCATTACATGTACTTGCAAGCCACATGGATGATTACATGAATTTAAAGCATTGACAGAGCCATCTGTAGATCTGACTAGATTTAAGAATGAAATGCATGACATACTTATGGATGCTCTGAGCAGCAGGAGGAGAGCATCAGGACACTGTGTGCCCAGTATCTCTTTTCTAGAAATTGCCTCTCCCTTCTAAATTTACATGGTTGTCATAGGTGTCACCATGTTCATAATTGTGACCATTGATTGGTTCAGGGTGGGAAGAAGTTCCAAGCTGGACTATCCCATTATTTGGCTTCATTGATTAAGATTGGCTAGTCAGAGCTATTCTGTTTCCATCCCAAATGGATGGACTGCAATTCAATTCTGGTGTTAACTACCTGGAGTTAGTACCAGACTTCACAAGTTAAGGGCTCGTTTCCGCCAAGACTACTCTCAACTTAGACACCAGCCGCAAGTAGGGTCTCCAGGTCACCCATACTTCTGACTGAACTGTTATAAATTTGGGGGTTTCTAGAGCTCTCTCAGTTTCTATAATTTGATAGAACTCACAGAACTCAGAGAAGTGCTATACTCACAATTACAGTTTTACTATAAAGGACACAACTCAGGAACACCCAAACAATAAGCTGAATAGGGCATAGTGTGAGAGGGTCTTAAACACAAATCTTCCATGCTTTCTCCCCAAGGAGTCAGGGTGCCTCACATTCTTGGTATGTCAATGTGTTCATCAACCAGAAAGAGCCTTGAGTCCAGAGTTTTTCTTGGGGTTTCGTTAAGTGAGTATGATTTATTAAGACATTGCCCATGTGACTATATTCCATTTCTAGCCCTCATCTCCTCCCTGGAGATCTGGTGGATAAAAGGTCCAACTCTCCAGTCATATGCTTGGTCTTTCTGGTGATCAGCCTCCATTCTGAAGCTATCTAGGCACAGACCATGAATCACTTCATTAACATAACATAGACATTTATCATTCAGGAAATTCCAATGGTTTTTTGAAGCTTTGTGCCAGGAACCAGGGACAAAGACCAGAAATATTCTTTGTTATATCAGAGCCCATCTTTGGAAATTCTGTTACTGAAAATGAGTAAGAAAATTCGATCTGTTTAGATTCCTTACTGTGATATGTAACGCCTAGGGCTGTTGTCTGCCATATTTCTCACTAGAAGGACAGAGGTCAATGTGTAGAGAGAAGAAGAGAAATGAAGCAGATGCACAGAGAGGAGAAGAGAGGGAAGGAGAGAGTAAGCCCTTAGAGATTCGAGTCCTTTTTCCAACTTTTTCCTGTTCTTAGTTTCTGTGAGATTTCACATTGTCCTTATCAAATATCTTTTCTTTCTTCTGACTTCATCTATATTCTGGCTTCACCCAGCTGAGTTTCTCCTGTTCCTAACTGAGCATCTACTGGTAAAGTGAGCAGGTGAACATTTGTATGGGTACGGAAGTGCTGTGTATACTTAAATAACATTAAACTATGCGTAGGATTTATACCTACTTACTACTCATTGCATAGAATGTCATTTGCTTCCTTGTGCAAATGTTAATATTGTTAACTCTTCAGAAAGAGTTGGTGTCAGTGTTCGGGGAATGTTGTTCACTCATTGTCTGGTGTTGCCTTCCATTCTCTGACACAAGGCTCTGGCAGTAAGGATATCTTTATAAGGTGCTATGTAGTGGCTACAACAGAATTGAAACCAGCACCCCAACTCTGGGTTTTGTTCTTACTGACCCAGAATTTACGGAAATGGGAAAGGGTAAAAGACACATTTAGTGAGTGAGAGAACAATAACTAGAACCTAGTTATCCCCACAGCGGTCCAGAGTTTTTGCCTTATACTACACTGTAACCTCAAAATGAAAAGGAAAAGCAATCATCTTCTTCCGAAGTTTTTTTCTGGGCATAGTTTGAGTAGAAAAATTAGTCGATTTAAATTTAGGTTTTAAAATTTAAAAGTTTGAACAAACTCAATGCAAAAATTTATTTTGCATTGATGAGTCTGGACATATTGTCACAAATAAATTATCCTGATATTTCTTTGATTTTGTTGTATTATAACTACCCTCCCCCCCAAAAAAAAACTTATTTCCAATACTGTTTTTGAGAGTACTTTCAAAGTTAATATTTTGTGTGGCTTTTAATTTAAAAGTGATATTATTCAATAAACCTCTCCTTAGGATACAATCCTGTTTCAAGATTTCTCACCAGTAAATGCTGTACATTATACTTTCAAAATTCAAATACATTGAAAAATAAGTCAAAATAATATTAACACATGTTACGTCTATCTAGATAAATTTATCCTTATAAAAGATCAAATCAATGAGACAGACATGTTTTCCTATCTTGTCTCAGTGTGTGCATGTGTGCACGTCTATTTTCTGTGGCAGTGCAGACTTAGCAAAGCAAACTCTTTCAGTAAGTGAAATGAGTCCCTTCATTTGTAAGACAAATTCAATTAGATCAATAATAAGTAGAGAATCCTTTTGAGTTTGACCTAAATTTTCTGAACCTTAAAAGGATAAACCATTTTATAGAAAATATGATTAAGTTCTCAGTTCTCTTATTGACCATTTGAGCCACCTGTAATTTTAGTGGTTGTGATTATTTATCTCAGTATAAATCCTCATGAAAAAAACAACAGTCACAACAAATCAGTATTGGCGACATCTTTGATTCTCTCTTTATTTCTTTTTTGTAAATGATAATTTGTGTCTGGTGATTTGGAAGCCTGTTTTTTATGACTCAGCTCCCAAAGGGCTATAATTTCCCATTAAATTGCTGTCCACACTAGTACCACAAAACAACTCCTCCCTTCTGTCATAATTTTCCTGACTATTCCTCTTATAAGCATTAAAAAAAATTTAAGCTGTGTTTTACTTTAGGTTCTTTTAAGTTTTTTTTTTTTTTGGGTGGGGGGGACAGGGTAGGCCATAGGAAACTAAATAGAAGAATTTATTTTCAAATAAATTTGTACTTTATAGTTCCAAGAAAGGAAACAAGGAGATCATTAAGGATTTGGGACAATTTCACAATTGGTGCATCAACAGCTTACTTCTTGTTAGTGATAGGAGAATCATACAAGTGACAAAATATACTCAATACATTGCATCCAAAACTGCTTCTGGTGCTCACAGTTCAAGGTACTTCTCATGGCAACACCATTGTCTCCAACGGCCTGTTCCAAAGGCACTATGGCTGCCACTGTTGGACACTATTGCAGTGGTAGACACTGGACACATAGAATTTTCAATGATCAAATTTGCTTTGTTCCATAATTCTTGAGCTCTGTTCAGAATTCTTCCTTTCCTCTGAAGCCCAAGTTATTCTTAGGAGATCTGTAGGGAATAACTGCAGGATGAAGTCTTTCCCAGGAGGCTTCTCAATCCCTCATGTAAAGAGACTAGTATTTCTTAAATTAATAATTTTGACATCTAAGACCACATAACCAAGGACCACTATATTAAAGCTGTAGTTTTGTGATGCATGTATTGAATCAATAACTATGAAGTCTTACTCTGGGCATAACCAACCTTTCTGTTCTTGGTTTATTCAACTATAAAATAGCTACTACTTTACGATGTTTTTATATTTATGAGTTTTAAGGATAAATAAGCAATCATTTATAGTTCTTTCAGTATACATTCATTGATTCCTTAATATGTGCTAGGTACTACTACCTTACCCCAGTGGCTACCATGCAGTGAGATTTTAAACCTCCAGCCTTGCCCAAATGTATTTAACATTGATGTATATAAAAAATTGGTATCCTGCTAGGAACATTAAATATGGTTTTAAAAACATAACTTAAACCCAGCCTTGACTCAGATATTTTTCAAGATTAAACAAGTTGCTTAATCTCTTTCTATTCATCTGTACAATGCTTGTAAAAATGGTTGCCTTCGACAAGGCCAGGGAGCCCCTGACCTGTATATCATGAATACCATTTAGTTCCAAGGAAATGCTTCTTTACTTTTCTTGTCCTGTATCCATGAAACTTAAAAGGCCCTGGTGTCCTAATGCCATAAAAATTTGTGGATTATGCTGCTGCCAATGTTGAAGCCAGACACTGCTTTGGAAGTGTGGGACAAAAATACTTCCGAAAGGAAAAAAATAAATTAATTTGCCAAATCTTTTTTATCAGATAACATTAATACAACAATTTCTTGAATAATAAAGTATTTGTTCCCCAGTAGTGCTGAGAATCTATATTCTTGCTTTTCCTTGTTGATATAGACTGAATTGTTTCCTTCCAAATTCATATTTTGTAACTCTAACTCCCAATGTGACTGTATTTAGGGCCTTTAAGGAGTTAATTAAGTCTAAATAATGTTAAATAGGTGGGGCCCTGATCTGATAGGATTAGTGTCCTTATAAGAAGAGACAGCAGAGATTGAGATCTCTCTGTCTCTCTCTCTCCCTCTGTATGGGCTTAGAGGAAAGGTCATGTGAGAACTGCAGCATGAAGGCAGCTGTCTGCAAGCCAGAAAGAGAGATCTCACCAGAAACCAAACCCTGCCAGACTTAGATCTGGAACTTCCAGCCTCCAGAACTGTGAGAAATACATTTCTGTTGCATAAACCGCCCAGCCTGTGTTTTTGTTATGGCAGCCTATGCAGACAAATACACTTATGTTCTAATTTGTGGATCTGGAGCTAGTGAAACATTAATGAGGTATATGCCACAATTATACATGGAGTCTGAATATCATTTTGCAATGTTAAATAATTCATATTACTTTAAATATATAATATATAAACATATGTAGAGATGAAACATGTGAAGCATGACTTTGAGTCTTTTTTTCCAGTTTTATTAAGGTATAATTGACAAAACTGCATATATTTTAAGTGTACAATGTCATTTTTTGATATATGTGTACATGATGAAATGATGACCACAACCAAGTTAATTATCACATCCATACCCCACATACCTTATTTACTTATTTATGAGACTGCTTAAGATTTTCTCTCTTAACAACTTACAAATAGATAATACTATGTTATTAACTATAGTCACCATGCTGTACATTAGATCCTCAGAACTTGCTTATTTTATAACGAAGCTTGTACCCTCTGACCAACATCTGCCTGTTTCCCCCACCCCCAGCCCCTGGCAACTCCCATTTTACTCTCTGTGTCTACGGGTTTGACTTATTTTTATTCCACATACAAGTGAGATCATGTAGTATTTGTTTTTCTTGTAACATTGATTTTTTTACATTGGCAACTAGATGGGCATTGAATATTTTAATTATGAATGGTTTAATTTTTATAAAAATAATATGATGAAATTACACTTTCAAAAATTAAATTAAAAATTCAGTTTTACTTATATCTTGATTTCAATTTTGATATTGATAACTTTATTCTGCTTTTTAATTGATATTGACTTGATAATTTAATTGATATTAAAAATTTTATTTTGCTTTTTAATTTCAATATATTATTTTGAATATTTTAGAGAAAAAAATAAGACTTGCAAAAAATATTTTTAAATTATTTACATTTGGAAATATTTTACCCTTGGAAAACAATGTTTTATTTTTTAATCTTTTAGATCAGGGTTCAACAAACCTATGGGTCAAATCTGATCTCCCATTTGTTTTTACATAAGGGTTTTTTTGGGATATATCCATTCCCATATTTTTATGTGATGCCTATGGCTATTTTCATGCTACTACTTCAGAACTGAGTAATTGCTACAGATACTGCATGGCCCACAAAGCTAGAAATAATTACTATCTGGCCCTTTACAGATAAAGTTTGCTGGCTCTAGCTTTAGATCATTGAGAATGTGTACAGTTTGAATCATGATAAATATATAAAATATAAAAGTAGAATTTAAAGTTGAATAAAAACTAAAAAGCAGGAAGAAATAGAAACTTTTCAAATTTGTGCTTTCCTATTGGGAAGCTAGGAAAGTGAGCACAATTCTGTATAGCCTGGCCCACATAACATCTGCAAGCGGGATATTATAAATCCTTTATCTGAAGAAGACTTAAATGAAAATGAGCAAGGAAATTATTCTCATTAAATCCACGACTGAGACTGATCAGATAAAACTTCTGCAGAGTCAAAGTCTCATTAGTGAACGCAGAACCTTTGATCAAAACAAGGAAAATGAAAGAGAAAATTATTCATATCAAACTTATAATTCGGAGACAGCAAATGTCAGTCTGGCGTGCTTGTTAGAAATTGAAAAAACGACATTTAGAAAATCTGCAAATTGGATAAGAAAGTCAAAACCTCTGGAATTTTACTTTGTTTATTGGATGATGATTCTGGAAAATGGCTGTCACATCCTGACGCGAATGAGAATGTTTCTAGCAAAGCACAATCTGATTCAAATCAATGATTACAGTTTTCCATTGGGTAAACATGGCAGAAAATTAATATTTCCTTTTTTATAGAGTTTATTTTTTTTTAGAGCAGCTTTAACTTCACAGCAAAACCAAGGGGAAGGTACAGAGATTTCCCATACATCTCCGACCCCCAGACATGCACATCTTCCCCCATTATCAACATCCCCCACCAGAGTGGTGTATTTGGTACCATTGATGAACCTACATTGACTCTTTATTACTCAAAGACCAAAGTTAGGGTTCACTCGTGGCGTTGTATATTTTATGGGTTTGGACAAATGTATAATGACAAGAATCCGTCATTACAGAGTAGTTAGTTTCACTGCCCTACCAATCCTCTGTGTTCCATATATTTTATTTAAAACTAAAATTCTTTAAAATTTGGAAAGAAATTGTTCTTTTCTAAGTCAAAGACAAAATGTCTTGTTACTACTGTGATATATTTCTCAACCAACATTCGTAATTTGTTTGGCCAATGAAGATATTGGTGATTGGAAACACATTCTCGATTAAAAGAGCATGAAATGTCACATGCACATAAAATTAACAAATACTAGAACAAAAAAAAGACTGAATATACGACAAATAAATGATATTTTTCAACAAAGAAGTAAATATAGAACAAAATACTGAACATTGCTATAATGTTCTTTAAAAGATATTGTGTCCAATATTTGACAAAGCACGATGATGCTTATTGCAGCACTAATTTTTTTCATCTTTACTGACGTATAATTGACAAAATTATAAGATATTTAAAATACACATTGTGATGATTTGATATAAATATACACTGTGTAGGGATTCCTCCCATCTAGTTAATTCATAAATCCATCATGTTATATATTTATACTTTTATAATTTTTTTTGTGAGAACATTTAAGTTCTATTCTCAGCAAATTTCAATTTTACAGTGTTATTAACTATAGTCACCATGATATATATTAGATTTTCAGACCTTATTCATCTGATAGCTGAAAGTTTGTACCCTTTTTACCAATCTCTCCCTAGTAACTGTACAAATAATGGAAAAATTTTGGATTTAGTAGAAACGATTTCCAAATTTGTTAATAAAATGCCTAAACATGTAATATACATTTAAAAAAAATGAAAAATAAGACCTTTCTTGGATGAGAAATTTAAATTAGATGATTAATTTACTGGATAAGCAAGTGAGAGAAGAAAACACATCAAAAAGTATATATAACTCAGTTTAACTGGGTTTCAAAAGTTAAGCTGAAAAGTTCCTTGAATAAAAATCGGATTTTGATTTTTAGTAGAAGATGAATTATAAATTTAATTTGCAATATTTATTATCTTTTATGAACAGCTATTAGTAATGCTCATAAAAGGTAACAGCAACAACACAAAAAAAGATGTGTTTGGCTACTTCATTTTTAAAAGGATTAAAAAAAATTTTTGGAGAAAATTATTTTTCTAAACTACAAGAAACTACATGTTAAATATGCAACAAATGTAATATTTCATTAAAATAGAAGGAAATTACAACAAGAAATGAAAATGTTTCCTGACTTTGCAGAAAGAGATTCATGTACAAATATTTCCATAACTAATTTCTATAAAGAATATTGTCTGGTTACTAGATAACAAGTTATGGTCTCAACTGGAGAGAGACTGAAACAAATTGAGCTACATACTTCTATTTGCAGTTCTCCTTATGACGTCTCAGCATTGACAATTTTAGAAGAAAAGAGATACTATGTGGCTCCAGATATTGCCTTAACTTATTTCGAAAATTTGATAAAAGTGATAGAAATTTATATCTTGTAATTAAATCACTTTGTAATTATTTTGTGATGATAATTTATTACCAGCATCCATACTGCAATATTCGAACATGATCTGTTAGTTTCATATTTCATTTCTGAATCTAAGTATTGCTTTAAATTTTTATTGACAGTTCCAGTTGCTACTGCCTCAGTAGAACAAAGTTTCTGCAAACTGGTGAATAAAAAACTATTTCAGAACTAGAGAAATTCAAAAAAGCTTATCCGATTTGGCTGTCAATAAAACCCATCTATGTGAAAAGCTTGATTATAGCAACATAATTAGAAAAATTTGCAGAAATTTTATGAGATAAATATTTAAATTTAACAATACATAAATTTAACAATAATAAATCATGCTATTTTTGTTTTATTACTTACCCAAACATTGCTGGCCCATCAGCAGAACACCCAGATATGCATAATAAAAGTTAAATTCAGTTTTCATTGATATTTTGCCAACTTTCAGTCATACACAAACCATGGCTTTATATGTATTTTTCAATTTTGTTATTAGGAAGACATTTGTTAAGGTAGGAGAACAAAGCATATGAACTATTTTATTTAGCAGCTGGTCAGCTTGCTGTAAAACTTACATTTTTAGACATGTGGCACGTGGGCCTCCATTTGTCCTCTCAGCTCTCAAAGTGAGGGGGACCCTCCTGTCCTCATCTCCTTTACGGTTTTTATGAGGAACATTGGATGAGATGAAATGTGAAAGCGTGTTACAGCGGAGGAAGTGACTGGCTGGTGTCTTTCATTTAGCCTCCCCTCTGCTATTGCTACGTTTCAAATGGGTCTTTAGCTGCTGCTCCTAGGAAGTGGAGACACTGTTTCACCCTCTAATTGCTCAGTATTTTCTTCCTAATTTGAAGCTTTCTGCTTTCTTGATTGAAAAAGATGTTTTGATTTTAAATGAACTCGCCTAGGTAGGCTGCCTCTGTTGAAAAATCCAAGGAAATTGGCTTTTGGATTTTCCTATATGCTTCCAGGGAGGATAAACGTCCCACCATCTAGGGGAATCCGCTGTCTGTCACTATGCAGACCTATTAAATTTAAGGATTTTTTTGTAACGAAGGCTGTGCTATTAAATTTAAGCAGTTATTGCTTATCTTATACGCCAAAGTTGTTAAGAATAACAAAGGACTACTATCTTGAATGTGAGGAACCAAATTGTTTTTTAAAATGTGCATGTGGTAAACGGTATTCCTTGGGAACTTTCTCAGCATGTGTCCAGTGATGTAAACAAAAAGTTAAAATACAGCTTACACTCTCCCTGGCATTCATTAGCATAGCAAAGAAAGCAGGAACTAACCACATTTTACATAAAAAGACTCTAGAAAGCCGTGCCTGCTTACATTAGCATCATTCAATCTGCCGGGTGCCAACTACAAGCATAGCAACGATTTAGTTATAGGCCTATCACCAAAATGTGTTCTTCATTAATTCATATTTTTCTCAGCCTCACATTACTTCTTGAACCCATCCAGGTGGTTCTTAAATGCTGAGGGTAATTTAAAACTGAGCAAATTCCTGTTTTTCAGTGCTTGAGAATAATTGAATGAAAATGTTCTTACTGCTCATTTGATATTTTGTCAATTTGTTTGCCTTTAATTAACCTGAAGAATACCACAAATGTGAGCTTGGCTGGACTCTTGGAGTCAAAATCCACATTGGCAAGGAAATAAATCTTGAATGTCTTGCCAAAGATATTTAGAAATATGTTTCTCAAAAGATTAAAGCTGAAAATCCAAAGAAACTGCATTTTATTTCTACAATACAGTTCAGTGAAACTGTGTTATATTGAACATTTCCTTATATAGGACATTCATTAAAGTAGAAAAGTCCTCATCTAAAGGCTCATAAAGTGACGTTTCCTCCATGTAATATTTTCCTGTATGTAATGTTCAAAAAGTATAAGTGCCCTGGAAAACGTTACAATGGACTTTCCCTGTAGATCTGTGCTTGTTGTTAAATTTATTTTGGGTTGTTCTTCTGGTTAGCATTTCATAGCTCTTCACAGATTCAGTCAATATATAATTTTTAAAAAGTCCCATAGTTTGCTTTTTAATACTATTAATAGGAAGCAGCAGGAAAAATTTACATTCCTGGGCGAAGGTCCACAAGCGCATAATTTGGCTTTGATAAAGCTTCAGTTACACCCTTCTATTTTTTTTCCCCGTAGAGAAATGTGTCACCTATCCTGTTCTCTGCCACCAAGGGAATGTTTGGGAATGATTCGATCATGAGAAAATCTTGTTTGGAAATTAAAGAGAACCTCTGTATTCTGGAGAGTGACTTTCATTATAACATATAACAATAGTCTTTCTTTATTGCATTATATAAGCAAAGCCTCCTTTTAAAAAAAGATAACTGATTTGTATCGATATGGTATAATTTATCAATATCCATTATTCGTCAGCTTACCAATGATTCCACTAGATGATGAAAACATTTTTCTACATCACCATAGGGCTTTGAAGTTTCTAGTAACAGACTTCAAATGTATATTATGAACGAAGAAAATTTATGCAGAGATAATCTGTCCTGTATTGCTGTATTATTTAAGATAACATTAATCCAAGAGTGCCTTCTTATTCATTCATTCATTCATTCATTCAAAATTTATTAAAAAATATGTTTTGAGTACCTACTATGTGCTGTGCTAGACACTAGGCATAAAAGTGACACTCTCTTCATCTGCCTGAGTGTTCAGACAATTAACAGGAACTTAGAATGTGAAGAGGGCTGACGTCAGTGGAGCTCTAAGATGCTATGGGGACAGATAGCAGGGTATTCTCACTTCCTTTATGGAGCCAGGGCAGGCCTTATGCTATGGGTGGAAGGGGTGGCTGCCTTTTAATCTGACACCTGAAGGATGATAGGTACACGATAAGAGAGAGGGTGGGTTGAAGACCTAGAAGGTTCTGGACAGAGGGAACAGCATTTGCAAAGTCTCAGAGGCCAGAGAGAATGTGCTGTGTTCAAGAAGCCAAAATTTGAGGCCATGATGCCAGATTGCATATTTCTTCTCAACACCTTTCAGGCAGAGTAAATTATTTTTAATGTTAGCTAAGATAACTCATCTTACCTACTAAGCAAATTACAGAATAAATTTCAAATTGAATGGCACCTGTGAACGTTCAGATTGATTGTAAATACATCCTCTCTAGGGCTGAAAACTAGACCTGCTCAAGGCAAGGAGAGGTTTTTACATGGTTTTTTGACTGATAATCTGGGTGCC
>NW_006431918.1:14455294-14465871 GCF_000325575.1 Pteropus alecto | reverse complement strand
AGGCTGTCCTATGAAATCTAAGTGAGTGTATAGAGGCCTGGACACACATTTGGGAAGTAAAAAGGGACCAGCAGGATAATAATGCCAAGTCTGCTGCAGTCTGCTGTGTTCGCCTCCAAGAGGGGACCAGTGCTTCTGGCCGATGCCAGCCCACTCCTGCCTGGGGAGAGAGCTCCCGCTGGGTTCCTTGGCCAGGAAGGAAAGGTGGTCACTCAGATCCTGGGCCTCCTGGTCCACCCTGGCCGGGAAGCAGCGCAAGAGCACAGAATCCAGGTGTGTGCCCTGCAAGCAGGTTTTATTTTTCCCCCTTTCTTATACTTATTTTTTTTTCAAAGAAGTTATTTTTATTATGAAGTTTTTTTCTTTCAAAAATGAGCTATTATCCCACGGCTCAGATAGCCCTGTTGATATTTTAAAAATTAATTTTGCATCACAAGAAAAAAATTTTTTTTGTAACTATGCATGGTGATGGATATTAACTAGATTTATTGTGATGATCATTTCACAATGTGTACAAATACTGAATCATGTCATACACCTGAAAGTAATATAATGTTATATGTCAGTTATATCTCAATAAAAAAGTTAAGTGATAAAAGTCAATGCCATCCAAGTGTAAAAATTACAGAAAGCAACTATAAGCAGAAAACAAAAGTTGCATTTTCCTCCTAAGTGTTCCCAGTCTGTCTTCCCATAGGAACCGCCATTCACGGCTCTTTTTGTATATACTTCTAGAACTTGTTCTTTTCTATGCACGGGTAGCTCTGCGGTGGAGACTGTGATGTGCTCAGATCCCTCTTTCGGTTCTGAAGGACTTATTCCCTCACTTTCGGGAGAGCAGCTGGCAGACAGCAAACTGGTGGTTGCCAGAGGCAGGGAGTAGGGGGTGGGGGAAATACAAATTTCTACTTACAAGATAAACAAGTCCTGGGGATATAACTTAACAACATGAGGATAACAGTTAATAACGCTGTATTGTATATTTTAATGTTGCTAAGAGAATGTCTTTAAAGTTCTCATCACAAGAAAAAATGTTTGTAACTACACGAAGTAATGATGATAACTAAACCCATTGTGGTTATACATATATCAAATTACTACGTTGGACACCTTAATCAAGAACAATGTTATGTGTCAATTATATCTCAGTAAAACTGGGGGAAAAAAAGGAAGTTAGCAGTATGATGGAAGGAATCAGAAATTTTATAGCTGATTATTTTTCCTTACGTTAAATGCCTCAAAATGGATATGTGATCACTAACATGATAAACTGTAATCTAGACATCCTTGCAAATTTGATTACGAGGGACGATGACTCTAAAACAGAGAGGAGCATACAGAACATTTATAAAAGTGTGCCCTGAGGAGCAGCACCTGTAGGAGAGAGGGGAAGGAAGTGAGACTGGGCAGAGGAAGAAGCTAAGCTGCAATGCAGGTCAAATACACGGCCTCCGTGGATCCCCCGGGGCTGCAGTGCCCCATCAGGGCTGTCCCCTGAGGCTGGGCCTTCACAGCCGGGTGTTGGGTGCAGACTAACCCTGGAAGGGAGCGTAACCTTGGGTGAGCTCCCTTTTTTTTTAAAAGCAGGAAAAGACAGAGGATATTGACACTTGGGGAGAAAGCCCAGAGGTGGCAGCTGGGATGGCAGCGCTGGTGGTGTCCAGAGTGGGGGTGTCACTCAGGGCAGTGGGGTTGGAGGTGATGGCAGAAAGAGCTGGTAAGGCTCCCTGGGGGTGGCTACTGTGGACTGTGGCCCATCAGAGAGAGGCCAATATGATCTCAGCCATCGTGTGACCTCAAGGCCTTTCTCTCAGGGAGCTTGCCAGGAAGTTCTGTTGGCAGGACAGCAGTGGCAGACACGGGAGGCGATTAATAACAAGAACAAAACCCGATAACATCCCCTGAGGGTTTCCATGAGCTGAGCATTAATGGGCATTAACTCACTTCACCTAAATCTTGGAGGTAGGTACTATTATTATCACCATATCACAGATTTGGAAGCCGAAGCACCAAAATATTAAAATCTTGTCCAAAGTCACAGAGCAAATACACAGCAGAGCTGGGTTTCAAACGCTTCAGCACCTTCAGTATGGCCACCTCAAGAGATGAGGGTAAGAGAAAAAACTGAAGATCACGTTTCAATTAGAATGTTGAGTCTGGCCATGGGGAATACACTTATAGTATGAACGTAAGAATTTCATACTTTAAATCAGCAGTCTCCAACCTTTTTGGCATCAGGGACTGGTGCTCCTATGAGAATCTAGTGCCTGATGATCTGAGGTGGAGCTGAGGTGGTGATGCTAGCGCTGGGGAGCGGCTGCAAACACATTTTTGCATAATTATGATAGGGAAAATAAAATACAAAGAATTAAAAGGGAAGATATTAAGTACTGAATTTATAAAACCTTCCAAATAAAATATTTTCGAAAAACTTTACTGAGAAACTTGAGCTTGCTTTAATTTATCAGGTTTAACGTTTGAAATGACTACAGGAAATGGTTGATCAAGACTTGTAAATGATGATCTCTTCAATTTAAACATATTCCTCATTGATGAGAAACTTAATTCAAAGTCACTTTTTAAGTGCATTAAAACAATACCAATCTACTATCTTACAGTTCTGGAAGTCAGAAGTCAGAAATGAATCTTATGGGACTAAAACCCAGGGGTTGGCTTTCCCTCTGAAGGAAGGATTTTTCTCAGGGTCTGCCTCTGTGGGAGCCCAGACGAAGACCCATGTATGGCATGCAAGAATCTCAACTCACAAGGAATGCAAATAATATAACTTCCTTTTTATTCATAATGCAACTTAATTTATACAAAGATCCCTTTGCGCAGGGTGGTGAATGCTTGATATCAGTCAATTGGGAACCATCCCTCCCCACATGCTCCTTTCCCAAGATTGTCAAATTTCAGGGAGCTTGGGAAATGCTGAGGCATTAAGAGTGAGGAAGGCATCCAGCTGATGCTCAAGCTAGATATCCACACAGTCAGCTTCAGACCATTAGACCTCCATTTTTGTACTTGTGGTTTGTCAAGAGTGGTGCATTCTCTGCTACTTCCCTGCTTTGCCATGAGGCTGATTTTGGGCCAGGTTGAGGCACAGGAAACTCTTGGGAGCTGTCTGTGTCTTCAACTGACCAGAGACACCATTGAGTCATTTCCTCCTTGGAGACCTGCAACCTTTCTGGGCTCTGCAGTGGGAAGCAGAACTCAAGCCTCTTCTAGTTTTGATACTCCCTAAAACTTCTCTGGGGGACTTCCCAGGGCTATTTTTCCTAAAGAATAGGGCCTAGGAACTTCCCCTTCTGTTATAGGTGTGGAATCATGTCTCCTCAAAATTCATATGTTGAAGCCCTAGACTCCAGTACCTCAGAATGTGACTGTATTTGGAAATAGTTTATTTCCAAATTAACTTTAAAGAGTTAATAAAGTTAAAATGAGGTCATGTGGGTGGGCCCTGATCTAATAATCTGACTGGTGTCCTTATAAGAAGAGGAGATTAGGACACAGACACACACAGAGGGACGACAATGCAAACACGCAGGGAGAAGATGGCCATCTGTAAGCCAACGAGAGAAGCCTCAGAAGGAACCAGCCCTGCCAGCACCTTGATCTTGCACTTCCAGCCTCCAGAACCGTGAGAAGATACATTTCTGTTGTTTAAGGCCCCCAGTCTGTGGTGCTTTTTATGGCAACTCTAGCAAACCTCTACTCCTTCCACCTGTGCTGGGTTATCTTGTTTTTGCCTGAGAGGGTGGAGAAAAGCATTGGAAGTGAGATCTTTATAAGTCGAAAGATGGAGATGGAGAGAAAGAGTCAGAGAAGGAGATGTGACAACAGAAGCAGAGGTTAGAGTGATGTGACGATTGGGGGCGGGGGAGGGGTGCACAAGCCAAGAAATGTAGGTGGCCTCTAGAAGCTGGAAAAGGCAAGGACACAGATTTGTCCCAGAACTTCTGGAAGGAATAAAGTCCTGCTAACACTTTGATTTTAGCCCAGCGAGGCTGTTTTGGACCTCTGACAGCCAGAACTGTAGGACAACAGACTCGTGCTGTTTTAAGCCTCTAAATTTGTGGTCATTTTTTACAGCAGAGGCAGCTGCGATCTAGGTGGTACACCATGGCATCCATAGTTGTCCACCCCTTGTGCCATCTGGATCCACATATGTGTAAAAAGGCTCTCTGTATTGTATTAGTCAAAATAATTTTGAAATGACTTATCGAACAATCAAAAATTTATGAGTTAAAATCGCATTTTAAAGTATTTAATAGATTTTCCTTTTTTTTTTCATTGAAAATGTCTTAGGCTAATGTATAAGGATTCCAAATCCAATGGGACATTTGAATATCAAACATTTCAAACTAATGAAGCTCTAACTCTGGGTATGTTTGCATTTTGTAGTCACCATGCAGCCAGCTTGAACAGCACTAAATGGACCATCAGCCACCAATAGGCACAGGAATTCAACATATGTAAAGACTCAGAGTCAGGACTGCCATCTGTTGTTGAGCCTGTCAGGAGCCTCTGATCTATGGGCCTTGCCTGATCTCTCTAGTCCCCATCCTTGACTACTGCTGAGCTCTGTGCCCTGTGGTCTGTGACTTTCTACTTGGGCACATGGGGTATGAACTTGTTGGGCAGTCCATGGCCCTTGTTCAGATGGCTGCCAATAGTGAGACATGCAGATGGTAGAACATCTCTTTGGCCAAGTTCAGTGGACTGAGGAGGTGCTAGATAACCCTCGTCTTGCTTGCTGCCTCTAGTGACAAGTTGGGAACACATAAGGTGCCATCCCTGGATGAGGCACTTGATGCTGTAGGCTATGGCTTGGAGACTTTGAACATGCCAGGCTGTTCTGCCCATGAAGACTGAGCAGATCACATCTCCTTTAAGGGTGCGCTAGAAGGAAAACTCTAGGCCAGGGTCTTTCTAACTCTGATGTACATCAGAATCACCGGAAAGGCTTGTTGAAACAGACTGCTGGGCCCCACCCCCAGTTCTGATTCAGCAGGTCTGGGGTGCTGGTTGAGAATTCCCATCTCCAAGCGTCCAGGTGATGTCGATGCTACTGGTGGGGACCATTCTTTGAAGACCAGTGCTCGGGAGCTTGGGGTTTCCAATAGAATTTAATGTAATTTTCTACTTTTCTCAGATAAATTTCTAAAATCGATCTTTTCATGTGTATCCGTCTTTAAGAATTTTTATAGTATGCAAAAGATTCTCGCCTCATGTAAGACGTGTGGCTTTAAAAATATGAGAGCAACGCAAATAAAATAATTTTTCTTTTGCTGTAACACAAATTTGAATTTTGTGTTGTACAGCCACTGAGTGTGTGTGAGCTGGCAGTAGCTGGTCAGTGAATCTACCCAAAGGCCAGTGTCACCAGCTCAAACCATCTTTTTTTTTTTTTTGCTGCTCATGGCTGCTGTACTTTTTAAATGAATACTTACATGCACTCACGCTGGGTTCACAAACTCAAACGTCTAACCAGTACAGGCCAATGACCACCAAAGAGTAGAGGGAGCTGGGTGGAGAGCGTGGGGAACTGGCGGGCTCACATCCATCTGAGGACAGGAGCCTCCCAGAGCTCCAACTGACCGGTGCCAGGCAGCAATGAGAGGCTGCCGTGCCATGTCTTTCAATTTTCCAGAGAATCCAGAAGGCTAGATTTTTACATGACATTCTCCCTCTCGCTTTTTATTGTCAGCTCTCTGAAGGCCCAACAAAACACACTGGCAAGCCAATTCTAAATTTACTTTTACCATCAAATAATACCCCACAATTTGAACATGAGTGAAGATTTTGGAAACTTAGCTTTATTGAATGTCAAGTGTTCACTGTTTAACATTTTAAAAAGAATTTAGTTTAGTTTAAATATGTGACTGCCCTTTAACAGCAGTTTTATTTTATTGAAGGAAACGAAAAGTGCTACGGTTTCTTTCTTGGGTCAGGAGATGTAAGAGGTTCTACACGGAAGAACTAAAACTTTAAAAAGTATGTGTTCAATGCCACGACTATGGAGTCCTGTGCCAAACAGGGATTGCATTCTCTGTGCTGCACCTTATCATTATTCACATTCTTTTACTAGCCCGACAATCATTTTGGGAAACAAACCCTCAGTTGTTGAAAGCAGATATAATTTTCCTAAAGTGAAACAATTTGCCATTAGAATGCTTATATCCAAGGGCGAAAGGTGCCTTATGACAGCTGAATTGCTTACGGTCAACTCCCAATTATCTAGAACCAGGCTGTTGCATTTTCATGTTAATTCTCCTCTCCTTTGGGCACCCTTTCATTGTTTTATAGCTCATCCTACCGCCATCACAAGCCTGGCAGATAGAATGATGGGATGTGGTTTTCTTGCAATTCTGTTAAGAGTCAGGTTGAGAGACTCTTGGAATCTAAGCCTTAATTTGCAGTTATGGTTTTGGCATTTTTCATTTACGCATTTTCCTGCCAACGCTGTTTTTATTTAAGTAGCTGATGACTAGGATTTACGTTTCTTCTCTTTCCAAAACACTCAGGATTGTTAGTGTTTTGCCTTGAGAGGGAAAAGTTCTATTAAAAAAAAAAAAATAGAAGTAACAGGATAAACTCTGGCTGTCAGTGAGAGCTAAGCAAAGGGTCATCATATGAAGGAGTCAGTGATGTCTTTGACAAATCACTTTGCATCTCCAAGTCCTAGTTTCTTCACCCAGAAAATGATTAAGATAGGCAAAATCAATCCTTTTGTGCTCTGGAGAGCCCCAGCTTTTCTACCCAAGTCCTTCTGAGGAACTGGGGAGGGAGTGGAGCATCTTGTCACCTTATCTAGAGCGACTCTACTTTGGTCTCCATGAGAGTTAATGTTGCAAATAGTTTGAAAACCACAATTCTTGATAATCTTTTAAGAAAATTTTAAGACACCCTCTCTACTAATCATGGAACTGCCGTGCTCCTATCTTCTGTGCACTGTTTCTATGTCACGTCCCCTCCAGAACCCTTTCCTCCCCTTTTGTTGACTAGCCAATTCCTATTCATTTTTAAACATTTGGTAAATATGCCTAGCATTTTAAATACACTTAGTTCCTTGAGAGCAGGAATTCTGCTCACACTATCCCCAGCTATAAACTACATGGTCCTAAGCACATAATAAAAACATACTCGTTGATGCATTAAGATATATTTTTATAATTTAATCATTGAACATATTGGTATTATTATCAGTCTACACACCCAGGTAGGCAAGGAATATAACTATTTTCCTCTAACGAAAATAAATTCTTGTTGACAGCTCCCTTTGCACCAGTGCAAGGGAAATTAAATGCTAGCTTGGGATTCTTCCCTTCCCAGGATTGCATCTGAGTTCTGGAAGTTTCCTCAGTGCTGAGGCTTGGGGAGTAGGGGGCATTCTAGCCCCTGGCACATGGATTGGCAGAGACAATCCAGTTCCCACCCCCATGATCTTTTCTCGTGGGTTTCTCTCTCTCTGGATCCATTTACTTCAATCCTCTCTCAGAGAACATATCTGTTCTCCCCTCGGGCAGGTATTTTTCTTTTTTCTTTTTCCATCTGGTTTTAGGGAGAATAACTCCTCCTTTAATCTGAAATTTATTTCATGGAAACTCTCCCCAAATATTTGTCTCTGCCCAGAATTCTTTCTGTTCCACCAGGATTTTGACTTTTATAGACCAAAGCTATGGGGACTTCTCTGTTTCTGATTTTAGCCCTGTGATGCCTCACGCCTCTGGGGATGAGCTGAGAATGTCCTAGATACTTGATTAAAGGATGGAGATGATGAGGGTGGAGATAGAGAAAAGGAAAAATTGACCCAGAGAAAAAAAAATCACTGGACTGCATGTCTTGAGTTAAACGCCTTGTAAGACTTGTGACATTCTTAGAGGCCAGTGTTTTATCTTAAATATTCAGATGAATTCTACACTCTCTTCATAAAACATTCATTCTGTCACAATAAAATGTTTCAAGCTACTTAGAGTTAAAAATTGCTATTTTGCCAATTTTCAAGTAAAATTGATGCATCTAGAAAGATGCTTCCTGTTGCCCTACATATATCCCCAGGCGCTAGGTCTCATGCCCTTAGGGTACATGTGGCCTTGGTGTGTCTCAGACAGGGAAGTTGGAATAATCCTGAGAAAACTCCAATCTAGTCCAGGTTACATGCAGTAGTAGTGTTAGGAAGGAAGGAGTAAAACAAAACAACCAATATTTGCTTGCCCTTAAAAATTGCAGTGAAAAAGAAATATAAATGAAAAGAATGGGAAACTTTAAAAAGAATTAAGCCCTTACTCTGCCTCGATTGCCTTTAGCTTTGAACTAGGTTATTTTCTAACAAAGGGGAATCAGACTCGCAGCTAAAAATAGTGTGAAGAGTCCACATTCCAATGATCTGCCTAATTCAGTGAGGAAGTTCTATGGCTTCTTAGATTTGTGGGCAGATGTAAACCTAAGAAAGCAGAGTTTACATAATAAGTAGAAACCAACTAGCAGTTATGAATGGATAAGTGTGACTCATTAGTGAGCCTGGGGGAAAGCATTTGGTTTCAAAGATACACAGAGAAAACAATAAGACCCATTGCCTTCAGAAGGTGCAGAACGATTTGGAAATACTTGAGTGTCTTATTGCCTTGTTGCAAGTAGATGGCTTTCTGAAAAAAAAAAAAAAAACCAACCAAGTCCATTTCATGACTTTAGTGTTAAGATAGAATAGGAAAATGCCATCCCAGGAGGAGTTCTTATGGAGGGAAGGTGGAGGCCTGCCATCCTGGAGTGCCGTGATGACAGCTAGCATTTGAAGGCCATGATGGATGAAGACTAATGTTCATTGATAGGTCTGTGGGACAAACCCTTCTCATCCATATATCCATGAAGAATATGAATATTAAAGAACCAGAATATGGAGTTAAGCCTCTATGTTTCAAAATAAAACATTGACTCTTCAAAAGGCTAAAATTTTCTTTTCTATGTCAAGACAGACATTCATGTCACAGCCAGAATTCTCTTTATCCCATCTTGAACTATATTTTGGTTCAGAACCAGCTCCAGTGATACTGCGCCCAGCGTTTTTGTTTGTTTGTTTGTTTTTTTACTAGGAGTGAGTGGACTTGTGTTTATGTCTCGGTCGGTGAATACGAGAGTCTATTCCTGACTCTTGGTATATTGTTAGCAGATTCTTCTCTAGAATGCGGAAGATGCAGTGCTGCCTTTACCGGTCAAATCTTGTCAAAACAAAACTCTGTCTATTTTAAACAACTCTGAGTTCAGGGCTTTGCTAAGAGTTTTAGGTAGATATTAGTCATGAATGTAGAAAAAGAGTTAAAAAAGAGTAAAAAAAAGAAAAAAACTCTAAGGAGCTGATATATTATTTCTGTGAAATAACTATAGCTAACAGAGTAAACAAATCAGTGTCTTATTATTGTATAGCTTGGAATAACCTATATCTTTCCAATATCATATTATTATTGTCTTATAGCGAAATAATATGAAATAGTATTACACACGTTAAAAACAACAAATAAGTATTTCCAATGCTTCTTTTATCACTGAATAATTGTAATCTATGAGCTTAAACTCAGATGAAAATTAGCCACAAGCTTTTGAGATTCTAGCGATTACTCTGTAAGAGGAGTTTAATAATATCATCCAATTGAAGCCAGGGAACCGAACTGTGCCACTCATAAGTTCATCCATTTTCCTACTAATGGTCAGCACTTATTTTGTCAAATGCTGTGGTTAAATCTTTTGGAAGAAACTTAAGCAAAACATGGAATGTAATGGAATATAATATAGCCCTCTTAATATTGATCAATATTATTCTAGTATAGGGTACAGTGTCGATGGGAGTGGAGGGGAGAAAAAAATTTTATTGAATGTGTACTATTGTTCTAAGAGATGGAAATGTAAATGAGTATAATCAAGAAATGTAATCTTTATGGAGTATACATACACACACACACACAGACACACACACACACACACACACTAAATGCACCAAAGATAAACAAATTAGAATAAAGGAGTAGAGAGTAGTGGCAGGAGTGATAGTTCAGATACAGCTGTCAGGGAAAGTCTCTCTCAGGAGGCAGCATTAGAGCAGAGGCTTAAATAAAGTGAAGGAAGAAATCATGCCAAGTTCTAGGGGAAGGTGTTCCAGGCCAGAGAATAAAAATGTACCAAAACTCTGAGAAAGAGAATGAACTTGATGTTTGCAGGGAGAGCCAGGAGACTTGTGTGGTTGGAGTGAGCAAGAAGGGAATGGCAGAAGACGAGCTGGACAAGAGTGAGATTATCAGGGGCCTTGTGGTAAGCAGTTTGCATTTCATTCTGAGTGTGTTAGGAAACCCTTGGAAGTTGAGCAAAGGGCAGTGATATAATTTATGTCTAAAGAGGTCACTCTGCGGCTTTGTGAAGAGTGCAGTATCAAGAAGGCAAGATTAGAAACATGGAAGTCAGTTAGGAGCCACCAGGCAGTGGTGATGGTGGCTTTGACCAGGACAGCTGTGGAAGTGGTAAGAGGCGGTCAGATTTGTGGCATATTTTGAAGTTAGAGCCAAAGAGCCTTGTTGATGAATGGAAAA
>NW_006431918.1:14431067-14455227 GCF_000325575.1 Pteropus alecto | reverse complement strand
ATTTCCAGAGACAGAACAGACTGAAAGAGGAGCAGGTCAGGGCCAGATTGCGGGATCAGGAGTTCTGTTTTATACATTTTAAGATGTTGAGTAGGCAGTTGGGTATCTGAGTTTGTATTTAGAGGAAAGGCTGAAGCTGGGGACAAATATCAAGGAATCATTAGTGTATAGATCATACTTAAAGCCACTGGGATGAGATGATTTATTGGGAGTGAGCGTAGAAAGAAAACGGAGGAGAATCTGTTACTGAGTGCTGTGCATCTCCAACATTTGGAGGTAGAAAGGTTGATATGTGGAGAGAAAACACGTGTGAATGGCTTGTTGCCTGCTACTTTATTTTCAGGTAGTAAGTCTATATAATCCGGAGGAAATAGCTTGTATTTAATAGTGAAGATTAAATTCACTGTAGTGAATTAAAAAATCTCAGAAGTCCTTTACAGAGATTAGTCTTCAAATATATCGACCAAATGATATCCTCATTAAAAACAAAATGTAAGTGGTTCGCTGACTGGCATGATATGGCAAAGAACTATCTCAGCATTGGAAATAATGCAGCAGAAGTCCACAGAGCTGCAGCATATCATCAAGATAGCCAGCTTGATGATCATTAAAAAAGACTATTTATGTGAATATTCCAAGACTAAGGTAAAAATGCAAGTAATAAAGCTGAGATCCACTATTTTCCTCTTTAAACAAATTAGTTAAGATCTCTTGAACTGTGTTTTGGTCCCATATTTTAGGAAACATCAGAAGCAATTTACTTAAAAAATGTTCTTTACCGGAGCGGAAATGTGACAAAAGATATATACAGACCAGTCACAAGGGAAGTACATCAGAAATCTATGCTGGACATTAGTAGTAATCAAGTAAACACCAATTATAATAAAATACCAATTTTAATATTTTAGAGTGGGAATAATTTAAAAAGATGAGTATATGTGCACTCACATACATTATTGGTGGGAATATAAATTGGAACAACTTTTCTAGGCTGAATTTTTGCACTATATCAAAACCCTTTAAACAGTCATATCCTTTTTGAGAGAGATTCTGCTTCTAGAAATTTATCTTAAGAAAATATTATTAACTAGGCACTAAAATATTTACTGCAACAACATTTGTAAAGGTGAAGAATCAGAGACAGCTTAAAAATACAGTGGCAGGAGATTGATTAAATAAGTTATGCTTATATTTACATGAGTTTTTTTTTCTATGTTTTTTGAAAAATATTTCATGACATAGACAAATGTTCATTGTCCATTATGGGGAAAAAGAAGGTTATAGAATACTGCACGTTATGATAATAACTATATATGTACGCACATGCATACACACACGCATATAAACATAGAAAAAAACCTCAAAAGACATCTACCAAGTCACCATGATTTTCTCAGAGTGGTAAAATAGAGGTAATTCTTAAATTCTCCAAATATTTTTTGCATTTCTAAAATTTCTACAGTATTCACGTATTAATCCTACATTAATTTTAAAATTTATAAATATTTAGGTGGGAGACAACATATTTGTACACTTTTGCTTTCCCTGTAATACCATAGTATTATAAAATTTGTTCTCCAATTTACCATTATTGGACATTTGTGATTTAGAAACAAATAACTTTTGTAAGTGAAAGAATTTTGGGACTCATATCCCAAAGGTTCTCTGTTCTTCTTTCAACTTGATATTGTGACAGTGCCCTGCCTGCTACATGATGACAGCTATCTATCATCATACTATATTATACCACAGCCATACAATATACCAAAAATTAGAAAACTAAATATGGAAATAACTGGTAGTTAGCAGAACTCAATTAGTAATTCTGAATTCTTGGCATTATATAATTGCTAAATAGTAAAAGACAGAGTAAATATGTTGAATCAATTAATTATTTTCTTTTTGCTATGGAGGTTCTAATCGGACAGAGCATTATAATGCCACATGATTTCTTAGGCCAGAAATTTCAATTCTGTAAATTGTTGTGGTAGAGAGAGCCCCAACTCCTAGCTAGGAATTTAGATGCACCAAAGGTCCTTTCCTTTAATGAATGAATAGAAACCATTTGAGGAAGTAGTGTGAAAAATACTGTACCATTCATTATGGATAATGATGAGAGCGATGATCTGTACCGGAAGGCTCAAACTTCTATGGCGAATATATGTATCTGTGTTTGTGTAAAGAATTTAACTGGCTAAGATTATTTTTTATAAGTTTATAAATGACATGCATGTAAAAGGACATTAAGTATGAGTTTCAAGACAGGATATTTCTGATCTCAGAATAACTGCACAGTGACTCAGAAGAAAATAATATGTCCAAGTGGTAAAGTAATCGAGGCAACTCTATATGAAATTCGAGCAGAAAGAAAACACCTTTTCCCAAATCCCCTCTAACACGCTGGTTTCCCCTGAATGACCCAGATAATTGCCATCATACTTCATTTCATTTGGACTGTGGAGACCTGATTTTTACATTTAGTTTTCAATGTAGAACACAAGGGGGAAAAAAGAGCAAAAGCCCTTTTCTTTATGGAATTTCTCAAAGAAATTGAAAAGGGTGTAACTCACCCAAAAGTTGTAGGGTAAACCAAAAACTTTAACTTCTGTCAGAAGGCCTCTGGAAGAGGGATTTATAAATATACTGAAGCGGGTTTTATTTTTTAATATGTAGTGCCAAACTCTGTCTCGGTAAAAGTCATCTAGAAAGCACTATTTTCAATTAAACAAGAAGCAAAATATCTTCACAAGAGTATAAATTAATTTTAACATCTATTTGTAGCAGTTGCATTGCCAGGTCACCTTAATCTTTCAGAATTTATTTCTCAAATGTAAAAAAAGAATTTGAACTGCACCATTGGTATGACTTCGTAACGTTGTAGTGACTGAGGCTAAGGAAGAGTTAGAAACTCTTTAAACAGGGCGTGTGTGTTGGTAAGCCTGAGCCCTTTGAGGTGGGCTTTCTGGCATGCCCCTAACTAGGTTTATTACTAATGTCCAGCCTTTCAGGGCACACATGAGTATTTTTTGGCTGTTGTCAGAGTGAAATATTCTGGTCTTTTATTGTTTAAAATATCTTCTTGAGGTTGCACTATGCTCAAATTAGACTTAAAACACATAAATATCCCTTCAAAGGTAGCTTGGGGGTCTGAAGTGAGGTTAGGGAATTTTCAATGGGAAAGATAAAGGAGGCCCACTGAGTCCTCTCAAATGCAGGTATTGAAGTTTGTTTAAATGACAGCTCAATCTGGACTAAAAAATAAAATCTCTGCGATAATTTACTTAAAGGCAAAAGTACAGGCGCTGCTGAAAATAGATGCTTTTGTAATCACCAAAGACCCTTATTCATTTGAGGCTATCTTGAGGATGGAGCTTGGCGGGGTGGGGTGTGTGTGTGGGTGGTGGTACAGTGATTTGCAATTCCATCCCCGTCCCCAGAAACCAACCAACAAACCGAACCACAAACAGACACTTTACTTCTTGATTGCTCTGGCTAGTTGGAATTTCGTAGGTGGCTCCAACTTGGCAAAAAATGAAATTTGTGAGGTTAATAAAAGATTACCTGCTTGATTCATCCTTTAAATGCTTGAATTCTAACGGTCTCAAGTATTCATTCGAGGTCTCCTTTTTTCTCTAATGTATCATTTATATCACAAAACTGCACGTTTGGCTTTTTTTTTTTAAATCATAAATTATAATTCTGCACTAAAACTTGCAATAAGTCAGACTGAGTTGTGTCTCATTTTGCTTTCATTTGGCAGGAACTATTCTAGTGCTTAATGGAGGTTGCTTTGGCTGCTCCTTCAGTGCCTTAATTTGTCTGGCCCCCGCGGTTGGTTTCCGTCCTCTCCAAAAAATGGCCGTGTAGCCAGTGTTTTTTATTTATGTTGCTTCTTAGCCATTGCAGACTTTATTTTACTTGGAAGCTCATTTATTTATTTTTTGGCTTTCTCTGCTAGCAGATCATTTCACACTTTCTGACTTTGTTATAAAAATTTAGGGGAAGTATGTATCTGTATACCATGATCAAAACACTATTGGTATTTGAATTAATGCCAAGACTTATAATAGATATTTAAAAATGAAGCTAATGCTTGAAAGAACTTTTCTCACAGTTGATATAAATGTTACCTTTCCTATAGGTTAAGTGTGTTATATACTGGGTGACATAGTTTAATAACATCTGCACATTCATGTCAAAAAACTCTTACTCACTGCTATCTAGACTTTTTATTCATCATTATTTCCTGAGAATCAGTGGCACCCTTGCACTCAAGGCATAACTGCAGTAACAGTAATTCTAGCTTATTTTTTGCTATGATTGGCATCATAGCCATTGTGTTGATGCTTCTATTCTGTTTGTTGACTTACGTATTTGAATAAAGATAGTTATCCCCTGAAGAGATGTGTGGGAGGATACTAACTGGCTGTTGAATTTAAGTGAAAACCATAATACAAATACAGATAATTAGTATATTGATTATCTCCCCAACCCCTAATTTTAGAAACACTTTATCTTATGTACTTGGAATATAATTTGGGGGTAAAAAGCTACAAGAATCAATAGAGAAATGCTTGCTTACATAAGGGGACTATGTAAGAAAAATGTATGTGGGGACAAGACTGACAATTAGACAAAATTTATAAAGGAAATGAGCTGTTGGCAGGGGATATGTATTTTTCTCATCCTTTGGGCACCTCTCTGCTCCCCTCACTCACTCTGCAATAGGGTGAGTTGGAGTGACCTCTTCTTGGTGAGGCAGGAAGGAGAAGCCAAGTGCTTACTCTTCCCCCTTCATCTTGGGAGTGAGCCTCCCATAGAGAACCTTCTCTCTTGCTCAGACCTCACAGAGGCAGGTCCCCAGGCAATGCACGTGTCTAGAGTGGAGAAGTCTTTCTAATTCTGGGGTTCATTCAGTATTATGGAATTCACTTGTCCACGTTCTCTAATAAGAGCTTTATAAGGAGTAAAGGTGATATTTTGGCAGTTGTGAACCAACGCCTTATTCTTATTTCTCAGCTGATTAAGTATCTGAGAAGATGCCCCCTAAAGCTCCAGCAAATATTACTCAAACAAATGCCCTAAGTCTGCCAGTCTGGCTAACAGAGTGATTGGAGCCAGTCTTGCTCTTCTCTAAAAATAACCAAGAAACTGGACAAAATATATGAAATAGTTGTTCCAGACACTGGATAACGGGAAACACAGAGCTGTGATTCCTGAGAGAAGGGAGCAAGTATGGTGAGTTGCATGATTGGCCTGGGTACCTGTGTGGAGGCACTTTCCAGAACTCAGTGAGAGGAGTGGAGATTAAGACAGAGCACAGAGATTTTGCTGAGGTGAGGAAAGAGATACCAATAGTTGGGGAGACTGAGGCAACTGAAATTGGTGGGTCAGAATTGAGAGAGCTTTGCAGAGAGAGAGAAAAACAAAACAAACACATGAAAACCCAAATTGAACAAAACTCCAGAGATCTTCTTACAGGTCTTGAGTTTTTGGCTAAGTACTAGTCTGTGCTTTCATAATGCTAAATTCCATGAAGTCAGGCAGAGAACAAATGCTGGGAAATTTAAGTAAAACCATTCTTTAGTGTTCACAGACAGCTCGGAGAAATTAGACTTTTCAACTAGCTAGAAGAAACAGGCCTTGTTGAATACTCAAGGCATTCTTCACTTGAGACCCAAGAAAGGTTGTACATATTTAAGTCTAAACTTGAAGTGGTATAATATTATTTGAAGATAGACTGTAATTAGTTAAGATGCATATTATAAACCATAGAGCAATCACTAAACAAACGAGATATGTCAGTTAAAAGAGGTAAAATAGAAATAAGAGAGATAAAATGGAGCACTAGAAAATATTCGACAAAAAGAAAAAGAAGAAAAAAGACAACAAGGAACAGATGGGAAAAACAGAAAAAGCAAGATGATGACTCAAACACAGTTATATCAGTAATAAAATTAAATACAGATTATCTGATTGTTTCATTAAGATTGTAAAAATATATTAAAAAATCAAGACCCAAATGTCTGTTACCTAGAAGAAAAGCTCTGTAGATATAAGGACTAATAATTTGAAAGTAAAAGATGTACCCTTGAAATACTAATTAAGAGAGAATTGGATTGCCTTTATTAGTATTACACAAACTGGCACACTGGGCAAAGAGTATAACCAGAGATAAAAATGAACATTTCATAATCATAAAAGAGTCAATTCATCTAGAAGACAAAAGGAACCTAATATATCTGTACCTAATAATAGAGCTTTAAGATATTATAAGTAAAAACTGGCAGAACTGAAATCAGAAATAGACAAATCCAACAATTGTAGTTGGAAGAGTTCTACACTGCTCAGTAACTGAGAGAACAAGTAGGGAGGAAATCAACAAGGATGTAGAAGACATACGTTACCATCAAGCTACTTGACCTGCTTCGCATCTGTAGACAACTACATCCAACATGACAGAATACACACCCCTTTCAAGTGAATATAGAACATTTAGGAAGTTAGGCATGTCGTGGGTTATAAAACAAGTCTCAATAAACTCGCAACATTTTACCCATGAAACCCATACAATTTCATGTGATCCTGAAACCCTACGAAACACATTGTAAACTTCAAGTTAAGAATCCCTGATCCTTAATGATTAATCCTAAATTTATATCCCCATCCAAGATTTCTTTCTCGAGCTAATGAAATAACTCCTCCTACTTCCTCCTTTTCGCCCCACCTTCTCCCTCCTTCCTTCTTGACCTCATCTCTCCTCTTCCTTTTTCTTTTTCTAAACCTAAAACAACGACGAGTGCCACCATCCACTTGGCTGCACATATATCAAAATCCTGGGCATCTTCCCTCTCCCTCACTTACATATCTAATCAATCACTACATCCTGCTTATTCCGCCACCTAAAACTTGCTCAAATTCACCTTTTTTTTTTTTTTTTTTACTGTTGCCCCTGCTCTAGAGTGGGTTACCAACATTTCTTAGGTAGATTATACAATGGTTTCCTAACTTATCTCCACTTTTCTTCCTCTCCCCTCTCAGTTTGCCCTCCTATGTATGTACTTCCACCAGGCCGTCAAGCTGATATTCAAAAAGGCTAATGTAGTCTTGCCACACACCTGTTTATAACTTTTCTCTAGCTTTGCTGTGTTCTTGAAGTTAATTCCAGTTTCTTCAACATGGCTTATAAGACCCTTCATGACTGGGAAGACCTATCTTTAGTGTTCACAGACAGCTCGGAGAAATTAGACTTTTCAACTAGCTAGAAGAAACAGGCCTTGTTGAATACTCAAGGCATTCTTCACTTGAGACCCAAGAAAGGTTGTCTCACGGACCTTTCTCTCTCCTCACATTTGGCTCTTAACTTTACGTTCCACCGATATGAGCTTCCTGTTTCCCCCCAGTTTCATGCTTTCTCTTTCTTCCAGGTATTTATAGATGCTATTCCTTTTGTCTAGAATATTTTCCCTAACCCCTTTCTCCTGGCACCTACGTCCTCCACCCTCCACATTTTATCAGATCATTCCTATTAATTCTTTAGACCTATTTTAGCTTTAGCTTATTTCTCTATCAGGACTTCCCACATCTTCCTCTGCTGCCTATCTTCACCTCCATGGATTAATGTCCCTGAAAAGGATCTCATTGCATTTTATCATCATAAATTATAATTTCTTCCTTGTGTATCTCTCGTACTAGACTGTAAAATAATGTTTACCCTTGTGGATAAAATTATAGTGCCTTATTTTTGATAACTTATGTTATTATACAAAGGATTCTAGAATTCTTAATTACTTTGGAAAGTATATGACAAAAATAATGTGAATATAACATAAGACCTGGTAGACATTCAATAATACTTGTATAGTTGATGTACTTTATCTGGGATTACATATTGTCATATGTCACTATCATAACCTATGCTCTTATAAATATTGTCCTTATTCCATTGACAAAAAAAAATGTATACTGTCTCGTTAATAAGTATTGGTGCTGGGTTGGATAGATTATGAAGGAAAATTAAATGTTATGGTTTTCTCTCAATTTTCTGTATATTTTATTTTCCTTTCACTGGGAGGAATTCTGAGCACAGAGTTATGACTATTTGCTTAAGCATTTATGATATAAAGACCTCAGTATCCCAACTGAATGAAAGTTGATGGGCTTTTGACTGTGCTGAGTCATTTTGCCTGCCTTTCATTTTTGTATTATTAAGTTGTAATTATCCATTCTCTCCTGCCCCTGTACCATGAACATTCGAATGGTCAGTACTAAAATTATACCATGCCATCACCAAATGTCCAGCACCAGAGCCTTATTAGGCTAGTAACAGATCCGTTAGAGATTAGAAGGGGTCAGTATGCCCTTTTGGCGTGGTTCTCCTACACTGTACTCTACTTTAGCGGAAAAACAAAATCATTAAAATAATGTTATGTACGAATAGCCATTAAACCAAGTTATAAACATTTGGCTCACTTAGCTACGTCTGGGGTTGGGTGTATTTGTTTGTCAAGTTATGCTGATAAAAGTGGCAAAGAATTTTGGGATTTTAAAAAAATAATCTATAGTCACATGCTCATAATTTCCGTTTTCTTTATAAAACGGTAGGAAGGCAATCAACAGGAAAGTGGATGTGGTTAAGCATAGCTGAGCTATGTTATCGTGTCGGCCCTAACCGCAAATACAACACATTTAGAAGTGTTTTGCTCTTCCATGACCCTCGAGTAATAAGAAGGAAAAAAAGTATCAGTCATATGAAAAATGCATTGGATCCAGGCATACTGATGTTTTATAGGTATTTAGTTTCCCATAAATATGTTATTCTAATAAGAGACTATTACCAACAGATTAAAGCTTTGATTTTTAATAGATCTGAGCATTTTAATCAGATGTTGGCTTTCTTGTTGTTGTTTTCTACTCATTCCAGTCAATGATCAATTTATTGATGTTATTCACGCATTCGTTCATTCATTCACTGGACTTCTATTCATTTAGTATACGTCAGGGACTGTGCTGTTGAGGCCTCAGGGATGAAAAACACAATCTGTGATGTCGAGAGGGTAAGGTTATAGGTGGAGGCTGTGGGTGCTTTCTGCATCTGTGTGCATCTCTGGGGCTTCTTTCTTTCTGAAGAACCTTAGGTCATGTTCCCTAATCTCTATGTGAGGCTGACTTTGTCCTTGTGCTTCTCTCTGGAGCCCTGTGGATGTGGTAGGGGCCATGCCCAAGGCAACTCTGAGAGCTCTGATTTGGGTGCTTTCCCTTTCAAATATTCAAAAGACTCCATGTCGGCTCTGGGTTATCATTTTTCTTCAAATAAATATTCTAATTACATTTAGCTTTCTATTGATCTCTCGCTTAATTTAGAAAGAAACTTCACTGATGCATTATATTTGTAGCTATGAGATGTCAAGGGATACTGTCACTGTGATTGGTACCATCTGCCATAAGTGAAGAGGAAGAAGCTACGACAGGGCCAAAGCTTTGGAGCCTCCCTCCCACCTGACATGGGCTCGTACTGGAACAGCCCACGTGCCCACAAAATAGATCTCTCTGGGCTTTTAAAATTTTGTTTTGTGCCTTAAAAGATTTTTTTCCTTTTTCCTCCTGGGAATAGAAATATGTTTTTTTTTCCTCCCTTATTTTACAGGCAAACCACTTCAATAGAACATGGCTGGTGGCCATATGGTCATGTATGAATCCAACAATTAATTTAGTAAAGAAAACTGCTTGTAAAAGCTTTTAAGTATGCCATCCCAGGTAGTGCTTTGATGATAAATGAGATGATTGCCAAGAAATGACAGTAACATTTATAAAAAGGTATGTTGCCTTCAGTCATTTAATGATAGTCAAATTATTAGTTACCATCTATTTGACTGAAGTCCATGGCACTTGTAGGAGGTACTTAACACTTTTTATGTATAGTTTTATAGCAAAATATGGTGTTAATTTTCAAGCAGCTTACAATCTAGTAAACTTTTGAATGAGTGCTTGAATTACCCTTATCTGTAACTTCTAGGTCTAGACTTTTGGCTGGCATGGGCTACAGAATTTGCTTTATAATGATATTTCAGTGCTTCGAGCCAAAACTAATAAGTGTGGAGTGGCTCAAAGATGGAAACACAAAACAAACCCGAGTTAGCTAAACACATTAGAATAAATCATAAAGAGTTATTAGGAATTTTGGGGAAACAGCTCATACCAGCTTTTGTTTCATCTCACAGATTGTCGCCTTCCTGGATGGTTCCTTCAGCTCTGACATTAGTAGAATCAAAGCTTTAGTCACCCGGTCATCACTCTTCACATGCAGCGAGCACACATGGTGTGTGGTTAGGATTCCATCCTTTTATAATTCCTTGGCATTAGGAGTGGATAAAAGGGAAAGCAAAAGCATCAGGGTATTTTGTGAATTTTGTTTACATTTTACTGAACGATAACTGCTTATCCTCTGGGGAGGGGAAATGAAATATTCCATAGCCATTCGTAGACATGAGAAGTGCATCATTTATAGTGACATGAACACTATGATGAATATTTTCCCTGAAGAAATCTATAACAATTTCTTTTTGTCTAATTTAATCGTTGGTTTCAGTATATTACTATTTAGACATTTAGATATTTATTACGTACTGTAAATACACTAGTTGAATTTCTGAACTGAAATTTGTGGTCAAGCGCCAAAACTGTAATACAATTCAAACTAATAGGACATTACAAATATGAAGACAGTTGAAGAACTATCCACAATATACTAACCTATCTAATTTCTGGGAGGGGATATAAATATTTCTTCAAAATACTTTATAAGCAGATATAAAAAAGGAGTCCCCACCCTCCCCTTCATTGAGTGAAATAAAATTAGCAGATAAGATTTTTAAAAAGATCACGAAAATGTATATATAATGCCACTACATATTTCCATATATGAAGCATGACAGCCAACCGCAAGCAGTAAAGTCATTCACTACAACCATGAGATTGGAGCAAAGAACTGAAATATGTCTCAGTGTTGTTTCTTTTTGAGAGAGCTTTTATATACACAGCAGTAGTGCACAGGGATATGAGGACTGGGAAAGGGTTAAATCATGAGACTACCGTTTCTCCAAAGCTGTTCTCCATGAATCTCTTGACTTTCAAACTGTTTGGCACGGTGTGACTCTTTCAATATGTGGGAGTCATGACACGATACAGAAAGTTTACCAAAACGTTGGACTGTTTTATTTAGCCTGGCATCCAGTATTCTAGGACATTTACAAAAAGAGTATGAATTCCTTAGAGATTACCAGAAAACAAACTATTTACATCAAAGAAGAGAAGCTTAGGAAAATTTTAGAAAAGGATTAAAATATTCAGTAAATGTTAATTTAATTTCTCTGCAAAAATCTGCTTTATTAGTTTAATTTCTCTGCAAAAACCTGTTTTACACTAGTTACTTCATCCAACTTTGAATTTAAATTCAGACTTAGGGGCAAATAGTTAAATTTTATATTTCAAAACATAATTATGTTTTATGGTTACATGAGCATGAATATTCTAATAGGAAGAATTTCTAATATGGAAGAAAATCACCCAACGTTGTACAGTCTTATTCAGATTTAAGAGTTACCCAAATTTAGTCTCTGTCCTTGACTTGTATTTGGTTTAATCTCATTAATTCTTTTATGGCCATTTTTCTTCATGTGTAAAATGGAAAAAATAATCAGTACAACCTGTCTTTTGGGCTCTTGTAAAAATTAATAAAATGAAAAGTAGAAAAACCAGTCTTGATTAATAGTTCTTTTGAGAGGCTGGCAGAACAAAGTGTGATATCAACATTGTATCTAATTGCAGCCCAAATTCTTCAGAAGGCAGTAGCTAATTTTCAATGTGTCTCTTGGCCTTGCCACGTCGTAGTAGGAATTTATATTGAAATGAGTTAGAGGTCTAAACTTTAAAAAAATGGAGAAACATTACTCTTCACATGCCATCAGAGCGATCTGTATAAAAAGCAAAACTTGTCATTTTACTTGGGCGTTAAACTTTCCTCAATGATTTCTCCATCATATTCAAGATGTAGTATACACAAAATATGGTATGATAGAGGTTTGATTATTCTTTTTTCAGTTTCTGCAATCATTATCCCAATGTGCACCCTGCACCTCACTACACCAAACTTCATAGAGCTCCCAGAATGCACCAAGCTCTCCCAAGATTTCCTGCCTTTGTATATGTTGTTCCCTCTGCCTGATGTGCCATATCTTCACCAGCTTCCATCACTGACCTAGTGAACTTCTTTGCAGCCTTCAAAACTCAGCTTATATCACCTCTTCTAGGTACCCATTCCTGACCTTCCAACTGCCTGAAAGAAAGCTGTATTTGTTTTATGTCTGTCTCTCAAATGCACTATGGACTCATGAAGTATAGGTTCCCTATTCTCTATATCTTTGTTATCTCCAGATCCTGGCTCAGTGTTGGTGATTGAACAAATAAATAAATGGATGAAACTCTGGTATGAATTATGTAGTGACTCTCTGGAAGCATCTGCAGTTAGAAACTAATATTAAATTAAACTACTCCACCCTTCTAAGGTTTGGAATTAATTGAGAGATGGAGCCGAGAATCAGGGACTTGAAGATCAAAGTGATAGCTTTACTACTTACAAAGGCTGGGTTGGAAAACTTGGCTTGGGTATGTGACAATGGTGGGTTTCCTAATAGAACTCAAGAATTGACATAATACTTTCCCAGTCAAGGAAGTTCTGGACAATCACAGGCCACCTTCCTGTTTAGGGACAGAATCTTGACCACAAAGTTTATGGTATGGCCAAGAATAGAGCAGAACACATCCATATGTTCAGATCCCAAGGAGGAAGAGGGGAAGAACTGACCCAGGCTTGCATGCTTTTTGTTCCAGACCCATCAATCAGTTAAATCACTCTTTCTCTTTTGGGGCAAAGAGGCCAGCAGTATTACTTGAATGGATGTCTTTCTATGTGGAAACATAAAATCAGAGAAAAGTAAGCTCTCCTTATTTACCTTCATCTAGTACTACTAACAGCTGTCTTTCCACATGTCCTTTCTCTGTCAATGTCATCACTCTTCCCACAGCAATTAAAATTAGAGAGACACTATTCTAGCTTATAACTCATCTCTTCCAAAGAACCCTCCAGCTTATGGTCTCAGTCCTATAACTAATGATTGGTGTGTTATCTTTCAATTATTAAAATACAAATGACTTTATATTTTAATTATTAAAATATAAATGTGATACCTGATTACTTTTACAAATTATAAATGGTTCAGATATATAAAAATAAGCCTCTCTAAAAGCATTCTAATTTTCCAGTCTTTTTTCCTGTCTGGAGATTATTATTCGTGTAAGTATCTCCACTTTTTTCTAAGCATTTATACATATTTAGATATAAGAATTTCAAAAACCATGAATACTTAGTAATAACTGATAGACTAAATAATAATTGATTGTCATGTTTATTTATTTGTTTACCTAATTCTATTTAACATTCCATAGAATGAATATTACAGAATTTCTTTCAGCATTCTCCTATTGCTGGATATTTAGGTCGTTTCCAACTTTTTAGTACTACAAAGAATAAAGATTCTACACAACCATCTCTCTTACAATTTCTGTAAGAGTGATTCCTATATGTAAAATTGTCGAGTCAAGTAACTTGTACGTAATAGTTTTGATAGATATTTCCACATTGTTCTTTAAATGTCTGTAATTGGCTAGGTGGAAAACCAGAGGAGAGAAGGAGCAATTAGGGGGATTGTTTTATAAACTATATAAATCGCTAACCAATGCACTGCATACTTGAAACTAATAAAAATAAATTTTTAAAAAAAGTCTGAATTAACAATATATTAAGTTCCCATTTTCCAAACCTTATGGACCCTGGATATTATAAATTTTTCAAGTTTTTTTAATTTTATTTTTACAAATTGAGTGGGTAAAAGATATCTTATTATTTTAATCCCATTTATTTTATTACTTATGATGTTGAACATGATTTCGCATGGTTATTAGTCTTGAGTACTTTCTCAGTTTTAATTTTGCACATTTTTTCTTTGATAGTTTAACTTTTCCATATATAATGGATTTTAATTCTGTATCTGCTAAATACGTTGCAAACATTTTCTTAAAGAAGTGGTTTACTTTTCACCTAGTTTAATAATTAAACTTTTACTCATGGATTTTTAAAATTAAATTTATTGGGGAGACATTGATTAATAAAGTCATACAGGTTTCAAGTGTACAATTCAATAATACATCATTTATATATTGTGTTGTTTGTTCACTACCCAAAGTTAAATTTTCTTCTGTCATCATTTGTGACAACATGGATGGATCTTGAGATTATTGTGCTAAGCAAAATAAGTCAGACAGAAAAAATTGAGAACTATATGATTTCACTTATATGTGGGATATAATACTCACAGATTTTAATGCCAAGATTTTCATAGACTAAATGTAAGCATCACTCTCCTCTGGGAGTTTCTATTCTGTTCCATTGTTATATTTATCTATTTTTCATATTGTTTTAATTCTATAACAGCAGTCTTCAAAAACAATAATATGTAATATTTATTGAACCTCTAATAAGTGCTTAGCACCATTTTATTTATTTTCACAACTACCTTACTGGTCACCGATATTATTGTTATCATTTTACATAGTAGGAAACTGAGGACCAAAGAAGCTGAGTAACTTGCCCACAGTTACTGAGTTAGTAAACAGCTGAACTGGGATGAAACCCCAGCATTTCTGATTCATGGTTGATGTCTATACCACAAACTCTTTCCATAGTTTATAGAATGCTCTAACGTTTGGTATAGCATGTTGTCCCTCAATACTGTTCTATTTCATGATTTTCTTATGAATTTGCTCCTAAGAGTAAATTTTATCATATTGTCAGGTTTCATAAAAAATCCTGTTGGGTTTTCAATGATAGTTATTTTGAAATTTTAGATTTTGAGAAAGAAATGCCATTGTTGTGAGCTGAGTTTTGCCCTCCCACAAATTCACATGTCGAAGTCCAAACTAACTCCTTAGTACCTCAGAATGTGACTATATGGAGATGGAATCTTTAAAGAGAAAATTAAGTTAAAATGAAGTTGGGAGCACTAATCCAATATGCCTGGAGTCATAAGAAGGAAATTTGGAACAGACAGATTCAGAGAGGAGACTGTGAAAACACAAGAAGACGGACGTCTACAAATGAAGGACAGAGGTCTCAGAAGAAACGAACCCTGGTGACACCTTGATCTTGGACTTCCAGCCTCTGTAGCTGTGAGAAAATAAATTTCCATTGTTTAAGTTGCCCAGTTTGCAGTGCTTTGCTATGGCAGTCCTAGCAAATGAATACAGTCATTATCATAATTTACTGTCTTTTCATTTAGGACAATGTTATGACTTTTAATTTATTCAGTCCTTTTTTGGTTTCTTCATTTAGTTAGAAGTGTTTTCTTCAAGTATACATTAGTATTTCTCATTAGTCTCATCCCTATTCATTTTATTGCTTTTTGTTACTCCTGCAAATTTGATATTTTTTCATTATATTTGTAATTGTCGACTTTTATATATTTATATCTGGCTACTCTACTGTACTCTCTTACTAGTTTTAATAATTTTTCAGTTGTTTTGGAGTTTTTAGGCAGACAAATATATAACATGCAAATGAGTGCAGTTTTGTTTTGTTTATTTCCAACATATACATTTCACTTTTCTTGATTTACTGCATTGGCTGGAATATTTCAGAATAAGTTTGAATAATAATGGTGATAATGAGCATCCTTGCTTAGCTATTGACTTTATATGGCAATCCTTAATTATGATATTTATTATAGGTTTTAATTTAATTTTCAAGTTATTACAAGTTTTCTAGGAGTCTTTATTCTTTTTATTAAAGGAATTATAGAAATTGCTTTACCAGAAGCTTTCAAAACAGTCCTATGGGTTTTCTTTTTTCATATGTTAATATAGTGAATTGCGTGAATAGATTTCTAAATTTAAACCATCTTTAGATTCTAAGAATAAGCCTGTTTGTTTATTGTACATTTTTCTTATAATTCACTGCTGGGTTTGAATTACTAATATTTTATTCGTGAAGTTTTCAGAAAGTGTGTGTGTGTGGGTCGGGGATGGTAAACTGAAGATTAATTGTGTTTATAGACTTAAACAATAATTTAGTTTGCTATAGATTCTAGGTTTGAAATAACTTTGAAGACATTGATCCATTATATTCCGGTATCCAGTATTATAGATGAAGAATTAGAGACCAGCCTGGTCCTCTCAAGTCAGAAATATTAATAAAAACTGATGATTTGACATGAATCACAACAAAAATGGATTACAGTAGAAGCTTTTAGGTTCTATATGAACTATTTTGTTGTGCCTTACCTTTGTGTTTTTATACTATAGTTTTAACTGTAGAAAACCTATTGTCACGTAGAAAACATATTTCATTAGATTATCAGTATAATCTAATGAAAGAGCACAAAACTCAGAAAGAAGTTAAGAATAAGAAATACTACTGACTGGGAAGCAGATTAAAGATAATACCTCATTGTCAATTCAGAAGTGAGACTAGTATCCAGGTCTCTTTACTATGAGTTGTAGGAGATTCCTCCTAAGAAAGGGTTTGCAGAGAAAAAAATCGAAACTTTTGCTAAAATGATAAAGGGGCCCTGGCAACTGCTAAATCTCTAGGGGCAAAGCCAACCTGAAACACACAGGTACTTCGGCAATTACTTGTTCTGACCATTATTCTGTTAGACTTGGAACTTTCAACTATTTAAAACGTTAACCCCCTTTTAAGAATCACCTACATATGTTTAAACAGTATTTGCATATATAAAACTCTGGAATCTCTATTAGTTCCTAAGGATATGTAAAGTACTGATTTACGATAGAAATTCAAGTTTTTTCACATTTATTTTTATCAATATGGGTGTTATCTGTTGGATATGAATTTACTAAATTTGAGATTGAGAGTATATCCAAAGATAACTTTTATTTATGAATTAATTGAATCTTTAATTTGTCAAATAAAGTATGAATCTGATGGTCACATTACAAGCTGCCTGCAGGTCTTCATGAAAAAGAAATGTGATGACTTAAAGAAATAATGCCTGTTTGATTAAATTGGTTATTTCAAAACCGTATTCCTTATTTGTAAACTTATTTCAGTGTTATCCTGTTAAAAAATCTTGCATGTCCACTTGATAGCCTTGTGCAGAAAAAAAAATTCCAAGTAAAATAGAAAATATTCATCGATAGTTTCTTAAGACAGTTTAAGTGATGACTTTAAATGATAGAAATACATAATCATAGAGGAAAAGATCTTACTCTGAAACTTTAATATAATTAATAACAGAATGTATAGCACCTGATAAAAATATTAAAGATAAAAAGGGCATATAAGTTTTATTATGTATTAAATATATTTGTTAATCTAGACCTATACTGCAGTTGACCTACATTCACAATGAGTGGGGACGATTTAGGAATAAGGTGAATTGTTATTTTTGCTTTTGTAAAACTAGTTTCCATTGGAGGAAGACACTTTTAGAATTCATTTAAGTATATTATAGTTCTGCTATTATTGGGCCATCAAATGCAATTTGGCACAGCATGATGTTTCAACAGTTGCTCCACGTTAACAGTGACTGTAGAACCCTTCGTGATCAGCTAAGGTTATTTTTAAACCTAATTCTAGATAACTCGGAGAAGTGCTGTTCTGTATTCCACATGGTAATTGCAGCAACATTTGTCATCTAAGACATCGCATGCCATTATGTTGGATTCATTGTAAACCTCTTTCACATTAAACCACTGAAAACAGAACCTCAAAGCAAAGCAAAACCATACTATTTTAATTAGAAAGATCACACCTTATTCATTTAGAAGTTCTCAGTTGTTTGGTATAATTTCTTTGCTTATTTATTTGTGGAAAGCAACATCTTTGCATCATGAAGCTTGGACATAATTAACCACCTCCATCTCACATATTGGGTTTGTTCTCGATGAAACCACCCGACGTGTGGATGTCTGGGACATTCTTGGGAGAACTCTGTATTCATTTAACTTGATGACAAAACAGCAACATGCTAAATAATGTGATTAAAGTTGTTAAAAGCCAAAATAAACACTTATAATTATCTCAAGAAAAACAGTGTCAGGCGAGTGCGGTCTCTATAAAGTGGGACTCTGCGTGCGTCTTTCAGGCCCCGCTGCACAATAGATCATAGTTAAAGGTCTGTTAACAGACCTCTGACGGCTGAGTTGGGTCGCTTGTGGTTTCCTTCGAAACCTATTGGCATAATGTGGATTTATGTGTGAGGTGCAAATTGGAAGTTGCCTTCTATTGGTGCCCTTGGCAGAACAGAAATCATACTGTAGGCCTAGCAGCAGGAAGTACATTGCTTTGAAATTACCCAGCAGGGTTTCCACTTGCTGCTCTTGTTGCTTCTGAGACAGGGTCCTTATATTGTCTGGGCATGATTAAAATCAAAGTGTAGGCTTCTTTGCTGGGTGCCAGTAAACTTAGGTGAAAAACAGAAACAATCTGGAGTTTTAATTATTTTAAAATGCAACGTAGGCAAGAAACAAAGATGAAAGCATTTTTGACTAATCTATCCCAATTATTTCACATAAACGGATTGCTAAAAAAAAGAGGTGGGGGAGGGAGAGAGGTGGGGGTGGGGGAGAGAGACTGCTTTTATAAGAGATTTTGTAACTTATCTCGCAGCCATAAAATATATCTATGTCACTTATGCCATTCTCATGAAACTCATAGAGAAAAGTTAGTGTCCCAACATTATACTTTTGGGTGAGTAGAGAAAACCAGATGTGTCGTTACCTTATACCACATACAAGATGCTATGAATATATGAAATAAACCTTCAAAGCATGGAGTAAAATTTATTGGTTAATAACTTACCAACTTAAAATAGTCCATCTGTGAGGGAGTATCTTTGTGCTATAATTAAGACTGGTCTAATTCCACAATAGACTAGACAAATAATTCCCATTATGCCTGTAGTTCCCAGAACTGGTAGGCTCTGGATTTCTTCACTTCAGCTTCTTTTTCTATTAAGAGTATAAAAGTAAAGTGATAGGTTCAGAGTTTGTTATCTGTAGTAATCCACTAGAAGAAACTTTAACTCAACTTTGAATAAAATTTAGGGAATGTAAATTTGTTATCAAGATTGTACCAACCAGATTGCAAATAAACAGTAGTGGAAATCAAGAGTTACTGTGTAGGCACTTTGGAAAGTGTGCCACAAGACGCACGCGTAGCTGCTGAGAGTTCATGCATTACGTTAACAAATATTGATTGAGTATCTGCTGTGTGGTAGGCACTGTGATATGGACTGGGGATATAAAGGTGACCCAGACTTTCAAGGGAAGCTAGAGAATTAAATAATTATTTACATCTGTGACTCTAGAAACTGAATGACAAGCTAAGGGAGTACAGCGTTCTAAGGAAACTCTACCTTACAGCTGGCACCCCTCCACAAAGAGAGATACGGATATTAGATGTCCACCACAATTGTCACATATTTTAAAAGAAAAATGTGTGATTTCAATTGCAAAGTTGGAAATGACTTAGGAAAATTGGAAATGCAGGTCTAATCCCTTCCTTTAAAAATGTCTTTCCCCCAATTCCAATCTGTCGTGATGCTTCAAATCATTTAGCCACAGCAAAAAGCAGGTGTGTAGAACCTCTACAAATTCTACCACCCAAACTCCAAAGGCCTGTATTCTATCTGATGATACTGCCTGAGGTCAGGTCTCTTGAGCTATCAAATCTGCTCCATCAAGGGAGAAATCCAGATTTCTTATCTTTTCCAACTTGAATTTCAGAATAAAAAGGACAGAAATCATAACAATACAGAGTTATGTTAAAGGGCATTTCTGAGTATCTTTTGCACGTATCTAGATTTAAACTTTGTTTTGTTCAACAGATGTAGGCACGGAGGAGTCAGGCTGCCTCTGGCTTTAAGTCAACGTGGCATTCGGCTGTTTGAAAATCTGCTTACAAAAATTAGTTCCCACTGGTGGAAATATCTTTCTTTTCAGGTAGTTTGAAGCTTTTGTCTCTCTGAGTTGCTCATCCTGATCAGATTTTAACAGTGTTCGCCAACCGACCTTTAATTTAATAACCCCAGTAATTTCATTCAGGAAACATTTCCATGACATGTGTGGAATCGAACGCACATTTGCAGTATTCCATCCCAGCAGCACCACCTATTGTCTGTAGCTCTGGAACTAAACTTCGCAAGTTTATTTCTTGGGTCTCCCTGAGAGGTACCCAACACACTACATACACATTTGCAACTTAAACATTAAGATTACGATGACATTTCTAAAGTTACAAATCTGTTCTGTAAATAAAATGCATTTTTGTAGTACTTCAGACTTACGGTTTAATTGGTGAAAAGAAACTGAATAGAGATGCTGCGTGCTGATAAAAATATTTTTGGATATTAAAATAATGGTGGATAAGATCCAAATTGAATCTGTATGTTTTGAAGTTAGTAATATCATTTATTATTGATCAAGTATGAGTGCCATTTTTTTCCAACAGGGTTTAAAAACAGTTGTAAAAAATATTATTATTTGCACTGACAGGTGGAAACTGAAACTCGGGACTTGTCAAATGGGGAACACTATGGAACTTTTCAGCATGATTTCCAGAAGAGAGAAAGTAGGATTGGAAGTATTACATAACCTTTATTTGATATTTGCATTATATTTGTATATGAATGTGAATAATAAACTGTTTTCTGTTAGCCATATTTATTTAAACCATGTAAACCAAGGATTTTAGGAGGAATATAATAAGCAACATATGGAGTATTTTTCACACATAAAATACCATTTTTTCTTCCCTACGACTGTCTGCAGTAGGTAAGGTGACTTTTAGTCCTTAATCTCTCTTGTCCCACTATGCGCACTCTTTTCAATCTTTCATCCATTCCTATATATTCAACCATCTCTACACCGATCATTTCAAAATTGAGGATCTTTGGAAATTCCATAAGTATCTAAAACTCAACACAAATGTGTCATCTTTTTATGCCAAAGTGACTCACCTTCCTGTATTCCTTATCATAATGAATGCCCTACCATCTATCTAAGTCCAAACTAGAAACCTGGAAGTTATCTTAGAGTCCTCCTTTCTGTTCATCCTCTTCACTCAACCAGTCATGACAATTACATTTCCTCGCTATCTCTGAATTCCACCTTATTTAGTTCAGTCCTTATCCTATCTCACCTGGCTCATTAAAACAGCTACTGCTTCTAATTTGACTTTCTTTGCTACTAGAGAGAGTGTTCTAAAATTCAGAACTGCGAATTAAAAGATACTCGAATGGTTTCTCATTGCTTTTAGGATGAAGTCCAAATTCTTTACATACATAATATAATGTCATTTAATAAATATGACCCATGACTAATTTGCCAGTTTTCTATTCTACCATTGCCTGATCAGATGTTTCTGCCATATGAGATGTTTAGTACTCAAAATGGACGAGCCCTAACAATGGATCGCTATCTAGAAATCCATTAATAGAATTCATTATAGCATTAGAACTAAGGATCAAAATCATATGATCATCTACACAGATGCTTAAATGATATTTGAAAAGTTCAACATGCATTCATGTTAAAAAATAATAAATTGGAAACTGATATTCTAATATGATAATATTTTTAATCCTTAGACCAAAGCGACCATCTTACCTAACGAGGAACATGATTAGAGGCATTCTTACTAAAGTCAAGACCAAGAAAAGACAGCGAGTATCTCTACTACTATTTAAATTGTAAGTATCAGCCAATGTCATCCGATAAGAGAAACTGGAGGCATAAGAATTGGCATAAGAATTAAAATCTCTGTTTAAGAAAGGGTGAAGGAGTAATAAGACTACATACCATTTTCTTATATTTTCAAAAGAAGTAATGACAAAATGAACCAAAAGTCAGTTATGGTGGTTAACTACAGAGTGAATGAAGGAAGCGAAATGGGTGCAGACGACTTTGGAGCTATGTAAATATTTGACAGAATTGAAAACTCAACATGAAATCAACATGACGTCTTGGAGAAGGGGTGCTGTAGAGCGGAGACTGTTCTGAGGAGTAGCACTGCCTGGCTGGGCTGCACCTCTCAGTGCGCAATGAGGCTGGTTCTGGGAGGGCTGGAAAAGGGCTACAGACTGGAATCGGGTGCCAGAGTAAAGGGTCGTTACTGAGGCACAAAAGGGAGATGGGATACAAACAAGGACATGTCTATTTGGCTTCTGCCTTTCCCTCCTGTCCCATCCCGTCCCCTCCCTTCCCCTCCCCTCTCTCCTCAACCCTTCCCTCTTCTCTCTCTTTCGCCCCCTATTGGCAGAGCCTTAAGAAAGCCTGTGGCAAAGCAGAAATGGAATCCTCAGGGTCCTAGCACCAGCATCTCCCAGCAGAAGGGAGGTTTTAGGGGTGAGGACAAGACCTTAGTAATTGACGGGATTAGAAAAAGTGGGACCAAGAGTTTTCTTCTGACTGGGAGAATTTACACAGGACTTTAGGACCCACATGACACTGTAGAACAAGGTTATTTGTATATTAATAAGGGCTGACACATTAAGCAAAAATTGATTTCAGATAACATAATGCAGGTGAAATGGTCAAGAATTAGAAGTTGCCATGCAAACATGCAAGATTAGTGGCTTTATTTTTGGTGCTATACTCTTAACTATAATTGGGGCATTTGATAAAACAAAGTTTATGAAGTCTCAGTAATCATAAGATAAATTATAAAAAGATGTTTAGCATTTTTAGAAATATAATAATTATATTTAGAGAAATAATAATGTTACTTTAAAAAAATTTTTATTTTAATTTGGAAGTTAGGTGAGTTCCAAGTTTTCAGAAAGGCACACATTTTTATTAGCTTTCCTGTAACAACATACACAGAGTTTTGTGGATCCTTATAAAAATCTGAATTAAATTTTGTATAGTGACTCGTCTATGTATTATACATTGACTATATAAGGGAACTGAATTAGTGTACAACATAATTACATGACTGATCATTTTAATGTGTATCTCTCTGGTGCAATAATTTTTGTATTTATTCATTAATCAAGGATAACCATGACTAATGCAATCGGAGTTTCATTTTAAACTCATTATTCATGGTCATTGATTTAGAGATAAGGATGGAATTATGTTGATAAGTTTCTAAACTGATGGCTCGAGGCCAATCAGATTGCTTCATGCTCTTAAATTATTTTATGATGATACTTATGGTGAACATGTTGATTTGAAGCAAAGGTTTGGGATTCACGTCATGCTTCAAAAGCTGTAAGTCATTTTTCATTTTAGGTCTTTCATATAGATATAGAAAGAGTACATGAAAACTATTTCATGAGTTTAATTAATACCATTATAGATATTGCAAATAGTTGTAAATATAGGGGAGTAATCTACAATAAAAAGAAAATAATTCTGATGCTTTAAGCAAAAATATATATATATATAAAACTAAATTTAGCAAAGATGTAAGTGATACTTGGTAAGTCAGATTATTAGAAAAAGATTTTTGGAAACATTTATTTGTTTGGAGAAACAAACAAATGGAAACATTTATTTTATTGGGGAACTAAAATGGCTGTAACTGAGCCAGATGACAAACTCATAGGTTTCCAAGAGAAACATAAACTTATCCTGAATAAAAAGTTGCAAATGGTCAAAAGCATTAAAAAAGAAAAATAGCGAAACCATCCAAGAACAAGGTAAGGCTTGGTATAAGGAAACAGTCTAATTTAGATACGAGTGTATGCAAAGGAATGGATCACTTTTAATTGAAAACTAAAATCAATTGAAAGTTGAAATCATTTTAATTGAAAACTCATCATGTGTCTATATCATTATTTTTCCATCAATAGAATGTAGTCACAATCCACAAGTTTTTTCAACTTAGTAAATATTCATTGAGCATCTACTTAATGTGCAAGACTCTGCTAGGCATCACAGTAGAGGTTAGCAGGATATTGGCAAGGAGTGTGTAATCTGACAATGCGGATCAGAGAAATGCGCATATATTTCGAAAACAAAGCATAAAGTACTGAGTGCTGTAAGAATAGTAAAAACATAACGCTTTGGAAGCAGTGTGGAG